>NW_025335468.1:5547575-5959576 GCF_004798865.1 Varanus komodoensis | reverse complement strand
GTCATAAAATACCAAAGTCACAGATCTCTGTCACATCCTAGCCATGTGCTCTGTAGAGTTTGTTCTCATTAACTGTGGACACAGAATAGCAGACTATTAATTTAAAGAAACACCAGCCTTGCTACCCCCCAGTGCTAAGCCTCCCCAGGTTGCAAAGGACCTAAGAAAGGACTATCACAAGCCTATCATGGCCTCTTTGAATGCACGAGTGTTGCACCCTCCACATTCATGTACACCTAGATGCTGAACTAGATCACATACCTCCAAGTGTACACTTTTGTACCATCTCAAGCATTTAGAGACTGGGATTCCCCAATATGGCAAAAGGAGGTCAAGAGCACCTAGGGACTTGGCTTCAAGGGCCAGCACTATTTTCTGTGGAAATTATAAGTCTTACATTTCAGTACAGAAAAAACAAACATGGATTGCAGAGCTGTGTGGAAAATCTGCTCTGAACAGACATCTCCACTGAACTTTAAAAGGCATCCTGGTGGCAAAAAGAAGCAAGCAACCCTTTAAGGGATTAGGACGCAACCCTATTGCCCTTGTGACGGGTGCTCATAGGCCTCCGAAGGCAAAGGTAGCACTAACAAGGGGAGGGAAGGCAGTTGCAGCACCCATTAGGGTCACTGCAACTTTGCAGCCCCGGCCTCCTGCCCTGCCCTGCCCTCCCCCCACAGGCTTTTCTTCCCCCTCCAAGGCCCAGCTGCAGCCTTAGGAGGCGAAGCAGCCACTTGGTTCTTCCTGCACTCGCTGCAGGGGAGCAGGGCAGGGGCTCATCCTTTAGAGTCCAAGTTCACAGTGCTCAGACTAAAAAATCCTAATCATCTCCCAGACAAAGTTGGGAGACCACAGGGCTGTGCCTTCCATGGGCCGGATGTGAGGGAAGAGGAAGCTGGCTCATTTCCTAATGCCTTCATGGGGACCTGAAGAACTAGAAGTGGGTGAGGAACCTTCCATGCAAAGAATCCTAAATGCTTTTTTCAGAGAAATATCCGGGCTGTTAACCCACACTGTCTGAAACCCACACTGTCCCTGGATTATACAGTTTGCACTAAAATCAACAGAAGAGCCAGGCTTGAACTGTAGCAACAAGAATGTGATATTTTACAGCACAGAAAATACATGAAAAGAAAAGTTCTCTGCACATCAGAACTGTGGAATGCTTGTACCCCAAGCTGAGAATTCTCCTCTGAACCAAAGATGGCTAAAGGCAAAAGGCTGGCAATTTTAACTGGATACCTACTCCTGTTGCGGGATTTTACAGTCTTATACTGGGCAATAATTTTTAAAATGCATTAATAATAATTACGGACCACCTTTCCACAGGTATCACCAAGGTGGAGTACGAGAATTCAAATAAAACAGTGATACAGTAAAATATTATTTAAACAAGCATCAGGACATTAAAAATGCAACAGATTACCAGGTGGCCAAATTTCCTCCTATTATATGCATTTTGAAGTGCATTATAATTGTGTGTAAGAATAAATACCACTGCATAACTATATTCTGGTTGTATAGGTTCAGGAAGTGTAAATTTGGTATAGCGTGAGGATGTTGATAAAGGGCTTGGACAGGTTTGTGTGACCACTTTTTTCCCAGACCTGGCTTATGAAAACTATTAAGGAGGGGACTACTGGCTGGTCCAGGGACTGCAGGTGGAGCAGTGGTTTAAACTGCTGTGCTGGTTGATCGAAAGGTCGCCAGATTGAATCTGCACAATGGAGTGAGTTCCCGTTGCTCCGTCCCAGCTCCTGCCAACCTTGCAGTTCGAAAGCATGCAAATGCAAGTAGATAAGCAGTGGGCCACTTAAGCAGATAAGCAGCAGTACCACTTCGGTAACAGGTAACAGCGTTCCGTGCACTTCGGTGTTTAGTCATGCCGGCCACATGACCACAGAGACTGTCTGCGGACAAATGCTGGCTCTCTCAGCTAGGAAACGGAGATGAGCACCGCCCCCTAGAGTCAGGCATGACTGGACGTAATGTCAAGGGGAAACCTTTACCTTTACTTTACCTTACTGGCTGGTCCAGGAAAATGATGAATGCCTTCTTACAAGAGGCAGTGGTCCCATGACACCTGAAAGAAGGGGTGGTGAGACCACTCCAAAGAAACCTTTCTGCATTCCAAAGATCTCAAGAACTTTAGGCCAGTGCCAAGTGTTCTTTCTCTGCACAAGGACCTTGAGTGGGTTCTGTCCAGCCAGATCCAGGCACTCTTGGGTAAGACTGATAATCTGGATCCATTTCTTTGGCACATAAATGTTTTGGTTATTATGGATGATGAGCTATGTTGGAAAACACATAAGGTGCAAGTAGCCCCGTTGACATCCCTGGATTTCCTGGCAGCTTTTGATACCATGGGATCTTTCTGGGGTGACTGTCTGAGCTAGGAGTGTATATGGAATTTACATCCGCCTAGGATTTTATTTTACTGTACAGATTATGAACCACCCAGAGAGCTTTGGCTATGGGAGAGTACAGAATCAAAATAAATATCAAATACAAATAAACTGAAATTCCCCACCTGCCCCTAATCTGAGGCTCCCATATTATTCAGGTCAGAGAAAACAAGTTGAGGGCAGTTGAACAAGGGGAAAGAACATGTCCTCTTGGGTTTTATATCTTAATTCGCATCTCCTTGTCTGAACCGTCAACAATGACTACATCAACTAATTAAAATAAATGAGAAGGAGCCACAAAAAAGGGCCTTTTTCTCTACATAGACTCTGAAAAATGAACTTCAAATAACTGTCTCGGCAAATAAGTACAGAAGTGGGGAGTGATAAGAAGGAATCCAAACAGCGAGAAGAGCGATTGGTACCTTTCAATAGACAGGCAATGAAGAGGCCCACCTAGTTAGTGTGCTGCTTACCTAATTTTATCTTCACCCCTTAATTTTTAAATGCAGGAAAGGGGCCACACTTCAATGGAAGAGCACAACATGTGCATGCAAAAAGTACCAGGTTCAATCCTTCAATCCTGGTAAGACTGGGAACATGGATGCCTCTTCCAAGAGGTAGGGCAACTCCCCCCACCTCAGATGGCAGATCTCGGGTGCCCTTGACTGCTGCCCTCAGAAGAAGAACTGCACACCCCATCTTCTGCTCCAGGCATGCTGGCTGCTCCCTTGCCACCACAGCAGAGCAGCTAGAGCAGCTCCTCCAAGTGCTTCTCACAGGGTGCCTCACTGAGGACACCTCCAAGCACTGCCTCAGGTGCGTTGCCTTTCTGGGAAACCCAGCTGTCTACTCAGCAGAGAGACTGGCCAACATGGCTCTCCAGAGCTCCTGGAGCAGGTACACCCTATAGCCATCTCCCTGCCCACACCTCTATCTGAAGGCCTCCTCAAAGGAGACATTCAGTGCTGCCACTGAGGGCAAGGGGGAAGTCACTGTCACCATTGCGTTGCAGACCAACACATCTGGAGTTTAACAAGCCTGTCACAAAGGCTGTCCTAGACAATGCCAGAAAAATGGCAACTTTCCGATAGCTGTGCACTGTGGGCTGTTTATTAACACTCCTATCCAGGGTCTGGCCTTTTTATGGGGGGGAGCGGGGGGGGTGAGAGAGAGTATGTGTGTGCAACCCTAATCCCCCACTCATCAATCAATCAATCCTTTATTTGGTCATTGACCAGCCAAATCCCCCACTAATTTTTTCATACTTTTTCCTGATTTTTAAAAACTTGATTCCCCCACCTCCCATTTAAACTTACTTCACTGGCCATGGTTTAAAAATGAACCATGGGGGCTAGGGAGCAATTTTGCAATGGATTTATTTATTTATTTACATGTATTTATAGGCCACCTATAATTGCCAAAGCCTTTCTGAGTGTGGTGAAGGGTTATCAAAAGGAATGGTGGGGGTGAGGGGAGAAGGCAAGGCAGAGCCAACATCACACTAACACTGCATTTAGAATTGGATTTCGAAGGAGAAAAGGGGCAGGGCTCCTTTAACCAGGGTTGCTGGCTGCAACTTTAGTGAGGCAGCTCAGCTCAGCAGGAACTCTATTTGGGCAGGATTGAAAAGGGAGTCTGAGAGGAACAAAGCAGGAAGAAAACTTGATCTGCATTTATTTCCAGAAGGGCAGCCAAGTTGGTCCTGGTCATTTCCACTTTTCTGACCTTCACTGCTGAGCAGTTTCTCATCTCCAGAATACCTGTGCATTTAAGATTTACTGCCCAGAAAGCTGCTACACTGTGGATGTGGCTGTGTTCCTCTAGGGTTCCTCCACCCTTCCTCTGCCTGAGATGCTGTTCACACACACAGACTTATGAGAGAAAGACGGGGAGCCTGGGCCTGGGGAAAATAGAAGAGGGCATGCTGAACGTCATTTAAACAGATCTGCTGCAAAAAAGCATTTGCCCAGGAACAGTGGCCGTAGCGCCCATTCGGCGCAGCCACATGGTGGGGCCATTCTGGCTTTGCTTTTTGCTGCCACCACCTCTCAGCTTCCTCCCACCGGAAACCCTGCACAGGTTGCTTCCTAACACAGCTACAGGCCTAAGCATACCTAATCAGTGGGTCTTACTCCTTGTAAATATCCACAGGTTTAGGTGTTGGGGTGTGTGTGTGTGTGTGTGTGTGTGTTTGAAATGCCTTCCTAATCCTGTGGGCTTCTTTTTCTGCTCTTTGGTTGGCCTGTAAGGATAGCTAGGGCATGCCTTAAATAAAATAAAGCAACCTGGAAAAAAGGGTGCCTTGGTGAGACTGAATTCTTGGAGAGTTCTGAGAACTCGTCTAATTGAACGATATAGAAATACCATGAATGAATGAATGGTTGTACAAAAGAAGTAAGCAGCAAGGAGAGGACATGTGCCTATCTGTGATCATCCAAAGGGGAGCAGCCAAAACACAAGCCCTGCCCTGTCCTCTGCCCCACCAGCCCCAGTGGACACCAGGCACCCCGGTATAGCACTACAGTCTGCAAAGCCTCCTTCTGCAAGTTACTTCCGCTGGAGAATGAAGACTTCCAGAGCCTCTGCCTGGTCACAGTGGGAAAAGCATCCGATATGATGCCCTCTAACAGATGCAGGGCTTGAAGAAGCCAAACAAACAAGCCTCAAAACCTACAGATTTTATACCCTGCCTTTCCCTTTCCAGACCTGGCCCATAGCCTTCCTAAAGCCATCTGAAAGGGGATAAATAGTCTAGCTGTTGTACAGCCCCCTTCTTTCATTTCTGCTTGTTCAGGAAAACAGGAGTCTAGACCAGAGCTGGCAACAATGCCTGGTGGCAGCTCTCCAAAATTTCAGGCAGGGCCCTTTCCCAGCCCTAGCTGGAGATGCTGGGGGTTCGGTCTGGAACCACATGCATGCAAAGCATGAGCCTCACCACTGAACCACTCTCCTTCCCCAAAGACGTCTGATGCCAGCCAGCCCATTTGTGGATATCTTCTTCCTCTCTTCTGGCTCACACGTCAAGCTATTACAAAAGAAACTGAAACACCAGACGAGGATCAATCGCTACAGAAAATCATTAATGGGACGATCTGTTACCATCCCCTCTCACACCTTTGGACATCTTTGCCAGACCAATTCCCTATCACTCCTAGAATTGTGGGTGTCAGTTCTTTAATAAAGTCCAGCACTAGAAAGAAACAGAACTCTTTCCAGAAACCTCTTCCAAATACATTTTCTTTTACTAACAGACGGGCTTCAGAAGGTTGCACACCTTTTAAGGGAATGATAACTACAAGCCAATTCATGGGGCTGGTACAGCTGAAGTGATTTTTTTTTAAAACTCAGAACATGGAATCCTCTTACATATCATAAAGAGACAAACGCAAGTGCATGACACACAAACATACCATGGAAGCAAGCAGTGTGTAACAGAGCAGCTCAGCAATGGATCCGATGACCAGGGATGGGGGCAGCCTCCCTTGCTGGAGGTTTTCAAGCAGAGGTTGGACATCCTTCTCGTGGGATGCTCTACCTCTGCATTTCCTGTGGCAAGTGGGAGGACGGACTAGACATCTGAAGAGTGAATGCCTTCTCTAGCTCCATGATGGTGCATGAACTGGCAACCAGCTCATTACGAATGAGGAGCTGCTACCATTGAGCAGTACAAAAATATAATTAATACTACTACTACTACTACTACTACTACTACTACTACTACTAGCTAAAGAAATAAGCTAGTATAGTAGGTGACAATACTAACAAATCAGTATTTCTCTGTCCAACCAGCCTGGCATAGTTGTTGCAATGATAAAAACATGTATGGCTTAGGGCCTGGTCACCTGAAGGAGCGTCTCCTTCCAGATTTGGGGCAGACAGCCTTCTCCGGGTGCCCTCCCTGAAGGAGATTAGGAGGGTGGCTACCTGGAGAAGGGCCTTCTCTGCAGTGGCACCCCAATTGTGGAATTTGCTTCCCAGAGAGGTTTGTCTGGTGCCATCACTTTATTCTTTTCAGTGCCAGGCCAAAACCTTTTTATTTTCCCAAAGTTTTAAGACTTGACTGTTTTAATTGGGGTTTTATCCTTAGTTGAATGTTTAGGATGCTGCATTTCATTTTTACATTTTGTATTGTTAAGCCATCCTGAGACTTTGGTAATGGGATGGTCTAGAAAAGTTTTAAATAGACAAACAAACAAACAAACAAACAAAGTCACCATGACCTCAACATGGAAAGTTTCACAACATGGAATGGTGAGTCTGCAGACAATAACTGACTGAAGAGGCCTGAATGAGCGTAATTTATTTGGTTTGGGCTCTGCATATTCCCTATCAAGTGATATTCATGGTTAACTCACAGCAAGTCACTTAACAGGGAAACTGGAAGCCAGCAAACCAACCAGAAGACCACCCACCATCTTTCCAACTGGCCCTTTGCCTTGGCCCCTAATAATGGAGTCTGGACCTACTTTTCCTCTGGTTCTGCTTCAGCCCCTATCTATGGATCAAACTAACCTGGTATAGATGTAGTTTGCAAGGGCAATGAATGGGGTCAGACTCAATGTTAAATTAGAGTTAAGCTGCATTCTTGCAGGTGTTGATTATTTCCCCCCATCCAAACTTGTTCTTTTGACAAGGTAATGTTTTTTGATCAACTGATATGAAAAATTGGTCCTCCCGTCTTCCCTGCCGCACTCTGTTTCTCAAAGTATGTATAATGAAAGCAGTTCTCTACCCTCTGACTCATGTGACTTCCATGGATCCCAATAGGGCACAACCGAGGAAGCCTCCCCAACAATGCCTTTCCCCAGGAGGAACCCTCCTCAACCACATGTCAAGAAGCCCCCCAGCTTTGGGGGGAAAGTGCAGTGCTGACTTGCATGGCTAAGTCCTCTTTTAAGGCTTACTTGGGATGGCAGTGCAAGTACAGATTGACATGACACAAACTTTCAGTCGAGTGGGTTTAGGGATGTCCCACAACAGGGGAATGCAGCTCACTTGACCTTGACAGATTTCTTGCCTGCTTCTGAACTGATGATCAGAAATGAGCTGAGCCAGGGGCATTTGGGTGTTCTGTCTCTAAGACAAACCGCAATTTGCACATTTTTTAAACCACTAGTTAAATTAGTGCAAACAAGCATCAGAAACCCATGTGGCTCTAGTGATTTCTGAAAACTTGGCCAATTTGCCCTAAGTGTAATTTATGTAAATTATCATTTTGCCCAATGCTGTGCAAACCATGCTAGAGTACTGTGGCTCTGGAGCTAACTTTTGAAAAGTTGTTAACTATTTTAAAAGATACAACGCATGCCCTGTCTTAGAAACACAAACTTGCACCAGCCTTCTAAGTACAGGAGTTGCAGAGTTCTTCCAGTTGTAGCCTGGAAGCTACAGGGAGGACCAAGGTAGCTCAGCAAAAGAGCATATGCTTTGCACGCAGAAGGATCCAGGTTCAATCTTCACTGGACAAGAAAAGCCTCTGCCTGAATCCCTGGAGAATCTCTGTCAGCCAGGATTGAGAATATCGGGCTAGATGAACCAATGGTGTGGGGGAGTACGGGGCAAGTTCTTCTGTAAAGTGTTCCCGTCTCCATCACCCACACTCCACAGTCATGTACATTATGCACTATTCAACAGCAGGCTTACATTCTCAAATACTGAAGTATCCTGCCCAGCCCCATTATAGTATCTCTATGTTGAGTTTCAAGGGCCTCTTCAAGGGTTTCCTGAAATTATTTTTGGCATGTAAAAAAGCACTTCCTCCATACTGATGTGGAAGGAAGGAAGGAAGGAAGGAAGGAAGGAAGGAAGGAAGGAAGGACTTGCTTCTCACATTTCAATGCAATGCATATTGTACTGAGCACAGGAGAATAAGATGACAGCTCTCCTCTCAGATATGGCAAGGTTCAATTTAAGGTACACCATACTTCAAGAAAATCAAGCAACTATGGAAACAGAATAGCCTCCAAGCTAACTTTCTTCTGCCTCTCATCTTTAGCTTTCAGCCTCCTCTAAATTGTGCTGACTGGAATGATTTAATGTGAATGACTGCTCTGGAATGAAAAGTAGCATTCACTTCTCCTTCCTTCCCTACCTCTTAAAGAGTGGCAAGGATTGTTAAGGAGCTATTTCGAACATAGACGACTTCAGGGTCATCCAGATTGCAAAAGGGAAAATTCAGCTCACAAGTTTTACACTGGTATTGGACCCAAATCAGAAAAGATTTTATTTATTACGTATTAGTGGGAATGCACTTGTCCCTGACTTCAGGTGCTTTGGCAATGAATTATGAACACAATATCATGATTGTATAACTATACAAGAGAAAATAGAAGAATGGCCCCTAGGAAAAATCTATCTCATCTTTTCCATTTCCCAGGAGATTCTTATGTCCTTTAAATCCGCCATTGCAAAATAGCTCAGACTACCTATCACATTCCACTGAAATTTAATGTCCTTCCCTCCATTTCCACTGTGAGACACATCATTTCATCATTGTATTTAAGGGAGGGAAATCACTAAATGTGGGCTCGTGAGACTGAGTTTTCAGTTTCCTTAAAATAACACTGGACTGAATTCAGGCTATATGACTCATGCTCTAGTCTAGTTCAAACCAATGGAACAAACTAGTCATGACTAACTTAAGCTTCACTGGGTTTAATGGGAGTAACATGTACTATCATTTCCAAACCATTCATTTTGCATAATTCATTTTGCATAACTTGCCTTGTTTTTGTCACAGTGAATAAAATTGGGGGAAGCAACATTTGGGGGCCCATAAGTACATTTTAGAAATGTGTTGAGTGCCACTACACTGTTGGAAGGTGCCATGGCCAATCACAGAACACAGAACACACCTGTCCTTTCTGTGTGTAGGTGGACAGATGTGAAAGCGCTTTGTGTGCACATGAGCGCTCTCTCACACACACACTGGCTGCTTCTCCTGCTCTCTGGCTGCTTTCTTGCCTATCTGTCTCTGGCTTCTACAGTGGTATCTCGGCGCACAAACACCTCAGTTCATGACCAAATCGGGTCTCAAACAGAAATTTAAGAAATTTTTTTACTCAGGTCACAAACTCCACATTGGGTGATGATCGCAATCGTGCTCGTCTCCCTCCCACCCCCAAGTGCACCTGCGATTGCGCCTGTCTTCCCCCTCGAGCATGCCCACAATCGCACCCATCTATGGCCACGATCACGCTTGTGCAGGGAAGACGGGCACGATCACGGTTGTGCTGGGGGGTGAGATGGCAGCCATGGCTGTGCTCAGGCGGGGTGGGGGGGGGTGAGATGGCCACAATCTTTGTTGTTCTTTGTCACTTTGCTTCAAATTTTTGTGATTTAAAAAAAATAGTTGCAGAACGGATTAATCTTATTCACATTGAACCTTATGGGGAAATTTGACTTGGCTCATGACCAATTTGGGTCATGACCAGAGTTGTGAAATGGATTAAGTTCGTGAGCCAGGCTACCACTGTACTGTCCTCTGTGAACTCTGGATTTTGTCTTGTTTTGCCCACCCCAGCTCTTTCCAGTTTCCAGCAGCTTTCCCTTTCTTTCCCTTTATCTCTCCCTCCCTCCTGCTTTTCCCTCACTTTTCCTCCTTTTCTCTAGCTTCTCTCTCAGCATCTCTCAGCATCTCTCATTTCCCTAAAGTGATATACTGCAGAAAACCAGTAGTGGTGGTCAAACAGTCCTTTGGGGAAACTTGCCTGCCGTTACTGTTCATTCCACTGAGGAATTCTGATTAACTTCCAAGGAACTGTGGTGTTCCCTGGATCATATCTGAAAAACACTGTAAAGGAGGATCTGTACTGATTCTCAGAGGTATGCTCTTCAGGAAAGGTATGCATATAAAATACATTGAAATATTCATTGAAATGCAGTTAGCTGCCAGATCAGTCAAAGCCATGGTATTCTCAGGTTTAATTCCCAGATTTCTATAAACCCTGTCCATATATTAATCGTATTGCATATGGATATCTGTGGGAGGAAACCCTTTGAATATATGCACAACATTCTGGCTCGAATGGATGCCTAGCCTTGCAACTGCTAGGCAATTCCTATTTATGGAATAAGTGGGTAGAATACATCCACAAATCAGTCTTCCCTTTGGCTGACATCTGAAGGAAATGCAGTGGTCAATAATGAATGACAAAGAAGGACTTGGAAATTGCCTTCCAGTTTTAAAAACGCACCCGTGCTTTTTAGATCTTTGTACTACTGCTGCCTGCTGTTGGTAGGTTTACCTTGGCTTTATTCTGTAGCTGCTTTAATTTCTTTGAGATTTTACATTGTCTTGATAGTATTGCATTTTTTATTATTTTAAACTTTGTTTTGTGGACTGCCAAAGAATTTCAGTAGCACGAAAATTAAGTAAGAAAGAAAGAAAAGAGTATGGTTTAAAATACCATTAATAAACCCCTATCAATCCAAATTGTATGAATAAACTCCTCCACAGGGAGAGTTCTAAGCTATCTTTTAACAATTTAACATAATCAGGAATGGTCAATAAAACTTAGAACAATTCCCACTGTTATGTTTGCCTTGATGATGGGTTGGGGCTTATCTATGAAATAAAAGATGTACATATTTGGCTGCATGTGTACCTATCTTTATCTTCAAATGCAATCTGCAAGGTTTGAATGATCTAATTCTATAGGTAATATCCTTGGTTTCAATTGCCATTCTGTCAGCTTGATTGGTAACCTAAAGGCACATTAGCATGTTTGGTCGATGTGTACCTTTAAATTCATACATACTAGATATGGATGCTTTACCCCAAATAAAAAGAGTTCACCATTTTCAGTATCTGGCTGCTTGGCCACGGCTTGTGCGGGGCTTTGGTATGCATGGCATTTTATGCCAAGAATATGCTGGCATTAATGTATATGCAGGTACTCAGAATGCAGGTAGACACTTGCTGTTTTATACTCACAGTAAGCAGGAGGCACTTGTTTTCTTTGATGGCTCCTATGCATCCCACAAAGCCAATGATCATTACAAAGGTCCCTGTGATGATGAGCAGGTTGGCAGCCGACAGGGATGGGAAGGAAGAAGAGAGAGTAGCAAAGTTCCCCTGGGTGACGGCTAGCCATATGCCAACTCCGAGGATCCCACAGCCTCCCAGCTAGGGAAAAAAAAACAAAAACAAGACAAACAAGAAAGCTTAGTTAACCTACCAAGAAAGCTACTGTCATAATCTCCATCACCTTTGCTGTAATCGTTATGAGAAACAGCAATATCCAGGAAATTCACAGTGCAGTTGTGATTATTCTTGCAATTATGTAAGTTTCTGTTCACTGAAATGGTACAGTGCATGTAACTTGGAAGAGTTATGCTGAGTACATTTAACACAACCAAAGTTAAATGAGTGTCTCTGATCCCTTAAGCCTTCATATGAAAGAGACAAGTGGGGAAGGAAGGAGCGGAAGGCATGGAACTGCTGTGATCTCCATTCCAGAGGCAAGAAATTGCAGTGATTTGGACCAGCCTCACAAAGAAAGCCTACCATACAGCAGGGATTGCAAATTAAACTCATGGATTTCAACACGGGGCCTTTGCTCGAATTGACATTTTTTGCTTGAAGGATATGCATGCACTGAGGGAAGCTAATGAAGTCTCTGTCTAGATGGAGACTAAAAAAAAAAAGATTGGCAGAATAATGTAGGCAGCTCAGATATTTGAAATGTGGAGTCAGTGTTAGCTGTAGCTCAGTTCCTTGCTACTGGCAATAAAATCCAGAGGCTGTCTGAGCCCTCTCGCTTCCACACAGCCATCATCCCCAAACTTCTCAGGGACTCCAATGGGAAGTCTATCTGTAAGGAACAGGGAGCATGTGCCCCTCTCAGCTTCCATCACACTCGCTGATGTCACTGTGATGGAAGGCACCATGCTGCTGCTACACTAACAGAGGTGCCTTTCAGGTAGGAAATGATGCTGTGACTACTCCCAATTTGGAGAGGGGAGGGTTTCAAGGGCTGAGAAAAATCAGGAGCAGATGAGGCCTGTGAGCCACTGGTTGGCGAGCTCTGACAGGTGCAAACTTCAACGGACAAGGCTGTAACAATGGCGGACATCCACTGGGTCCCATGATTCCTGCCTCCCAACACGAACGGTGAGGGGCAGAGAGAAAGCAGACACAAGGATTCCAAAATGCCGTGCACTGCCAAAGGCAAGCACTCTTTGGCTCTAGAACAATCCAGCATGAGGGGTGGGTAGGAAAACATGGAACCGATTCACAGCAGGAGTAGCAACATGTGCCCCTGTGACTGGACAGCCTCCAAACATTAGAACAATACAAAACAATCTTGAAAAGAATAAAAGCAAAAAACAGCTACAGCCATTGCTAACAACATCCAAGCACAGACAGAGACTAAACCCAGAGAGTTTCCTGAGCAGGAAACAGCCCTAAATATCACAGATTGTAGGCAGATGCCAGTCAGATCACAACAAGCCCATCTAAATGAGGTTGCCTTTGAAGAGTCTCCAGAACCTTTTCCTGGTCCAGCATGAGGCAGCAAACAGGTGCAATAACAGCATCAAGTTCACTTCTGGACACAATTCCAAATGCTAGTGGTTACCTTTGAAATTTTCAGTGGCTCATGCCCAGCTTAACTAACTTTCTACATATTTCTTTTCTTTTCTTTCTTTTCTTTTATTTAATGCTTTTAAAGTATTTATAACCCACAACTCATAAAAATTCAAGGTAGCACTAACAAAGTATCAACACAATACTTTGATAAAAATTAAATGAAGCAGACATAGTTAGAAATGTTAACATGCTGTTTCCAAAAGGCAAGCTTTTAATTCACATTTTGCCTTTATTGTTTGCTTATTTGTTGTTACTCCACCTTTCTTCCAAAGAACCCAAGCCCATATGCCGCTGCCGCCACCTCCTCCTCCTTTATCCTAACAACAACCCTGTGAGGCTGGTTAGACTGAGAGTCAGTGACTTGCCTAAAGTCATCCAGTGAGTTTCATGGCTGACTGGCAACTAGAAGACACTTCTTCTGAGACCCAGTACAACACTTTAACCACTGCAAGAGGCTGGCTATGCATGCACATGTACTTTTGAGAAGTTGCCGATCTCCCGCATACACCATGGGTACTATTAAATGTTAATCCTATTTAGAGTAGACCCATTGAAACAAGTGGAACTTCAGTTCAACAAACTTTGGAAACAGCCTGTTGGATACTGTCAAACTACAGAAAGAACGGAATGCCTGCAAAGAAAATACTAAGCATGTTTCATTTGGTTTTTCAACAGTGAAACAAAATATTGCAGTGTCACCTTCTTTTCTTCACGGTTTCAGATACCCCGTTCTAACCAGCCCAGTTTGCTTTCTCTACCCTACCCCTTTTTATCAGCCAATACACATTTTGTGCCCACTGAGCATGCTCATTCAGAGGGTCTGGGAAAGGGAGGCTGTTGCTTTTTCATGAACACACTAGTGCCCAATCACTAGTACAAAAAAATCCTCATTTCCCCTGTTGGATTCTATAGGCAGCTCCCACTTCTACCCCTGGGGACATTTAAAAAGTGCCTCCTCAGTTTGAGGCAGGAAATGTTTTAAGCAAAGGCTGAGAGCACACTCTCTACCATTTCCGTATCTATGCATCTAGTCCTTGCCCAGCGACTCATTTCCCATTGCCCTTCCAATTTGGTTTTCTGTTTTTTCCCCCTCCCTCAGCCATCTTTCCATGGTCTTTGGGTGACTGTGGAGTTGTCTCCCTCTTAAACCCCCACAGCAAACCATTTTGTCCTCCTGCAAGATTCAAGGTCACCCTGCATCCACTGAGAGCTCCCACGTGGTGTGTGGGTGCTGCCTTTCTGGATGCGTAACCATGAGGAGTACAGAAATGAATCTGAAGCAGGACGGATGACAAGGGAGGCACAAATACCGCGATGGGAAAATTGCCTCCTTGTTAGCCAAGTACCCACTGCAGGTATTTTTTTTCCTGGATACAGTATGGTTCCCCACCACATAAATGCGACAACATAAAAATTGCCAGGTTGGATGAGATCCATCTAGGTCAGCATTTTGTTGGCAACAGTGGCTCTCAGTTTCCCCCAAGCACTCAGAAAACATGATGTACCTCCATTCATTCTCCCTTGTCCAGAGTAAACATAGAAAGCTGTTTAATACTGGATCTTACTATTTGTGTACCTTGCTCAGTACTGTCTAAATCAGGGGCAGGCAACTTGTGGCCCTCCAGATATTCTGGCCCATGGTTCCAGTTGTCCATCACCACTGGATGTGTTGGCCAGGGCTGATGGGAGTAGTAGACCAAAACATCTGGAGAGCCACAATTCTGCAGGACTTCTGAAAGAACTATTTCCCAGGCCTACCAGGAGACTGAACCTGGGAGTGCTTCCATCTCTACCACTGAGCTTCAGCTCTTCCCTTGATTTGTGCACTCATCAGGAAGGTAAAGCTGCCCTTGATACTGATGACCATCAGCGTTGTGAAACTGAGGATCAGGGCCTTCTCAGTGGTGGTCTTTACTTAGGGGAATCCTTTACCTACAGAAAGATCCCTCTGAATCTCACTATGGAAAATACCACTTTATTTCTTTGGGAGTTTTCTCAGACTATTGGGCTATATGAGAATAATTGGTTTCCATCAGACGTGCTTTTTTTACTCTGAACATTTCACTCTGAATATTTTGGGTGATACCGAGGGCTGTAGCTGACATTGCTTTGAAGTAAACAAATCATAACTTTGCAATATAACTGGTAGGCATGGGGCCCCAAAACAGGATTAAGTCCCACCCTGGAAGAAATGCTTAAAATCCCCAACCAGATGGGATATATATCTGCCTATGCCACAGTGCCAACCATGAAATATAGATACTTGAAACTTGTCCTGCACACAAAGGGGGACAAGTTTGGGTGTGCACCTCAGTTATTTGCTTTTTACGTGTCCTTGTATTGGAAATCTGTAGTACCATTTTCAGTTACTCAGTGAAAGGCTTCCATGATCAGCACATTGCTTTGGGGTGAATCGAGCTTGAAGCCAGGCAAGTATAGTCCAGAGGGCAGAATTGCACAGCTGCCTCCACCCTCTGCTCTAAGACACAAATCCACCCACCTCCCACCGAGAGGGACAGACCACTCCCTGGGGGGGCTGCAAGGTGCAACATGGCAGGGACCACGCCAGGAGTGACTAGCATCCTTGGCCTGGGCACCAAGTGTGCAGTTTTGGCACACACATATCTTTGCTGGAAAGCTCCACTGTGTGCAGTATGAGCCCAGGCCCTCTTGGTTAGACCATAGTACTGCAAAAGGATATTTGACTGTCTGTCAGGATTAAGCATGTGAAACCTAGGCCTCTGAAATTCTGCAATCACACTAAGTAGACTTTAAGGGTGTGCACATCAAGCTTCTTAAAATGGACTAATTAGTGTTAATTGATTTAAATGTGTTTGCAGTGTAGTTGGATATTATGCTTGAAAGCTATGTGGTACCAAACTAAGGACTTTTCCAAGTTATGCAGAGCCAGCTACAGCAGCTAATGAGAAATAAAACAACAGGGAGCTTGGAGGAGCCACTGACAAGCAAAGGGAAAAAAGTTTGTTTTCACTGTTAACTGCTGCTTGCCTGTTTTGATTTTTTTCCCTCTTGACCTCTAAGGATCTGCGATTTATGGATAATTGTACTCAGATATTAATGTGGTGCTCCCTCCCTGCCACTCCACAGTTCCCCACCATTTCTTGTTTGTAGTCCCAAACAATTCACAGAAGAGTGATGAGAGATGATGACTCCTGACAGCTTTCAGAGCTTTGCTGCTGTGTGAAATAAAGCAAAAACAAAACTACTAACAGGGCTGGTTTTGATAGCTTTACTGTTTTGCAGAAAGCCCCCAAATTGTCACAGTGAAAGGAGACACTAATCACTGTAACAAAAGAGTGACGAGCGGGGGAGGGGGGCAACTGCAGAGATGGCATGATATATATTAGCAAATAAGTACCCCGGGCCTGTATTGATTTCGTAGGAAATGTGTGAAGTGGGTCCTGTTTATCAAAGATGACACCTTTGGCTAGCTTCCTGATGACAGCAGCATTTATCCCCTCTTGAATTAAAATGCAGCAGGTTCTGAATGCTGGTACTGAGCCACAGCTTTTGACACTTCCTCTATCCCGCCCCATGACAACAGATACACTGCGCTTTCCCTATCTTTATTCTCTGACCAATCCATAGGGGGATATCTTTGTGAAGAAGGCTGTTCATATTTACAAGAGACAACTTGGGGAGGCCAAGGGATCAAGGAGAGCATTAATTTAGACAAGGTCTTTTCTTTCTTTTTAAAAATGCATACAAGCGTCAGGGCTGTCCTAGCATTAGGCAAAGAAAGTCAGGGTTGGCTCAGCAGCAAGGCAATGGGGGAGAGCGCTGTGGGCCAGGAAGTCTGCCCTGTGCCCCCTAAGCGGCCGTCTGGTGCTCCACTGCTAGTGTCTAAGAAAGATTCAGCCAACACTCCAGAGGTCACCACATTGCAAAAAGTCTTGGGTTAAGGATGTGTGAGCAACCCACTGGATTCCCTGGGCTCAGCTCCCAGGACCCCGGTCCACTTTCTAGTGGCCCCAAGTCCAAGTTCCTGGTGAGAGCGCCCAGTTTGTGAGCCATTCACCAGGAATCAAGCCCCATGCACTGCACAAGGAGAGCCCCTTTCCCGCGTCTCCAACAGTAATGAATGGAGAAGAAGTTTGGCTGCCCAGCATGGCAGCTGGCAGCCCATTCATTGCACCCCTTTTCTCTGTGTGCTGCCATTGGCTACGCTGAACAGGGAAGAGGGTTGGTCTCTGGGAAAGGTGGTTGGTGCACCTGCCAGCAATGCCCTCTTCTGTGCCCTGCAGCCACTCCTGATGGGGAAGGTTGCCAGCTTTGCAAATGGGGTCTGCAAGCATTCACAGACTTCCTCTGGGCTTGCCTTGCTTTGCAGGACCAGGCTGGATAAGCCAGCAGGTGCTAGAAAGGCAGATTCTGAAACGGGTTGTCCCAACCTGATCTTGGGTCAACCCTAACAGGTGCAGACACTGGCCATTTCTTTGTGCATCCTCTGCATTTCTAAAAATGCTTCAAACTGTTTGCCTCAAATATCTTTGTTGCGCTCTTTCCTTCCCTCCTCATCAGTGCCAGTGGTGGTGGAGGCAGAAGTGCGGCTGGAGCCAGCCCCTCTACTCTCCCTTCCACTAGAAGATAGTCTTCCCAGCTGAGTCCAACAGGATTATATGTTCCCAGGACAGCTACATGTCATAGCATCCCAAGTGTCAGGAAAAGGAAGTGAAAGCACAAGAGTGGAAGAGGAGGGAACAGAGAAACCCACCGACCCTCCTGCGGCCATCACCTCTGCTGCTGCAGGAACAACTGCCGGAGAAGCAGGGCTGGCAGGCAGGCACAATTAAAATTAAGCTCGGGGAAACCTGGAGGGTCATCCTGCACACCCCATTCCTAGAACAAGTGTTTCAAGTTGCCAAGATTTTTATTCCACACCAAGAAATGGCAAACCTTGGTTACATCTCTAGAAATAGACAGGTTTAACATATAGATAAACAAGAAATTAGACTTTCTTGATTATTCTGACTTTGACTGCCCGTGCATTGATTTTGCAGCCCTATAAACAGACATTCTCAGCAGCTCCTGATCTAAGCATGCAATTGGAGGCTTTAGTTTTGCAAATGTTTTACAATGCAATAGCAGAACCTGCCTCAATGTTTATCTTGGTGTCCCTAAGTGATTTTTATTGTTTTTATTGTCTAGAAAATGCATCTAATCAACAGCTCAGGGGATCATTATCAGATTAGGATCCACACACACCACAGTGCCAACTCATTTAGCTATAAGTAAACCCACTTGCAATGGTAGAAAAGAAACCCTAGCTAATACTCATCATACATTATACATAGGATGTTGTGGAGAAAAATCTGTTCTTCTATTGAGTTGTATTTTACATTTACTTAGAGGCTCTAGTTGGAGAATACTAAGATTTCAGAATAATTTGTCCATTTTCTCTGTGCATATTCTACAATGATTTTTAACTACCAAGTGAAATCAAGTATTTTAAACACTATAATATTATTCTAGTGGCATTTGTAAGATTTATAACAGCAGTAGCGGGATCCCATTCTGCTTCTGAGTGACTCCAAATAGTTGTTCACATAATTCCTCACCACATGCATTGACAGCTTTAAAAAGAAATGAGAGAGATTCAATTCCAAGGCATTGTCTTGCCAGGAAAACAAAAACCTCCTTTGAAAACACCAAGAGAACTATTTCACTCAAACAGTGAGGGCATGGGAAGCGCCATTCATATGACGTGAGCTGGTGCTGGTGCTAGTCAAACACTCCTAACCCCGCAATATGCTCGAAGGTACCCTCTTCCTTGCTGTGTAGTATATAAAGCCCACCAGAGCCATAATTTTGCACCTGGACTTCATCGGTGGATGTTAGGATTCACGTAAAGCATAAAGTTGATTCTACAAGTCTGAGGTTGGCCCACCCTTCTGTACTCCATAAACCAGGAGCAGAAACAGCAGTCAAAGACCAAGGCTTGCCCTGGGAATCTCTGAGTCTGGAGCTTGGACCTAAATTAGATGCTGCAAGCCCACCAGGCCCCAGACCGTGTTCCTTTTCATGCTTTGATTATGGGTTTTCTGGAGATATTTGTCTGGCTGCTGCTGAAAATGGGCTGCTGGGCTGGACTGGATGAGGCCCTTGGTCTGATCTAGCACAGCTCACCCCTGATGTTTCTACAAATGTCAAAAACAATCTGGATCTAAATACTTGCCAGTCCAGGAAAGCAGCATTCCCCAGCAATCCAGATGATCTGGACTACAGTTCCCAGCAGCACCGACCCTTGGCCATGCTGCCTGGAGCTGCTGGGAGTTTCAGTCAAAAACATTTGAAGGCCCCATATTGGAAAAGGCTGATATGAAGCACTATATCCAACCCAATATTCAAACTGCAACCAACTTCCATGAAGGAAAATCCAGGAACAGTGGAGAACGCAGTCACTTGTTCACTGAACGTGTCTATTAGGCAAAGGCCTAAACATCATATGTGCTGGGTAAAGGTTACCTACGAAAGCTGAACTTACTCGTAGCCTATTGTAGAAGTAGCCCGTCCTTTATACTGACTAGGTTTGCATGTAGCATCAAGCCACTGCAGCTGAATTTCCCATGATGCAGTTCAGGTACACCACACCTTGCCATGCATGCAATGGGGTGGTTAACAAGCCACTGAGAATCCACGGCCTTTTTTGGGTTATGGCTGACTTGCTAGTCACCACAACCTACCCTTGCAACCAGGTGTAACAATAAGCTGCAGCCTGCTGTAGCTTGAATTTTCAAAAATGACAGCCAGCACCATGGCAAGAAGTCCTGAGGAGACTCTCTCTCTTCCTTGAAAGAGACCAGCCTGTGTTCCAAGGAGGGGGAGTGCAGCAATAGGGATACAGTTCCAGCCAAAATTCAGTTTTTACGACATGAGAGAGAATAAATCCCCTCGAGTTACAACCGTGAAATCCTCCCTCTCATTAGTTAAGATGAAAAGGTTTCTGCACACTCCCCACTCAGATGCATTAGAGATTTAAACCAGTTTGTTTTTAAGCGGCCACAAGGATCTTCATGCTTGTCTGATTTCATACCCATCAAGGACAAGTGGCTCTTTCTACAGACCTTGTATGTTAACACTGAAGTTTGACAGTAGAAGTGGACATAAGGCTAAAGGTTGTTAAGCAATGGGCTCCATATTGGGAATCACTCAAAACTAGTGGGAACTCAAGCCTGTTGATTTAATGCACACTGAAGAATACATTACACAAGAGAAAAGAAAGCAGACAGATCAGAGGGGCAATCTTTTCCAACAACTGTTTCACAAATCAAGTTAAAAGCACAAGAGTGTTTCACTCTGGTGCAGACTAAAGAAAACATGCTGTTTTTGTGCCTTGGTAAAGTTCAGCCCCAGTTTACTGAATAGTGGAGCAGAATCCAGGTGCATAGATATGGCTCCATGCCAAAGCTAGGTTTAAATGTGTCAGTCTGCAAAAATTGAGGACACTCCTAAATAAAAGCATGAGAGCCTACAGGGAACCCTGACATATGTCAGGGTCAAAGCAAGACATAGAGCTAAGTTACCCCAGACAAAAATTAAAGAACCAATTAGAAGAGCAGGTCAGGTTTTGCAGAGAAGCTCAAGCTGTGTCAAGTGAACATTCATTCCAAAGTAGTGGAGGGGCTATTTGTAACCCTACATTTTCCTTGTTAGTCCAGCGCTGCACCGCTGCTGTGAAGATGGGCCCAGCTTTCTCATAATACTTCACTCTCAGCCAGACAGTTCAGATTCAGAATGTGAGCTAAAAGGGGCAGAAGGGGAAGGGGAGCTGGCAGGTGGCTCTGAAAAACAAGGTGGATGAGTGAGATTAGTCTGGTGGTGGCTGAGAATCAAGCCAGCTCGGGCATGTGTGGGGAGACACTGTAGAACAAGGGCAGAAGAAAGCGAATTCCTGGAGCCAGGGAGAAAGCACGGGGTCAGTCAGGCGGACCAATTATGCAACATCAGGTATTCCTGCCATTTGGCCCACAAGGAGTGTGAACCATCCTGAGGGGGGTGTCCAGGCACTACGAAAAGGAAGGAGAAGGGAGCTTTCCAGTTTGGAATCAACTCTTCACCTGAGCAGAAGCTACTCCCACAGATTGGAAGGATCATTAATTTGATTTATACAACTTGATGATAGTTCTCACAGAAAGCACACAGTATCACAGCAGCACTTGTTAATTTCCAACAGAGGACTATATTTTATATACTTTTCACTGTGTGTGACGCGGTGAGAAACATGATCGTAACAGTTGCCTTCCTTTGCCCCCATTGTTGCTTAGAGCAAGGTTAGGCAACTTTTGATCTTTGAGATGTTTTGGCCACAACCCATTCACCATAATTAAAAACAGTTTGACCTGAATCCATGTGAGGATATGGACTTCTTTTGAAATGTGGCTATATAAAAGAGGTGGTGTGGTCTGGCTTCTTTATCATTCTTTTCAGATCGGGGCAAAACCACAACAGTGGCTGCCATGGCTCTAGGTTCTAACTGCACAGTACAGTAGGGCTGGTAGGGCTACAGAGAGGGAAATTTTCTTGATGGTGAACTCAGATGCGCCTCCCATCTCACTTAGTTCCTTTGCCCAAATGCAGACTGCTCTGACTGAGCCTCTAAAGGACACCCCGAGACCTAAATCCCCTTGACAGTGCATCTGCCATGTGCTTGTCACAAGGAGCTCTGAGAACATCCTCAGTCTCAGTGGGAATGATGGTGGTGGGGCCAGGAAGCTACAGGGTGTACACCAATGTAAGAGAATCCATAACCTCCTCCAACACAGAGTAATGTTTTTGGCCAACCCGAGGGAAACTTTGGCTTTAGCTGGACTGGTTCCTTCAGCCCTCCAGGACATGTCCAGGATGTCTGGAAAGGGAACAGAAAGAGCTCTGGGGACAACTGGGTGGGTTGACTACCTTGGCCAGAGGTAGTCAACCGTTCAACTGAAGGAATGGCTTTGCTCTGCTTCAAAATGCAAATGGCCTTGAAAATGGAAGGCTGGGTAGGAAACAGCGAAAGAGGAAAATGCTTCTGCAGAGTCACAGCAGCTGCCTTTACATCTTCCTCAGAAAGATCTCAATCTTTCTCTGAAATGTCAGCTGGTTCCAGCAAAAAAGAGGAGTGGGCCTGTTGCTGCTGACTGATCTGGTTTATGTCTTCCTTCCAGCCCTGGAAAGAAGGAGCAGGAGAATTAGCAGGGCTCTGCTTCTGCACCTTTTCTTAGCTGGCCTTTCATCTTCTAAGTGGACGTCTGGGGAAGAAGACCCTTGGGAGGAACTGTGGGAGGAGATCTGTGTCCTCTCTTATACCCAGATCTGCCTCTGGAATGGCACTGGTGCTTCTTTTTCCTCCCTTTCTGGGAGTTATGTGGCCCTGAACAGGAGGGGAAACAGCAGGTCCTGTCATCCAGGGTGGGGGGCTGCCCACATGCTTTGAACGCTTCCAAAAGATTCAGAAGGGCCTTTTCTTCACTTGTCCCAATATTGTGAAATACTGTGAGGCATTTGTGTTTTTCCCTCCCAGAGAAGCCCATCTGTTTGTGAATGTTCTTGGTCAGAAACACTGTGATATTTCTGGATACTTTCTTGATGAGGGTTCTTAAAATCCCACATGCTTCTGAATTTCAGTTAAAAGAGACATTTTGTCTAGATTGTCTGGACTGTTTTAAATGTTTCTGTAAACTGATAAATAGTAGGAAATGTTACCAATGCTATGCAGAAGTCATGTGCAAGGTGCCATAGTTTGCAGTGCCAAAGTGAAAAAACGATATTCCATGGCCACCAACTGTGCTTTTCCTCCTGCTTGCTTGGCTTTTAAACCTCACCGAACCTCCTTTCCAAACTCATGGCAACTCCTCCTGGCATGTAGCCTGCACCATCATAAGTAATAACACATCATACAACAGCTGTCTCCCCATGACAGGTCTCATGGTGTTAGTTTACAACAAAATCTATTGCTTGCTCTATTTTCCTTTTAACACTTCTTCATTTTGGCCCAGTGTCATTTATTTCTCCTTTGTCCCATTGTATCGAGATTTGCTAGAACCCTGAGGAATAGAATGAGTTTCAGATGCATGGGATTGAGTAAATCACAGAGAATTACAGCTGCCACTCCTTGCAGCTCTGAAGATGATAAACAGTGTGTGGTGATTAAAAATTAAAAGCTCTCTGAAACTAATTGTTTCGCTGCCATCTTACATCCTTGTTATCTGCTTGAGAAATTAGTTGAAAACAAAAAGCTACAATCTGCAATGCTGTTGCAAACCCCGAGCATGAAAATCAGCATATAAGTTGGAACCGAGCATAAGGACAGGGCAACCCCTTAAGCATACCAAAAAGGTGAAGCACGTTTGTTTACTCCAAATGCTGAAGAATTGTTACAAGACTGCATTCACATTCCATGTGCTCCCTTCCTTGCCTCTGCTGCCACACAGGAGGGCCATGTGGATTCCCAATGCACTTTTGTGTATTGGGGTATATGGAAAGGGAAGTAGCACTAAAAGACATCCTTTGTATTCTAGGATGCTACCCCTCTCTCAGATTATAAACTGAGATACAACAGCAGGTCACTAGGCTGCAGGACCAGGGAGTGGGAGGGCCAATATCTATTCTGGCTTTTCTTGGCCCACTGCTGCTTGTTGACTAATGGTGGCCTGGTTGAGTGCTGGCACCTTATAGCCAGACTTCTGGGACATCTCAACAGACTTTGCTCTTGGTTATTGTCCCCAGTACTTGTTTGGCCATCTTTCCATCCCAGCCTGTGACATGGAAGCCCTGCCTGACCTCTCTGGTGAGCCATCACAGAAAACTGGAATTGTGTTCCTCAGACTGTTGCCTGGAGATACCAGGATGGTGTGCAGAAAAGGGTGTTGGATCTGTGGGGAACACCAGTAAATGTGAATGTGCCTTGAGCTTTTTTCTTGGGATAAGGTTTGGCTTGTGGGTTTTGCTAGCATGTCCCTAACATGGCACTTGAGTCAATGTAGTACCATGGATTTGTCTCAAAGCCATTGCCTTGCCCCATTTTCCAGATTCAGCAGTACCATCTGCTGCAATTTTGATCCCGAAATGTTTTTGATATACCAATGCTAGTAATGCTTCTGACCTTGGTAAACCTTCAAAAGGTATGTGCTGAGGCACTATGGTCACTATTCTTTAAAATGTCTCTGAGAAATATACAAGTTGTCAAGCATCTTGATCAGACATCCTCAGATCCACTCACATGCTTGCCGCAGAGTACCTCAAGCAGTCTGCAAAGAAACACTGGTGGCAATGCACATCTCCTCCTCCTGAGTTTTTACTTGTGCTGCCATTTGGAAAAGATAAGGAACAACAGGAGTCTCTTTAGCTATTGAAGGTTTGCTTGCTTGTTAGGCCTTCTCCATAGTCCACTGCAGATAAGAGGAACTCATGCTCCCCCTTTCAGTCCTCTATGTACACCAGAGGGGCTAAAAGACAAGCAGAGAGGGACTTAGCCCCTTTGCCTGGAGACAATAAGCATCCAAAGAAGATGTTGCCTCTTAGCTTCTCCAAACTTCAATGGAGAGGAGGGAAAAAACTTCACCCTTCCCTGCAGCAAGTGCCAATAGCTTGGGAGAGAGGCATGTTGAAGTTTGAATAAGGTAAGAAATGGTGGGAACTTCTTCCACCATTTCTCACCTTTCTGTACAACAAAGATAAATTTCTGCATCTCTCACAAAGCCCATGCACATGTCAGAGAATGGAGAGCTGGGGAAGAGAGAGATAAGCAGAAGCACCAACAGAGATTGGGCAGCACGCCAAACTGATATTAGCGAATCCCTGGTTTTCATTCTTGGCAGTCCGGGCCTGTAGGCAGTGGTACACTGCTAATATCGCTAAGGGTAGTTTGGCTACACAAATGAGAGGTGATTTATACATCCCAAGTGGCTGTTTATTTGAATATTTAACAGTGTACACAAGTGTTCTACTTATGTGTCTGGAAAAACATGGAAGAACAAACTCAGGACATACTGCATCAGAAAGAAATATTTGTAGGTTCTCAAAAGCCTAAGTCCCTGTTGCACAAATGCCCCCCTTTTGTAATATTGCTCACTCTGATGTTCAACAGGGAAGAACCAGCACCACTACAGCACATGCCTTTATGGTGTGTTTTCAATGTATGTGCTTTACATTTGTTTTACAGCACAGTCTAGACAGGATGCCCAGAAGTCCCTGAACTTGGAGGTTTATGAATGTCCATTGCAGAGTGAGAAGAATGATAGAGAAAATCTCTAACTCCCTATCCTTCTCTTCTGCATTTTTGCTAGGCGGGCTTTGTCACCTATCAACTTGGAACATCCCAACTGGGAGGGGAAAGGGTTAGAAAGACTGCAGGATACTTCATCTCCTGGCCATCCGGGTCTCCTTCCCTCCCCAGCCACTTCTGTTCTTTCTGCACAGCGGCAAGGGCATGAGGGAGTGGGAGGGAGCTCCAATTCCCAACTCCAAGTTTGGAGGACACTAAATTCACTCCTGGAAGTCCAAAACATCTTGTCATCCCTCAGATGCTGCCTAGGAGCCACTGGTTTGTTCCCTCCATTATGTTTTTATTGTACGTTTTGGCCTTTATTGTGGCTAGCCACCTTACTGTGGTAAGCCACTTCCCGGGGGTATGAATGAAGCCACAGGTACAGTAATCCCTGGCAGCTCTGGCTCAGAGAGACAGAGACCCTCAAGAGCCACTGACAGTTCACACCGGGCAAGATGGACCAAGGCTCTGGCTCCATATAGGGCAGCATTGTATGTTACTACTGAATGATATCTGCCATCCACTCAACTGAGTTCTGCTCATTTAAACTGATGACACAGAAATCACAAGATGAAATGTAGAGTACCAATGAGCAAGGTGACAGGGGACACATAGTCATCAGAGGCAACTTCCTAGAGGGAAAGAGCCAAAGCCACAAAGGTAAAGGAGTCCCTGCAGACTTCACTCCGCTTAGCCAATGGCACCATAACGCAACAGAAAGTCTTGTGTAAACTTAAGGCCGTTTTTACTGGGATGTAAGTATTTGTGGGTTAGATTTCACTTTGTGTTGGGTGTTCCAAGTCACAAAGACATATACTTCAGTAACAGTGCAAACCCAAACATGTGTAGACATAGAAATCCCTACAACTGCTGGCTGGGGGATTCTGAGATTTGTAGGATGTTTGTATCTAAACACACATGGGACTGTCCCCTAACTCTATTAATGTTTAGGTTCCTCAAAGGTTTTGGTGCGACAAACTAACACAGCTACTCCTTTGCAATACAATAAACTGAAGCTGTTAATCATGTCATAGTATCTAAGCTTGCATATTCTCCAACTTTTAATTAAAATGAAACAGGTTGTTAGAAAATTTTCATAAAACAGGTATAGTAAATACATCTCCAAGACTAAAAGGGAGAGGGCGATATACAGTGAGGCATAAAAAATAAAGGATTCGATTAAGGTTACCTTTAAATCATGCCTGACTGAAAATGTAAAAACTTTAGTCATCTACTCTTCAAATGTTTTTTCCCCAATAGGTAGCTGGGATTGACCATAATTAAATCAATATGATCAAGGGAAGTTGGGTTTATGAGCTTGGAAATCAAGCTGGTCACATCTAGTTTGTTCAAACAGCTATCAGAAATGGCAGCTTACCAGCAGTACTATAGAGCTTTTATTTCTTATAACAAAGTAGCATCATACAGAAAACAGTCTAATGATTCTAGATCCCCTTAGCTTAAAGTGGGGGTGTCTACCTTGCAGTCCACTGGGCACATCTATTAGACCTTGTTTTAAAGCGGGGGGGGGGTCACTTGCAGTCCACCAGCAGAGCTAGCCCCAAAGGTAATTTTATCTGGACCCTAACAATGTCTTAAAAGGTCTGCCCACCATTCCATTCATAAAGTAACGAGCAAGATTTATTAGGTGTAAGATATACAGCAGCCCTCCCAACCTTGTGCCTTCCAGACATGTTTGGATTGCAACACCCAGAATTCCCAGTCTGCTGGATGGGAATTCTGGGAGTTACAGTCTAAATGCCTCTGAAGGCCACCAGGTTGGGGAAGGCTGATATACAGGCAATCCACATTTTAATGTAACATCTCTCTCTAAGTTTCTCAATATGATATGCCAGCTGTGCTTGTGCTTCACAACTGTGAAGCTCTTAACTACAAGATGAGACTAAATTTATTATGGAACCCAACTCCTTGTGCAAGATATTACACTTCTCATCCCAGAAGAAGGAACTGCCCTCAGGAAAACAGACATTGCCTGAATCACTGATTTTTTTGGAAAAATGTATCCAAATATTGTTTACCATAAGGGATGGGCTTTGACTAATGAAATTACAAGTGATTACTCCCAAAACACAGAATGATTTCATATTTTCTGGTAGTTCTGGTGGAACAAGGAAATATTAGTTTAGCATACAAATCAGCCCATTGATCTGCTTATAAAATCTGATAATGCACACATCATAGAACAGCCTTATAGCAGAGATAACATTTTAAAAATGCTGGAATAAAATTCCAACATAAAGAAAAATAATCTGCCATTGTGAAAAATGCAAAAGGCAAATCATCAAGATGATAAGACTATGTCCCCACATGACCTTGAACAATTCTTTAGTCAGCCAGAGTCAACTTTTTAAGGATAATGCAAGAATATAAGGATCTCTGACAGTACAATCATAAGGGATGGATAGCTAGATAGCTTTTGTTTGTTTTTTGCTTAATATATCCCATAGATAAGCTACAAGCATGTGAATGGAGGACTTGCTTGTGAGGCAAGATTCTGTGCTGCTGTCCTTGGTGCTGAAGTATAGACTTTGGCAGAAAATGCATGGCTGTCCTTAATTCTGGCTTTAATAGCTTGCAAATGAGTTTCAAGAGCAACTTTTCTTCTATATTAAATTGGTTCATGTTTGTAGCTTAATTTAAACAGCCTGAATATCTTAAGGTTAAATGAAAGTTAAAAGAGCCACCATTTTTTCAAGGTGGTTTCAAGGTGTAGCAAAGCATTTTCAGACTTGTTAAGACTACAGTGAAGCTTAGTAACCACCAGGCAGTTATATGTTGAAGGATCTGCTGTAGAGATTTCCAGGCAATGCAAGTCCATACACCCTTACAAGACTACAAACTTTGGAAGCAACACAGGCTGGGAAGAGACATTAGTGCTAGTATGCTCAGTACAAGTTACTTATTTAATATCAACCAACAGCCAAACTCTCTGGGCAGTTCATGACAGCAGATTCTCACACACAGACACAGACAGACAGAGAGAGAATGAGAACCAATTCAACAGCGCTAGTTGTTACTATAATTGCAAGAGGATTCCATTCACACAGCAACCACTTCAGTGAGAGTAACTGTCCTTCCTGGAATGGAAACTCCTTTCATTACTAGAGCAAAAAGTTAGAATCTATTTACATACCATGTTTCCCTGAAAATAAGACACTGTCTTATATTTTTTTTGCTCAAAAAAACACATTAGGTCTTATTTTCGGGTAGGTCTTATTTTTTTAATGTATAAAATGTACATTTAATGTACACCCTTCTGCTTGCACTTTTCTGCTGCGCACCCTTCTGCTCTACACTTTTCTGCTGTGCACACCTCTGCTGTGCACACCTCTGCTCTGCACTCCATTTGCTGGCAAAAGCTGTATACACCGATCCTCTCCAGCATCAGCCTGCTACCGGTACTGATGCTTCCTCTATAGAGCCGGCTCCGGTGACAGGCGGAGTGCATTTGATATCACTCCGCCCTTCACAGGAGCCAGGACTATAGAGGAAGTATCAGCTTAAGCCGCTCTGCATCCTCCCGCTGCGCCCTATGCACCCCGCTGGCACTCTGCAAGTAAGCAAAAAAGTAAGACCTATTACCAATAATTTTTGGTAATAGGTCTTACTTTTGGGGTAGGGCTTATATTATAGGACCTACCCTGAAATAAGACTAGGTCTTATTTTCGGGATAGGTCCTATTTTCGGGGAAACACGGTAGTTAGGATCAATGCCCATGGTGAATTTAATAAGAAATTCTCAGTTTCATGACTACTTAGATTTCCTACAGCACAGATTCCTTGGTAATATAGCTGTGACTAAGAGAAGTGGATGTACCCTCCTCCATGACTGACAGACAAACTCATAATCTTTTAACATCATCCAGAAATATGCATGCACAAAAACTGTACACACAGAGATAAACCAGCTCATTGTCCTAGGCACATTTGCCACATTTCTTTTCAGAGCTGGCATAACATATAATCTTCTATGAGGTGCTATGAAAACTTCACTGAATGATATCTGATTTGTCTCTAAATGACATGGAAGTGCTTATCTAATAATTCACCAATGGAAGCCAAAGACTTATTACAGCCCATATTGGATTTTGTGTCATGCCACAAAATAGCTCTGCAGAAAACCAATTTGAAGCAAACAATACTGAGCTTTCTGTTCTGACTGCTTGTCTTCTGACCTGATTTTGTAAGCATAAGGCATCTTTAAGGGGCTGAACCTCTTGGATGCACTGGGAATGTTGCAACAGAAAATTAACTAAGGATATGCAACAACCCTCCCCTTTCTTTAAACCATGGGAATGATTAGAATTCCTCATGAAAGCAAAAGATCGTTTTAACTAGCATTTCAAGTATTAAATGCCATGCATTCCACTCCACATACACAAACATGTTTTCTTTAGTATTCCAGAAACTTATGATGCTGAAAGATGAAATGTTTATGCAGCCTGAAGCATGAATAATATTAATGGTGTCCATAAAATAAAGATGGAGATAGCAACAACTTTCTGTATCTCTTGTAACAAGACACTACAGGAGGACAAACTTGCTGTTTATGAAGAAAACATAATCTTCAAACAAAATGCAGCTTTCCCAGCTTGTGGCAAGAGGTGTCCTTGCAGCATGAAACACTGATTGACTTGATCAGTAGCAGTCTTAGGAAGAATAATGACACTGTAATAGCAAGTAGAGGCATTTCACAAAGCAAAGATGTCATCTGATTACTTTGAAATTCACTAGGAAGTAAGGAAAAAATCAGAATCAATTTCAAGTTGTTTTTTAACTTCCCAAGGACCAAGCAAAAGAGTGTCAGGGTCCAAGAGGTGAGTGGCAGAAAACAGTGTCAATGGGCCAGGACCCAGGCAACAAAACTTACAGTAAGAGAGAGTCCAGGGTCAAGAACAAGGCTCAATGACAAGTCCAAGGTGTGGTCACAGAACAGGCCAAGGTTAGGAATCCGGATTATGCCATGGAGCAAGGCAAAGGTGTAGTTACAACATGCAAGAGGTCAATAACTAGCAGGACAGTAGAACAAGGACAGGATGACCAGGCATGGTTCAGAAGCAGCAAAATGGGAAGGGGCAGGGCACAAAACTAGGTGAATGTCCAGCAAAATGCAGGCATGAGAACACAAAGACCTATACTTTTGAGGCAGCTACTGGATGGAAGAACTGGCTCTTGTACAGCTCTTCTCCCAGGGCTCCCAGGTGGTGCTCACCAAGGCCCTGAGTGCTACAGCAGGGTCTGGAACTAATCCTGCAACTACCAGGGTTGCTATTCTGGTAGTTCCCCAGCAGATGGAGCCATGGAGCTGTGCAGATTCTGCCAAATAATTTGTATTACCTGAGCAAATATCATTAATTATGAAGCCATCATATTTGTTGTGAGGATTTGAACCACAACTGCAATGGTTCATGCTCACATTAGTAGTGCATTACACTAGCTATTCTCCAATAAGTGAAGCTGAAACACCACAGAGTTTTGTCGATACTCTTGCTGTTTTCTTCCAGGGCTCTGAATACCATCACTTACACTAGCAAATACAGTAGCAGTACGACCCACACTGAAGAACCCTTCCCAACCAAGCAAAACTCCTATCCTTTCTGTACTTCCCAAGAGCCAGATACTTATGGCAGGAGTGTTGAACCTCTTTGAGCCCAAGCGCTGCATCCCATTTTGTTTTAAGCTAAATATTTTAGCTGAAAACACTTACTGGCCATAAGGAAATAAGCCTCATGAAAGGCATTTCAACTTTTAGAATAGGAGAAAAAAACTTCTTAAGAGTCAGGAAACCTCCGAATTATTTGTGACTTAAGGGAAAGGGGTGGAGTCAGGTAAGGGGGGCATGACCATCTGGGAAATCATGCAGGATTAGACTGCAACTGCAGGTAGTCCCTAGGACTGGGGTTTTGCACTCTTGGTTTCTGTCCTCTTATGAGGATGAGAATGAGAATCCTAAAGATTGAGGGGAATGCTCTTTTCTGTGGGAGTGGGAATCTATGCAAAATAATGGCTGGTTTCAGAGTCTTCTGCATCGCACCATCAGAAGGGACTTGGATGCATGTTCACATATTGCCCAGGGCTCCCCCAGACTTGTCGCATGTGGTCCAGTGATATTTGTCCGGGGGCGGGGGCACTAAATACTGAAGCAGGACCTGACTACTGCTTATTTTTGGTCAGCTAATAAATACTTTCTCTGGTCGCATTATGTGGTGAGAGGAAACCTTAGCAAAGCGTCCATGGAGTGCATGCACATGATGGTTTAATCCCTTTCTTGCCTTGCCTGATGCACACACTGCTTATACAGACTGATAAAGGGCCTTGACTGACACTAAATTTATAGCTTTTTATTACTTTACCTCCTCATGTTGTAAATTCAAGGAATGGTTGTATTTTATTACAATATTATGTTTGCCAGTTTTATTTACATACTCTCCCTTGCTGGCTGAGGAGGTGAAAATGCAGAAGGAAAGCTGGATTTCTGCAGATTTTCAATATTGCAGAGTGGTTCTCCTATAAAACAAAGTGGTATTTCCCTGATGGAAAGAACTCCCTAGGAGAAATAAATATTATATAAACTTTTCAGGGTTTCTTTAGTATAATTCATTGCTTAATAAAGCACCATTAAATAAGCATGTCTTTATAAATTAAATAATCATTTCCCAGTTTATAATGCTGAATAGAAGCTCAGGCCCTCCATATAAAAATTGTCTATGTTCCATTTCTGTTCTCTATAACAGAAAATCACTGTATAATAATATAGTATGAAGCCATGTTATTGACACAGCTATCGCTGTCCTAGAAATAAAGCTGGGCCCCTAAAGCATCAGTGCTTGCTTTTCAGAGCAACCGTGTCCCAAGTACAAACTGTATTAACTTGAAATGGCTTAGTGCTGCAATTCTCTGCCTGTGTAACAAGAATGGGAAAGAACTGCATGAAACAGAGCACGAATCCATACATTCAAATTCTTTATGTGAAGCAATTGCTGCCATAGTGAGAGGAGAGGAGAGGAGAGGTGGGGGCAGGGGAGGGGAGGGGAGGGGAGGGGAGAGAAGATGGCATTCAGGTGATACAGCATCAGCATGGAGCAGGAATTTTCCAGGTCCAGGTTGCCTCTATCTGGACCTGGCCTGCCTCCTTTTAATAGCCACCTGCATACAAGGGTAGGCCCAGCCAAGCTGTCTCAGCCCCCATTACTGGATTCAGTCAATTTAAGAGCTAGCTATGCTAGCTAAGAGAAAGCTGTGTTTGTGCTCAGGCACTGGCAGTGGGCCTTATATTTACATTTGTCTTTGCAGCCTGCGAGGGAATATATGTGAAGGAGAATTCGCAAAGGGGCACATGACTATATGTAGAGGAGGAAGTATCTAGCAGAACAGGAAACAGAAGGAAGAACATGTGAGATGTTTCCTCTCTTTTACTTTTTCTCTTCATGCTTCGTTAAGTACTGCTGTCATGGGGCTCCCTTTTCTTTGTGCTTTCTTTCCTTAACTCAGTCTTACCTCTTTGGAAATAGCAACAGACTCACACCTTCTTGTGAGACATGTTGAACTTTCTCATCCCTTTCATGGATGGTACGGAACATTCTCTTAATTCCTTGATTTCATTAGAGAATGAAAGTGTGGTCACTGGATTGGATTTGGATTTCTCTCACCAAGGCTGGAGACAATGCTCCAATTGCAGAAAGAGGAGTAGGAGATCTGCTCTTCTCCTATCCCCTTGCAGCCTGAACAGAAAAAACTGTGCCAGCTGCACTTTGAGGTCAGAAAAGCAACCTTGGAGGAGGAAGAAGAGGAAAGGGGGCTTCCCAGTAGGTAGGGAGGGAAGGGGACCCAGGAGGCCAGCATCTGAGATATCCTGAGCCTTCCCTAGCCTCATTCAAGTTTGGAAGCTTCCAATCATCAAGGATGCAATCAGTAGGACTGCACCCTTAACTAAGGGCCCAATCCTATGCATATTTTGACAGAAAAAAAGTCCTAAAACTCCCAGCATGCATCAGTCAGCCAGGCAGGTTGGGTGCATGCTGGGAGTTGTAGGACACTTTCACATGCAAACATGCATGAGACTGGACTTCAAAGGCTTTGGAAATGAGGACACAAATACAATTCAGAGGTGGCATTGGTCAGTCCCTCTCCCTGGCATGGATGACCCCAGGCTGTGAGTGGCATCACCTCATGGACCTCGGCAGCTCTACTTTGCAGTGAGAGTTCCCTGCACGGCTAGTTCAAAGCTACGGTCGACTGTGGAATCCATTCTGGGTTGCTCACAGATCAGAGGAGAATCCCTGAGTGGCTCTGCAGGACACCATCTTTCATAATTAATGCTCGTGCAAAGATAGGCTCCATGAAGGAAGCCTTCCCCTTAATTCAACAGTATGTACTCCTTGAGGCAATGTTAAGTCTGTACCTTTGCCAAAAAGAAATTGCTTCTAATTAATGACCTCTTAAGAACCCAATCTTCAGCACAAGTGAATGGTAAGTGCTGGAGCCAGAGGATATTGTGGGGAGTGGGGAGAAACCTTTTGAGCGTTCCATTCCTTGCACATTAACTATTTAACAGGTGAAGCACTACAAAGGGGATAGGAGGCTGTTACTACTCTGACTTTTCTCTAATAGCTCACCTTCAGATGACTTGAAAAGTCCCCTGTGGAGCAACGATTTCAATACTTTGTCTGGGTGAACCAGGAAAAAAAATCTTTAGATGACCCTGGGTAAAGGCTATATGACTGTTGGCAGACGTTGTGAACACAGTCAAGGATAAACAAAATGAAAAAGTGTGCCGGCACAGAAGCAGCAAGGGAGAGCTCACCTCCATTTGGAAAAGAACTGTCTCTCCCCATGCTAAGTACCCTGACCCATTTGCCCATACAAGCCAATAAGCCCAGCACTCCAGATGCTCATGTTCACCCACAAACTTTCAAACATATGCAGGTGTGCCCTACATACCATAGTGACAGATTTTATTTCCTTGGGCTCCAAGATCACCGCAGATGGTGACTGAAGCCAAGGAATTAAAAGACACTTGCTCCTTGGGCGGAAAGCTATGGCCAATCTAGACAGCACACTAAAAAGCAGAGACATCACCCTGCCAACAAAAGTTCGCATAGTCAAGGCTATGGTTTTCCCAGTTGCAATGTATGGCTGTGAAAGCTGGACCATAAGGAAAGCTGAGCACCGAAGAACTGATGCTTTTGAATTGTGGTGCTGAAGGAGACTCCTGCGGGTCCCTTGGACTGCAAAGAGATCAAATCAGTCAATCCTAATGGAAATCAACCCTGATCACTCCACAGAAAGTCAAGTACAGTGGTACCATGGTTCACAAATTTAATCCATTCCATGACTCTGGTCATGACCCAAATTGGTTGCAGGCCAAGTCAAATTTCCCCATAAGGTTCAATGTAAATAAGGTTAATCCGTTCTGCAACTAATTTTTTTAATCACAAAAGTTTGAAGCAAGGTGACGAAGAACAACAAAGATCGCAGCCATCTCCCCCCCCCACCCCAGCACGACTGTGATAGTGCCCGTGTTCCCTGCACGAGCACGATCACAGCCATAGAAGGGCACAATCGTGGGCGTGCTCAGGGGTGAGGGGAGATGGGCCGATCGCAACTGTCACCCAATGCGGAGTTTGAGACCTGAGTAAAATGTGACAAGTAAATGTGGACAAGGTGCTTGGACAAGTACGTCCCACCACTTGCCTATTGGACCCTTGCCCATCTTGGCTAATTAACAACACCAAGCACAGGACAGGGACCTGGACCTTGGAAGTGGTTAACGCCTCTCTGAGGGATGGCCGGGTGCCTGCCCCTTTAAAGGAGGTGGTAGTCCGACCGGTCCTGAAGAAGGCGTCACTGGATCCAGAGATGGCCACTAATTATAGACCAGTGGCCAACATGCCGTTTTTGGGCAAGGTGTTGGAGCGGGTGGTGGCGGGACAATTCCAAGCACTCTTGGATGAAGCTGATTATCTGGACCCATTTCAGTCCGGCTTCAGACCCGGGTATGGCACTGAATCTGCCTTGGTCGCCCTGTACGATGACCTTTGCAGGGAGAAGGACAGGGGGAGTGCGTCCCTGTTGGTTCTCCTGGACCTCTCAGTGGCTTTCGATACCATCAACCATGGTATCCTTCTGGATAGGCTAGCGGGATTGGGAGTTGGAGGCACTGCTTTGCAGTGGTTCCGCTCCTATCTCAATGGCCGATTCCAGAAGGTGATGCTGGGGGACTATGGCTCTGCGCCATAGCAGTTATGCCATGGAGTTCCGTAGGGATCCATTTTGTCCCCTTTGCTATTTAACATCTACATGAAACCACTGCGAGAGGTCATCAGGAGGTGTGGGCTGCGGAATCATCAGTACACTAATGATACCCAGCTCTACCTCTCGTTTTCTACCAATCCAGGTGAGGTAGTGGCTGTACTGAACCGGTGCCTGGCCGAGTTATGGGCTGGATGAGGGCCAATAAACTGAAGCTCAATCCAGACAAGATGGAGGTCCTGTTGGTTGGCGGATTGGGCTTTGGGAAGGGGACCTTGACCTAGTCCTGAATGGGGTTGCACTCCCTCTTAGGGACAAGGTCCGCAGCTTGGGAGTGCTCCTTGACCCAGAGCTTTCACTGGAAGCTCAGGTGACAGTGGTGGTGAGGAGCACTTTCCTTCAGCTTCGGCTGATCCATCAGCTGTGTCCCTACCTGGAGAACGACTGCCTGGCGACAGTGACACACGCGTTGGTGACTTCCCGACTTGACTTTCGTAACATGCTCTACGTGGGGCTGCCCTTGAAGACGGTCCGGATACTTCAATTGGTTCAAAATAGATCTGCCAGGCTGCTGACGGGGACTGGGCATTATGTTCACATGACTCCAGTTCTCCGTCAGTTTCACTGGCTCCCCATTGGAGTCCGTACCCAATTCAAGGTGTTGGTTATCACCTATAAAGCCCTTAACGGCTTGGGTCCTGGTTACCTAAAGGAGCGCTTACGTCCATATGTGCCCGTCCACCCCTTGAGATCAGCAGGAGAGGCCCTTCTCCGGGAACGCTCCGTGAAGGATATTAGGAGGGTAAGTACCCAGAGGAGGGCTTTCTCTGTGGTGGCGCCGAATCTATGGAATGCACTCCCCAGAGAGGTCTGCCTGGGGCTGTCATTATTTGTTTTTCGGTGCCAGGCAAAGAACTTTTTATTTAAACGTCATTTTAATTGCTAATATTATTTTTTTATTTTACATCTTTGGCCAGGACATCTCCAATTATATTGTTTTTATATTGTTTTTATTTATTGTTGTGAGTTGCCCCAAGGCTTCGACAAATGGGGTGGCATAGAAGCTTTCTAAATAAATAAATAATTTTCTTAAATTTGTGTTCGGGACCGAATTTGGTTGTGAACTGAGGTGTTCGTGAGCCAAGGTACCACTGCACTAAAGCTGAAGCTCAAATACTTTGGCCTCCTAATGAGAAGGAAGGACTCATTGAAAAAGTCCCTGATGCTGGGAACAATTGAGGGCAAGAGGGGAAGGGGATGGCAGAGGTTGAGGTGGCTGGATGGGGTCACTGGGGAAGTGAGTGTGGGCTTGGGTGTACTTCAGGGGGGTGGAGGACAGGAGAGCCTGGAGGAATGTTGTCCATGGGACACGACTTTGTGAGGAACAACAACCTATATACCAAAAACAGTTCAGCTGCACAGACTGCCAGCTTTACCACATCATTACATAATGCTCTAAGCACAGCGAGCTGCATCTTGGGAGTTCACACAGCAATCGTGTTTCCCTTGGTGATGCCAGCGTTGCAGTCAATGTGCCCATGGGAGAAATGCATTTCTAGATGTCCAACGGATGGGATACATGTTAAAGCGGCTCAAGTCAACAGCTGTTTGGAAACACAGATCCCACTTTCCCATTTTGCATGTGCTCTGCTGCAAACATTGGTGTATTTAGGGCAAGAGGAACAGCTGCCGGAGGAGTGCAACAGCCCACGCTTTAGTCTTTGTGCTTCTGAATGATCCACTGGATTTGAAGAAAGCACGTGCATATATTTTGCCTAGTGATGGACACACATTGCCTGTTTTGTTATGATTCTTGGCAACAATTGGTTAGCAACCCAGATGTCTGCCAGATACCCCAAATTTTATTGATTTATTAGCATTTGTATGCCACTCCATTTCCAAGCAGATTCCAGCTTTCCTAAGATTCATACACAGACCCCTAGACCCTTTACATGACCTGCTGCTGTGAGGTGCTTGAAGGAGCCTGGAGGCCTCCTAGCACCCTTTCTGGCTGTGAACTGGGGAGGGGGATATTTCTTCAGTTTGCATCTTCATGTAAGCTTACCAAATTCTCCCTAGCTAGACTCATACACAAACAAGAAATAAGATACAATGTCACCTCCATTTTTATTAATCTGTGATCACTGTTCACAAATTTAAAAACAAATATACAAAATATGATTACACACACAAGCATGTATGTATCACCAAGAATGCATGCCCAGGAATGCCTAACATGTGCAGGTAAAGGAGCAAATTCCTGAGTACATGATATAGTGGTGCAGCAGTTGCAACCTATCCTGCGTGATGTTTGGAGACAGAGGGAACTACTAGAACTGGCCTTGGCAACATCATATAGACTCTTTCCAAGGTCTATTCAGGTATACTAAGTAGTAGGTCCCACTGTATTGAATAAAAAGTCTCTCACAAAAGTGTGCACAAGACTACAGAGTTACACTGTCTGGGTTTATTATAACCCAGGCTGCATTGGCTACTTACCATTTTAGAAAAAGAATGGATAGTTGCAAAAAAAAAAAATCCAGAACAGAGACTAGTTAGTCTGCACAGTGGGAGTAAGCTTGAATGCAAAAGTTCAAACCACAGAAAAAGAAAGTGAACAGCTGAACACCATACACAAAGGGCATGATTCATTTTTCTGCTTCAGTGCTCTGACAGCATATTCTACCAGTATGGTAATTCTGTCATGTAAGAATCTCAAGGGCTTTTTTTCCTGCTTTGCAGAAGGTCTCTGGTGCTTGTTAACGGAAAGATTCTCATTTGTACAGAGTGGGAAAGACCTTCCACGGAACTGAGGGAATGGTATACCTGGTGCTTGGTAGTTTGGATCTCCTGTGTCATGGTCATCTCCTGTCTGTTGGCAAAGAAAGGCACGGTGGGCTTTTAACCTTGAGAAGACTCAATCTTTGGTCATCCTTACAGGCCAAATTGATTAATCCTTAGCCTGCCTTGACTTTCAAGTTAATATAATAAAATAAACATTTTAAAGAATTACATGTGTTGTAAAGACAATGCTGAACATGAAAATTAAATATTCTTGAAAGGTCCTCTGAGGAACACTGATCAAAAGGTCAACACGAGGTTTAAGCTCTGTCAAAGCCCATTCTTCCCAGGCTTTAGATATAAATAATGACCTGCTCTTCCTCAGATTCTTGGAAAACATAAAAGACAAATGCCAGAAACAGAATTAGCATGATTTGTAAAACCTGGGCAGTTTTACCAAGCCAAGAGAAAGTGCAGTGGGACTAGTCAAGATGAGACAGTGAAAAAGGAAGTGCAGGAGCTAGCATTTTAATGTGCTTAAGAAATATTTTCTCATACTATCAGTGCTCTTTTTTCAGAACTTTCCACCTTAAAAAAAAAATCACTTGTTCCCTCATGGAAGCACAGCAACATTCAGCAGGGCGGTCTGTGCTGCAAGTAAATGACAATCCTAAAATTCCAGGTAGTCACAAAATCTCTGGATAAGAAACCTTCTGTCTCTTGGTTCTTCTTTGGACAGGGCCTAAAAGGATTTGTATTTGTTTCAACTGCTGTTCTACAAGCTCACATTTACCAACTAGGAATAATAATAATAATAATAATAGTAATAATAATAGTAATAGTAATAATAAATTCCAACAAGCAGACTTGGGGCTATTGGTAACACATTCCTATGTTAAAGTAGGAGAAGTAATGCACAGATAATGTTGTAGTCAGAGAGAAGGGGTGTTTTGCTGGCAATAAGGTTGTCCAGAACTGTGACACTACTAGTACTGTTAGTGGAAGTGGAAACATATTCCTTATTAAGTTAAATAAAAGGCAAGGATAACCTTTTATCAAGGATATCAAGGAAAACCATGATCCTCACATCACTGAGTACAACTCACAGGTAAGAACATTTTATGAACTGACAATGCTGGCATTGTTGTGGAAATTCATAGTGAGCAGGAGTAGTCATTTGCAAGGGGGGGGGGTCATGGTACTAAAAGGGAAAAAAAACAGTTTAATATCTATACCTGGGCAAGCAATTGTGAGTGTGGGAAGAGTACCAACTGGGCAAGCCTCTACAGCAGAGCTCCAAGAGTTACTGTTCCAGGAAAAGCAGAAAGCTATTCTAGTTCATTGTTGTTTAACATAAAGAGAGACAACTTTATCAGCTTATATATAGATATAGATATAGATATAGATATAGATATAGATATAGATATAGATATAGATAGATATATATAAACAATTAATTTTAAGAAACTAAAGAAAAGGTTTTAAGTCTCTGTACAATTAATTTGTCTATTTATTTAAGTTCAATGCCAGCCTGTCAAACCCACAAGAGCAAGTTTGTGTTCTCTCCATGAAAATTTTTACATTGCTTAATGACTTGGGTAGTTCAAAGTTAATCTAAATACTAGAGATATGAAACCTCATCAATAGGAAGTAGTTTATGAGTTATTCTGTCAAAAAAATAAATTTTGGTGACAAGCTTAGAAGATAAACATATATAATCTGATAGACAGATCTGTTTAAGTCTCATTAACTCGCTGGCTCAAAGCGTAGCAGCATTTTAGGTTATTTCTGCAGCAGACAGAAAGCTGAAGTTCAGCAGAGACATAGTACAAGGCAACCTGGTTAGTCTATCTGCTTCTGCTTCTCCCAGACATTAAGATGGTCCTTGAAGGCCATCTGAACGGGCTTCCACGTTTAGAGGTCATGTAGCATCATGATTCTGAAACATATGAGACTTGCCTGGCCCTAGGTTTGATGTCTTCTTGGCACCAGGAGGATATTTCTACTGGTCTGTTTAGATATTTTAGTGTTGGATTGTGTTTTGATGTGGCCCACACAAGCATATTTTGCAAGCTGCTTTACTTTTTCCTGTTATTTTATTGTATGTTTAAATCTTTGGTGAGTATTTTGAGAACCTACAAGTTAAAGAGTGAGGAGGACATTTTCAACATAAATTGAATGATCTGAAGAGTGAAATTTGTCTTGTACTAGTAGGCACTCTTCACCGTCACTTGGGGAAGTCCAGCTGTACATGTGAAAGACAGCAGTGTGTGAGTTTTGTATGATTGAATTGAACTTGCATTAAGGCAGAAAGGCGCTGTAGCTGCAGCCAGGTTCCGACCCTGCAGCAGGGGTGCTGAAACTTTCCTCTCCTCCCCAGCCCAAGTGCTGCATTTCATTTTACAGAAACTCTCAGGGGTTGAATGCCAGTGAAAGTTTGGGCAAATGAAAAAGGGGAGGGTCTAAAATACCCTCCATACCAGTATATTTTAACTTAAAGCTCTTACTGTGAATAACCAAGCCTCAGAAGAGGATTTCAGTCCTTTTAAATGGGGAAAACAACAGGCAAAATTTGGGAAACCACAATTCAGAGTTGAGGACAGAGCAATGGCCATTTAGAAAATCCAGAGGGCCATAACTGGAACCCAGGAGGTCTGAATTTATATCCTGGGCCTGAGGTTTCTCATCTTTGGTCTGAGGAAAGGGGGAGTATGTCCTTCTGGTGGGAGAAATGAAGGCCAGGAAAATATCTGAATAATGCGCTATTGTTTAAATTATCTCTTTTAAAGTTATGTATTAATTAGGATTTTGGTTTTGATTTGTATTTTACCATTGTCACATGCCTTGTTCTGGCAGAAGGCAAATGTTTTTATTTATTTTATACTGTGCCTTATGATCAAAAAGGTAGAATATATAAATAGTAAGGGCAAAAGAAGTCCTACAAGTGCCAGCATTCTGCAGCTAGCCTGGGAGATTAGGACTTTTTTTTTCTCATCGAAAGATAAATATGTCTGTGCCTTAAATAAATTTATGTCTGCAATATGAAAGCTGTATTTCTTAATATAGTATATATACATCTGTAACATAAATAACTTACTAATGAGTCTGCTGAATTCTGACCATTTTCTCCAGTCTGTGACTGCACTATTCTAAGATTAGGGTCATTCACCCAAGAGATTAATGGGAAAGCTCCAAAAGTTGTGCATTTTCATCTGAAAAGAGGAAACTAGCCTTTTCCATTCTTCATTTTACCAATACATTTTGAAGCATGTGCCCTGCCCACCTGCAATTCAGAGGCCTGTTTCACCATGGATATGCACCAAAAAGTGTTTCCTGTTATCTGACTTTCTCAAATACTGTGTACTTCTTCAGGAGTTACAAACTTTTGTCTGAAGGAAAGAATCCACATTTCTAATATGAAGCACAACTGACCTAATAGTGGGGGAGGGCATGAAAAAAATCTAAGGTTCCTTCATTAATTACACAATATTTACCTATATGTCATTCATGACTGAGAATTCTCATATTTTACTTATGAGAGACTGCTTGTTCCTTCCTTCCCATTTTGATTTCTTGTAGACAAATTTCATTTCCTTTATGCAGGGTTATTTAAAACCATGCAATATTTTCTGCTAAAATTAAGTAGTAAACTGCCTGCTCTGTGACATTTATAGAGAGACATAAACACAATACATATATACCACATGGCCATTATCCACCCTGTTGGGTTTGATCAGTGAAATATCTTCTCCCTGACTTCCCTTCTGTGCTTCATTTTTAAAATAAGAATAGTCAGTGTTCACGGACACAGCCAGCATTTGAAACCCAGCTTCCCCTAGACCAAAGGCTATACATATGACCAAAGGTCCTCCTTTCTTTATTAAAACTCTGGTGTCCCATGGCTGGACCCTAGACACTAAAACTTGTTTCAGAGATAACTTGTGTTTAAAGCTCACTTTCTCTAAAACTTGAACTCCCAACTGTCCCTCAGCTTTGAACTTCTTCCAGCTCAAATGTATTCCTTATCTGCTAGTAACATTTAACCGAGTACAAATGGGCAACGTTTGTGGGAAGAGAAATTGTAGGGCAATTTCTCTGAATACCTCTGGGAGGAGGAGAATTGCCAATAGTTTCTCATGGGCAGGAGTTCTAGCACACTTTCTGCAACCACTATGGTGCAGGTGCGTGGGGTAGAGTGTTGTGTCCAGCTCCGGAGAATAGATGGAATTAGCATTGTGCTAAAATCTGTCCTCTGATTTTCTTCCAGGAAATCCTCCATGGAAGTGGCTTCTGTTCTGCCTTATTTTCATGGCATTTTACAATTTATTTTTGTGGTGTTGCTGAGCTGACCTAATTAATCATTGGCGAGGCAGCTGAGGATGCTGCCTGTGTGTCTACTTTCTATTACATCTCTCCATTGCTCTGCAGCCTCTCATGCTGCCTGCATTTTTTAATTGGAAAAAGTGTTATGGAAGACATTACTTCATGGTGTGTTCCCCTGGGCTTCAACTGATGTAAGAGAAGCCAGGGAGGCTACAGGCTGCCTTTGAGATGACTGCACAATGAAAGAGAGAATACTCACAAGCATTTCTTTGGCATCTCATAAGCAAAAGGACTGTGAACCCAACCTATGAGACTTTCTCTGAAATTTTATTCTCCTTTGAATGCCTTTTAAAAGACTTTTTGAAAACAGTTGGGAAGACATGTGGGGTAAATTTTCAGTGCAGCTAATCAGTAACCTCTCTTCTATGCCTGTGGCTATGGACAGTTAGGCTCTGGGGAGGAGAAGCAGGATCTCCATGCAGGACAGAGACACTCCCGCCTCATTGGAAAATACTACGGAACCAGCTGGACAACCCACTGCTTAATAAGACTGCCATGCCACGAAAAGAAGCAAGCCTGCCCCCTTGTTTCCAGTTAGCTCCAGTAGAAGTGCCTGCACTGGGGACAACCTGAAAGTGTACATTTTAATTTGCTATCCAAACATAAATCCATTGTGAGGACTAGCTTGCTTTGGACTCAGCAGATGACTGCCCTATGAATCAAGGACAAACCCTCATGGCTGTTACATTGCATTTATATCCCACCTTCTAGACTGAGAGAGGTATTACTGCCACTCGATATGACTCTGGTGTGCCTGCAGCTGGGCTCCACATTACAGGAAGGGTAAAGTCAGGTTGGAATTGATGCAGTGTTCGGCCACAAGGATGGTGGCTGAATTGCAAAGAAAACCACATGAGGCAAGACTGAGGAAACTGGGCGTTTTCAGCCTGCAGAAGAGTGGACTCCGAGGTGATCTGTTGGCAACATATAGGTACATAAGGCGGTGTCACACAGAGGTGAGTAGAGACCTGTTCTCCTCTGCAGAAGAGGGCAGGATGCGTTCCAATGGAGCAAAGCTCAGGGAACCAAGGTTCCATTTGGATGCCAGGAAGTACTTCCTGACAGTTAGGACCCCGAGGGTATGGAATGGGCTTCCATGGGAGGTGGTTGAAGCCCCATTGGTGAGGGTGTTCAAGGACAGGCTGGCCATGCACATGGTAGACATGTTGTGAGCGAACCAGCTGGAGCTGGGGATTAGACTAGATGGCTTGGTGGGAGGGGGCTTCTGACTTGCTCTGTTTCCATGTTTCTATGTTTCTAGTGAAGTTGGTCAGGAGGAGAATCTGTGATTGGTCCCAAGTCACCCAGTGACCATTACGGCAAATACAGACTAAAACCTCAGTCTTCCAAATCCAATCCCACTCTCACCATTCCAACATCCTGGTTTGCCACACAGATTGCAGGGCTAAAGAAGGATGGAGCAAATGCACCCCACATTGTGGATGAACCCCCCTGCAAGAGGCAGGCAAGGGGAATCATGTTTTGCACCACATATCAAGATCAATCTTATCCCATCTCTGTGCTGGATCCCCTAACATAAAATTATTCTTCTACTCCTTTGTTTAGCGTTACACAACATTATGTGCTTGGAAGAGTGCCATCTAGAGCTTATGCTATAAGAAGGCAAATGTGGACTGAAGGGGAGAGAATGCATAGTGCTCTTCTCAAGTCTTCATCTGTGTTAGCAGTACTTCCTACCCAGAGGCTTTGGAAGGAAGCTGCACAATAAATCCAATCAGCATTCCTAGGAAAAACTGCAACTACACCAGGAGTTGGGGGAAGATGACAGGAAAGAAAACAAGATGATCTCCTCTCCGCATGCCAATCTATGCTACAGCCGGCCTCTCCTGCACCCGGAGCGTGCACCTGCTGCCTCCAAGCAACTGCCCTTGCTGGTTTGCTTTACTGAAGAACAGCTTGCTTGCTATGAAATGTGTGTTCTCCCCTCTGTGAGGCAGGCTGGCTATTCCTGGTTTCCATTAAAAAATAAAAAAACTTCCATTTGCTGGTGTAATTATAGAGAAGGCAAAGGTTAATCTCACACCTGTCTCAAGGTCTCAAGACTTTTGGCCCAACAGAAATGAATGTTTTAGCAGGTGCATCTCACTCAAGTGAAAATCAAACAGCAGCAGAGCAAACAATAATGGTTGGATGAGGGCTGCGCACCCCCAGCCTAATGGCAGTATTGGCTGGGACATGGGGGATGCGTGGAGCGCAGCTGATACGCTCCCCCTCATACACCAGCATTAAACAATTCCCACCTGGAGCAAGAGGAAGTGAAAAATTATGATGTGCTCTTAAGATCTGGCTTCCTGGTTAATGCTTCAAAATTCAGTCCAGCAGTCCTCCTGACCTTAACAGGGCAAAGAAGCCAAATGGAATCAAAGCTCCACATGCTAGGTAAAGAAATTCAGTTATATTGTGAACATGATGTGAAACAAAAACCTGGTCTTTCTGATGAGTGATCCACAAAGGAGAGCACGTGAAAGTGAGGCTCCTTGTGTGAGTCACGGCACGTCCATTCAACTTGCTACCCTTCAGTAATCTACCTGGAGGGACCAGTTAGCACTATTCTTCGAACTGTAATGCTAATTTCACATGACAGGAGCTTCCTAATATTTCATGTAGAGCTGTATGTGGGGATTCTTAGATTTAACCACTAATTACACAATGTATTTGTGGGGAAAGAATAGGATGGTAGTGCCTGGTTACAGGACTAAGGTTGACATTAAGTTGAGGATAGGAAAAAACAGCCTATTCCCAGCATTCAGCACTGATACTTGTTACCTGACTGACAGTCCTTCCACCCAGACCTCTCCACCCTTTCTGTTTCTTAATTTCTGATAGCTGTATTTTGTGTGGAGCATGTTGAGTTAGGAAAAAAAATGAGAGCATTTCAAAGTATCAAAGCTCAAGGCTCATCAAGTAATACTGCAGAGAAAAAAGCAAGATCCTGTGAACATTTTGCGCACAATCAGTCTTCTGCTGCAAACTGGAAGGCTCAAGCAAATAACAGTTCAAACAGTTTTCTATGTAGAAAGTAGGCTTACTTTAATTATCTCAGGGTTGCTGCCTTGGGGTATTATTTTGGAACTTTATTTGCAATGCTCTTATTTCTAAATATAATGTTGTTATTGCTCTGCAGCAGTTCAATTAGATATTCTCTGCATGGAGTTTCAGGGATGTGTTTGTTCAGAAGTCCCTCATATAGTTAGTACAACATAAGAGATCAACACAATTGTTCATCCTAAGAGAGCTTTATTCTTTTTCATTGTCTTCCACGGAGATGCACATCAGTGGGCAGGGAAAGGGAAAGATGGGAGTGTTTGTTTAGACACAGGTGCTGGAGACACATTATAAGATGTACAGTATTTACATTTGCTTTGCACCTTAACATTTCAGGAGATAAAAACCAGCAATCCAGAGCATCAGCTCTGTGACCTGATTCTGAGTTCCACAAACCTCAGTTCCTCATGGAGCCAACCTTGTTTCCAAAACTGTAAAGCCAGCACAAAAGTGGAAAGCATTGCGGTGACAAGATAGCGCTGCATGCTCCTTGCTCTTCAGGAGGTACCCTGAGCTCTAGTGTTCCACACCTAAAGCAACTTGCCAAGGCAAAAGTAGCAGGCTTCTGCATTTCAGCCCAAGTCCTGCCACAGAATCTCTAGCCTCGTCAGAGTCATCTGAACAGCCTGAACAGTGTGCCGTACCTTTGTAGGAATACAACAAGCTTGCATATTCATATTCCATACTTAAGTGGCAAGCTTTCCCTGAGGATTTTGGAGTGCCTTATCAGAGAGAAATGCACACAAGATTAGAAAATGGCAGCACAGGGGTTGCTGTGGCCTCCCATTTTATGGATGAAGAAAACAAGTTGAATCTGTTCCAGAGTGAAAGTTCAAAATTCCTTAAATCAAGCTTTTAAATGTGCTACCCTCTCTCTCTCTGAGCTTACAAGAATTAATAGTACCAGTTCCAAGAAATAGGTCAGCTTGTCCCTGGCAATATCAATTCAACCAGGATCGATTCATAAGGGAATGTTTGCTGCCAGTTCCTTGCCATCAAAGGAAGCGACCTTCTGTGAGCAAAAGGCCTCCGCTCACAGAAGGACCTTTGGCCAGTGTCAGAGATTCCCCCCTCACTGTAGCTCACCACATTCAGTAAGGTCTCTTGATTTTCTGTGTAGCGTTTTTAGGGGGCTGGACGGGCTTTCTGCAGAATCAGGTGGCAGGGAGTTCTAGCTCTGTCAGTGCAGTGAATCCAGCATAAATCTGGACTGAACCCATTCATAATAATATGGAGAACTATTGTGTGAACTAGTGCTTTGCGGCCATTTCTACATCTGAAACAATATTGTTTGAACATACCATGAACAAGTACAGAATCTGGTGTCAAGCTGATGCTTGTAATGCTTCTTCACACAGTATTTTCTCAATTTAATAGCATACCTGAGAATGGGTGAGAAAATCTTAGCCCAAAACACGAATTGCTCAACTTTATTTGTAGCTCCATGCTTTAGCCCAATTGGATCAGTGCTGGGAAAAGTGAATCATTTGACTGCACCTTGGTAGTATTCTGTGAATAGGCTCCCATTCTGAGAGCCTGCACTAAAAAACAAGACTCTGAGACCCAAATTTAGAGGCAAAAGCAATTCATGAAATACTGGAATACCAAAGGCAGCAAGCAAAGATGGTCAGACAATAAACTTCATTGCTCAAAAGTCCTCAAAGCTAAGCCTGCCAGAAGCTTGAAGTGAATTATGCAGAACCATGTGTTACTGTAGGACAATGTACTTCCTCTCTACCATATGGAATGGGCTGCTGTCAGGACGACGACTCTGGGCTGGAAGGAGCATGGAGCTGGCCATCTAGCAGCTCGAATAGGACATAATGTACAGATGGTCATTTGGCTCCCTGATTACTTCCTCATATGATTGATTGGCACTACTTCTGGAAGTCAAAAGTCTGAGCCTGCATACATTAAAAGTAGGATGTCTCATGAGTTTCAGGACTGAGCCTTAATTCCACTATAGCTATGCAGCATTGGATATTTCTCCTCTGCTCTGAAATACCCTCAGGATAGAGATTTTGCTTTGGTTACAATTATGAATATTAACTTCATGGAAGGAAATTTCTTTCCATCATGGATTGTAATAGCAGCTTTAATTTAAGCAAACAAACTAACAGAAATCTGTCTGGTATCTTATGTCCAGTCTCCAATATAAAATACTTCATTACCTCCCTGACTGTACAGCAAAGCAGCTATCAGACTACATCAGAAAGAAAACAAAAGGCAAATATTTAATTAAGTGGCAACTGAAGAATTAGAGGTAGTGCTTATTAATATGGAAAGAGGATCTTGTGCTCGAGTGTGCTTCTCCAGGAAAACATGGCAATTAGCATTTGGAGGGGAGGGTAAGAGAGATAAACAATGGAAACTTTGCTATGTAAACAAGGTTTTAACCATGACTCTCCAAATGTTAGACTGTAGCTCCTATGGTCTCTAACCAGTATGGCCAATGATCAGAATTGGTCCAACAACATCTGGAGAACCACGGTTCCCCACCACAGACTGGTATATTGAAGAGAAAATCAGAATCCTACTTAAAAGATACATGAATCTGAAGCAATATGTCTTGCTAACTGTTTTAGTACTATTCAGTGGGTCTACATACCATCATCTACTTCCCACAATATTGCACTCTAATGCTGCAGTAGGGAATGTATGGTCCTCCAGATGCTGTTCCAATGCAACTCCCATCAACCCTGATCAACACAGCCAGTGGGGGCAGTTGATGGGAGCTGCTGTCCAACAGCATGTGAAAGGTCATGCATTCCTCATCCTTGCTCTAGAAGACGAAGTACATGAACTCCCATTTCCTTGTGCTACACAAGCCATTTTCAGCTAGAAAGCTATCACACAACAAAAATCTGCATTATGTGCCTGTAGCCTTTGCCTATCGCACCTACCAGATATTATTATCAGCTGTTTAATGTTCATCAGAAGACAACAGAGTTGAGAAAAGAAACCTGAGGAGTACTAATGGAGTCACTCTGCACTTTTAAATAAGTTTTGCGATCCAGTGGAAAAAGAGGAAGGAGGCGAAGGTTCTATAAATGCCTATAGTGTGTCCTAGTATGGTCCTAAACATATTGGGAGGTCTCACACTTACACCAGAATAAAAACAAAGCTAATTCTCAACTACACCACCAGTATAACACCTAGTTTGGCTCTATGTATAATCTGCTGTGTGTGTGTGTGTAGAACAGTATATGTGTAGATGTATGGCTGAATCTAAGGAATTGCGCACATGCATCAATATTTAGAGTCTCACTGGATTCAGCTGCAAAAGCAGCATTGCAGAACCAGGAAGGGGAATCTGGTAGGGGCAATTTGAACTGTAGCGGGAGGGGAATAGTACCATTCTCTTTGCCACTGGGCAGGACATGGCAGATGAGTAACTGTCCATGTAGTTGGTTACATGTAAGTTACTACGTATATGGTCATAGTTATGTGTATTCACTTTGAGTTGTTTATGCCTTTTGGGAAAGAAAGACACACACAGATGCCTTCTTGAAAAAGATGTATCTATGCACATACTGAAGAGTCCGGAAAGCACCTCCCTGTTCTCTTAGTTATCTTTAGAGCACCCAAACTCTCCCCGTGTCAGGGGAGACCAAGAACATATAAAAATACCACAGAAGAAAAAATTAAGTAGCCTTGTGAAGTGTGTGCAATATTTGGAGTCACAAGCCATATTTGGACAGTCACAAGCCCTTGCTGTCTTACTTACACAGCTATGTTGTCCCTGAAGAGGTGCCTATAATCAAGTTATGGGGCATTTGAGGAGAAATTAAAACCAAGGGCTTTTGGCACCTCATAATTCAGTTTGATACACCCCCTGGGCACATTTGTAATTACATTATGAAGTCATTTTGCCAAAAAGAAAACAATTAGGGAGCAACATGCAATTTACTGTTTGCATTTTAGAAGGATGACTCAATTCTTCACAGATCTCCCTGCGTTAAACATGAACTGGAATACTCCAGTGAGTCCACACTGGAAATAGAGTGACAATATATATTTTTTAGAATAACGCGCAGGAAGGATTTTACATCCAGAACAATGGTATGGCCTTCTACAGTAATAAAGCACACTAATGCGATGAAGATTTGTAAATCCTTGACAATAATTCTAATCACTATTTTAATAGGATGTCACATGATGTGTTGTAGATCTGCCAAAGAAATAAATGCACCTGAAAGTCCTGATCCAACTGTGCGCATACACAGCAGCTGATCCACTTCTCCTCCCGAGCTGTCAAACAGCAACGGGCCCGGGCATGGGCAGTCTCAGCTGCTGGATCTGCGAAGGGACACATAAGCTGCACCTATTTGCAATCACAATGGTGCTGATGTGTTCACAGCTCCCCACTGTACTGCACGCAAGCTCTGCTAATGGGCAGAAGTGTTTTCGGCAGCTACAGTACTACTCACACGGTTTTACATTTCAGGGCTTTGCTTTTGTGAAGCAAGAAAATAAAGACAGGACTGAAGTAAAGAACTGCTAGGACCGTCAGATTAAAAGTAAGTCATGGGTTAGCAATCGCGGAGGGAAAGGAACTGCTGTAGATGTTTACCTGATTTGTGTATTCCTCCCCTTTCTAGCCTGCTTGCCAAAATCAAAAAGCCAAAACTGCTGACAAAGTAAAGCACTTTTTTCTTCAAAAAGGCAACAACTGAAAGCATGAAACATTAATATTTAAAACAGTCAATTTCATGAGCATTTAACAAATCTCAACAAATTCAAAGATAGCAATAAACCAGATTTTAAAACCTTCACTCTAGGATCGCTGAACAAGAATCGGGTTCAGGACCAATTGAAAATATTGGTTTATTTAAAATATTTATGAGCTGCCTAAATGTTTGAGGCACCTCACAAATGCTAAAATGTTGCAGGCATTATTTAAAGAAATAATATTTTAAAAACTCTAGGTACCTTTCTCCAGAAACCCATTCATTAACCTAACTTCTAAAATCTAGACCAAGTAAATTACAGTTTATACTTGGGGGTAAAAATCAGAGCAGAGGACACTTATCAGAATTCCCCCAACTAGGCCAATATATAAAGATGTGTGCATTTCACACACACACACACACACACACACACACACACACACACACACACAACAAATAGGGATTAGAGTGCTGGACTAGGACTCAGAGATGCAGGTTCCAGTCCCTAGTCAGCTATGCTGTGTGACTTGGGGCCAATTACAGAATCTCAGCCTAACCCACCTCACTGGGTTGCTGTTGTGAGAATAAAGTGGAGATAAGGAAAATCATACACACTGCCTTTTGCTTGGTGGAAGAAAGACAGGATATACATGCAACAAACAAATAAATAAATAAATAACCGTAGTTAACTCTGTACCTACAGCACTTTTCAATGTTATAAGCTCCTATTATACACAAAACTGCCATGGCCTTAAATCTTCAAATATGAATGGTATGGAACCACCTACTTTGAGTTGTGGACCTGAACAGTTCTTTGAAGAAGAAAAAATCTGACCACCATGAAGGTAGCAACATACCACATAATGAAAATTAAGGATGATGATGAGTATTGTTGCTATTATTATTATTATTATTATTATTATTATTATTATTATTTCTTCCTTCTTTCCTTTGGTGAAGAACCCAAGATGGCTTCCATCACTCAACTTTATCCACACAACAACTCTATGAGGTAGTTTAGCCTGAGAGTGAGTCAGAGCCCAAAGTCACTTAGGGAGCTTCACGGACATTGGTGATTAGAACCTGGATCTCCCTGGTCCTCAGTCTAACCAGCAGACCACATTGGCTCTCACTGGGATGGCCAAATGTGCCATTTGAGATTCTCAGGATTCTCCAAACATTACCTTTCCATTCGACTTGCTTCCCATTCCTGTACAGAATTCCTGCTCTGTCTGCACAACTGGGGAACCATCGGGTAGTGATCAAATGGGAGATCTGTGTAAATTTCCCAAATCTGTGCAAATGCCCTAATTCAAGATACTTTCCTCCACAGACTAAAAGCAAGACTAACTTAATGCACAGAGGAAATTTGCACATAGTTGAGCACAAGTTGAACCTGAGCACATGTTGGGCTAAATACTTTCACAAGCATGAGCTCACACTCATGCTTGAAACTTTGGGATCTGTTTGCATGCTTTGCACATGAAAATGAAATTCTCACACATCCCTAGAGTTCAGTGCACTGTGGCTGGGGCACTTGTCCAAGTAACAAATTTCACTGATGCCCAACTTGCTTTCATTGTTGGGAGGAGATCTCCTGCTCTCTCTCTTTCCTCCTCACAACCCAATCACATACAACTGAATGCTAAAACAGGAGTTGACAATCGGATCCAAAAGTCTATCTGGCAGGGAAGTGTTTTGGAGTAATTTGCCTCTCCCCGCATCCCTTTATGCACATCAGCTAATAAGCCGGATCATCAGCGACTCTCCCCAGGTTCCCAATACGTTCCTTATAGATTGGATGGGTCCTCCATCCTGAACTAACCCTATTTAGATAGCGATCTGTGGCGTAGCTGTACAGCTCCAGTATACATATCAGATAAATGCACAGAGTTGTTAACCTCGCTCCAGTCCCAATGCCCTCCGCTCAGCACTGCCAAATGGCTTACAGAACTGCTGAGTCTTCCCCTCCTGCAACCCTCCAGCCCTGCATGGCGCTCAAACGGCTCTTCTGTTTCCTGCTGCCAAATCTCTTTTGAAAGCCCCTGGGGGCCTAGAGGAGGAGCCGCACACTGTTTGCTTCTAGCACTGCCGCCATTATTGCTTCCCTATGAAAAAAATAAGAGCTGAAGCACAGTGTAAATTGTTAATATCGCTCTCTTTGGCTCGTAAAAAAGCACTGCCGAAGCCTGACTGCGGTGCCTCATGCATAATTCATGGCGCTCCTTAATGTGCAGTGCTCTTCCCCGCAGTCCATTCCTCAACATAAAATGTAGCCATAAAAACCAGGCTCCTCATGAAACATGAATATGACACCTGAATTGTAAGGGGGCCACTGGCTGACTCCATTTACCAAAAATAAAAATAAATAAATCTGAAAAGAACGCAGGTGGGTCCAGATGGAAGCCAAGTCCTAGAAAAGGCGAGCAGAACAAAATGTGAGCCAAATGTGGGCACTCTGAATTGCCCAACACGGTCTTTTATTGAAGTTCTCCTGGTCTTAAGAATTAGCCCAGAGCAGACACAGCTGGTAACAGCCTGGGCTGAAATCTTTCAGAACTCAACTACCTGCAGGACCAAAAATGCTATGCTTCCCTCACTCTACAACATAACAGGTAACCAAACCCAAGCAATGACCAAACACACCTTGAGTCAGAAGTAAGCATGATCCATATGGGTGCCCATGTGCTTTGCTTTACAGAGAGCAGCCCCCTATTTGAAAGGATGCCAGAGAACTGCCTCCTAATTCAAAGGCATCCCCAATTGAAGGATTGCCTAGTCCAGGTCCATCTTAAAGCTCAAGAACCATAAAGAAGGAAGAGCTGGGCCTTGAAGTTGCTTCTCAACAGCAGACCGAGCAGGGCACACTGCTCCCCTGGACACAGCCTTCGACACTATGGTAAGATGCTCTGTATTTCTATTTTCAGTCAAAATAATTTCTAAATTCATGGCCATACCTATAAGCATATGCAAATTTTATGGAAATGTATTCTCTTACACTCTCCTTCTTGGTGATGCATGTCTTCATTCTTGGTGATCCACATGTAATCTAGCATTAGCACTGCTGTGATTGGCTAGACTAAAGTTCCCAGTCAAAATAACTGTACAGGTCATACAGAAGCAGGGGCCATCATCACCATTTCTACTGCTGCCCAGAACACACTGGGGCGCTGGGTACCTTCTGATTCAATAACCCTCCTGTACCCTTGGAGCAGTCTGTGACTTTCATTTAAGCTACACTAAACACAGATGGGGGAAGAATACTTCTGCTATCACTTTAAATTAAAGGTAATGCTCATGAAATGAGTCATTTTCTCCTCCTAAACTTTCTACAGATCCATATTTTATTCATATGGATACTAAAATGGTAACTAATTTTAAAGGTAAGTTTGGGCTGCTTTTAAAATATTTTGCTACGTAAATTGTAGACTCAAAGAGCAAAGGGGAAAAAATAAAGAACATTAGATATATGGTAGGGGGAGAACATCAAAAGTAGGATAAATTAAAGCTGAGGTAATTTAAAAGGTTGGAAGCTTTCCAGTTTGCTGCAAGAGAGTCAAATGCAACAAGGGCATCTGAATGTTATGTCTCAACAGGGGTTGAAAGGAAAAAAGGAACAGATACAAAAAATAATCTACATTTCCTTTATTATTAGGGAGACACTTAAACTGTCATTCTGAATGGGCATTTTGCCTTCACAAATTAAGATAGTACAACTTTTTAAACAAAATTTATCTTATGTCTCAAGAGATCTATCAAACATTTGTACTCCTGTAGAGGTGCAATCCATCAAGGTGAGAGGCTTCTGGAAAAGACAACTTAATTTCTCTCTTTTGCCTTCACTGTTCCCAAAGACTTTGGATTTGGACAACAGGGTACAAGGTAAACTCTGCAGGCATGCTGCAAATACACAATGGTTAATTCCTAATAAGACCTAAACGAAAAATGTCACAGAATTTTAGATGCACAATTAGATATCAGAAACTGCCTCACAAGAACAGCTCAGGATCTGACATGACATAGATGGAGAGGTAAAAAAAATATGCCCTTCTATATTGCCTGTGACCAGTAAAGAAAATTGTTATGCCATTGCTAGATAAAACATTAGAAGCCTTACCTTCAGCGGAATCAGCAATCAAGGAAGATAATGGATAAGACTCTTTGTATTTTAGCATGGAACACAGGGACCTCCAAGAGTCAATTTTTTGAATGGTCCATTATCTTGGCTTGATATAAAAAAGAATTTGCTAACATGAAGGTGTCACTGGAGAATAAATGTAAACAGGATGCGTTTCTGAATGCTTTAGTGGTAAGATTTGTGAGCCATCTTGAGACCCATTTTGCGTAAAGACAGGGTAGAAATGTTTTTTGCAAAGCAAAGCAAAGCAAAGCATAGATTAGATTTTAGGAAACAGGCTATATCATTTGATATAAAGCCTGGAGAAACTGGTAAGAAGGGGCAGGTAGTATCTTAAAAATGTGGCACATGGCACAGGTACTCCTCATATCGTTTGATTTAATTGGATGTGGCAATCTTTAGTAGGAGGTTCTCGTGTTATTCCCTCACAATTAAAGCAGAGCTTTGTCCATGGTGGCACATGCTTGTCCCTGTTCATGGTACTAGAGGCTCCCAGTAAGCTCAAGCAGTGGCTGCTACACTAGAGATGATTGTGAAAATGGGTTCTTGTTAGTTCCAAGGCCTGGACTTCAAGCCTTCACCTTCCCCAACCACATCACTGGAACAGAAACAATTGGAATCCACTGCTCTTGAACAGCAGAGATTTACAGCGGTCAAAGACTGTCTTTATAAGCAGTTAAAGCTGAAGTCTTTCTCAAGTACTTCTTATTTTATTCTATTTTAACTATATGTCATACTATTGCTTTTATGTTTTTAAGTTTACATTTGAATTGTTTTATGAATTTCTTGTTAAATGCCTTGAGCAGCAGCTTTTTTTTAACAAGAGATAGTATATAAAATATCCTTATAAATTAATGAAGTGCTAGTGTTGAAGCATAACTTGAAAAAGTTGATAGTACTACAAAAGAGCTTACTATGCGTCTTTAGCTTTGCCCTTTAGTGTGAGTGGAAGAAATCTAAAAACAAAAATTACCTAATTAGGCAACAAATAATGACAGAACAATAATGTTTTAACCATTCACACAAGGAGAATTTGTTTTTTCTTACTGTATTTCATAGGACCAAACTACAACATGGTATCTGAGTTTTAAGGATCAGCTCAATTTAATCATTCCCAGCTTTGTAACTTATTGTGGGGAAAGGGTCTTTGTCCTTAGTTCTTCAGTATTGGCTTTGTAATCCAACAACAATCCTGATTTCACCTGCCTTACTGGAGCCTGAAAAATTCCATAACATTACTTTAAAAATATAACTTAAAGATTTTCAGCAAGATGTGTCAAAAAATGTACCAGGACAACTTTAGGAGAGCAACAAATCCCTGAAAAATGCCCATACAATGGACTTTCAAAGCATATTGTAGCACAAAACAGCACTAAAGATTATTTGATAAGCAACCATTTCACAAAGTAGTTATATGCAGTAAAGTCTCTTTTTTCCCTCCCAGGACAATGGTCTTCATACTGGTATGTTAGTACTTCAGGGAGAACTATATGTAAGAAACAATATAGTAGCTGCTATGTGTAAACGTCTCTGGCCAATAGTGCCCTGAGAGAGGCAGTGTGGCGTAGTGGTTAAGAGCACAGGACTGGGACTCAGACGATCTGGGTTCTAGTCCCCACTCAGCCATGGAGCCAACTGGGTGACTTTGGGCCAGTCACAGACTCTCAGCCCAACCTACCTCACAGGGTTGTTGTTGTGGGGATATGATGGAGGAGGAGATGTAAGCTGCCTTGAGCCCTTTAGGAAAAAGGTAGAATATAAATCAGAAAATAAATAAATAAATAAGGTGGGAAATGTTCTTGCTCCAAAAGTTCTACAGAATGTGAGTATTTCCATCCTCTTCTAGGGAACAATACTGAAGGCACTAACAGGTAAGAATACAGGTGTGGTGCACAATTCTCTGGTACATTCTCTGGAAATGTACCAATTCTCTGGTACATTTCAAGACCTGCCTCTGCACTAGTCGAAAGAATAAATGGGATATAGAGGACAGTCTTTCATGCTTTTTTTTGAAAAGCTGCTGGAAACTGGAAAGAGCTGGGGTGGGCAAAACAAGACAAAATCCAGAGTTCACAGAGGACAGTACAGTGGTAGCTTGGCTCACAAACTTAATCCATTCCACAACTCTGGTCATGACCCAAACTGGTTGTGAGCCAAGTCAAATTTCCCCATAAGGGAAAATGTAAATAAGGTTAATCTGTTCTGCAACTACAGTAGTCCCCCAAAATTCGCAGGGGGTTCGTTCCAAAAACACCCGCTAATTGTGAAAATTGTGAATTTGGTGCTGGCGATGGGTGCCAGCCCCCAAGACGGTGTGGGCAGGAGGCGTTGGCAGGCTGGGCTGGGGGGCAGGTGCATGTGTGTCGCGAAGCAGGGACAGGGGTGGGCGTGCGCAGAGATCATTTTCTCCGAGCAAGTCCAAACTCAGAGGAAATGATCTCCTTGCAAGTAAGCTGGCGCACGGCGCGGCACCGGCTTACTTGCAAAGAGATCAGCTTGGACTCGCTCAGAGAAAAATTCTGCAAAAGACTGAAGCTGCGAACGCTGAACCACGACTTCACAGGGGTATACTGTATTTTTTTTACTCATAAAAATTTGAAGCAAAGTGACAAAGAACAACAAAGATCATGGCCATCTTGGGGTGAGACAGGCGTGATCGCGGGCATGCTGGGGGGGGAGGCGGGTGCATGTGGGGGGGCGGGCACACTCAGGCAGGGAACACGCGTGCAGGGAAGGCGGGCGCATTTGCGATCTCACCCAATGCAGAGTTCACAACCTGCGGCAAAATTTTTATGAAATTTCTGTTCACAACCCAAACTGGTCGTGAACTGAGGCACCACTGTATCTGGTGCAAAAAGGCTCATGGAAGGCAACTCTAGCATGGCATTCTTTCAGAGATTTCATTTTTGCAGGGGTGACGAACCAGGCTGCACTACAAACAGAATGAGACACTGGAGCAATTGGTGTGAACAATGCCTGCAATGAGCAGAAACAGTTCTGCAATGGGGCAGGTAAGGGAGCTCTGCGAACTTGATCCAATGTGGAAACAAGTGCTTCCAGGGTTGTTTCAAGAACTGCCGGTTCCTGTTGCGCTAGTGGTCCATTCCACTACTGCAACAGAAGGAGGAGAGGTGCTGCAGCAGATTCTGCCCTGCGATTTTAAGGATCTTTATTATTACATTGTTGTTTTGTTAATGCTAATAGTCATTCAGTGATCCAGAATTAGAGAAAGGCAGGAATAAAGATACTGAATGGGTAAATTACATGCAACTGTGGTCTTATTTGAGCACTCCTCTTCATGCATTTCCTACTGCATGGGATGGGGGGACAGCAGGGACATGCTCTCTGGCCTGCCTTCCAGTCAGTTGCTGACAGACTGCCCCCACTGCCCCTCACACATACAGTGGAGCTCAATGTCTGCACCAGGGGGCTGGTTTCCAGTCCAAAATCCTACACAAATAGGTTTCTAAAGCATGTGGGGACCACAGAGAAGGCCCCCTGCAGCAAAGCTCCATCCCAGTGCATTTGAAGTGGCAAGGCTGGGCAGTCGGCAACACAACGGTAGGGGAGGGACCGGCAAATGCATTCCTGCTCCCTCCAAGTGATGTAATGGGAGACCCCAAACGGGCCTTTCACCAAGCACACTTTCTGCAGCATGCTAAAAGATGCATTGCTTCTGTGGATGGAAGCCAGCAAGTGCTTATCACTACCTCACCCAGTATCTCTACACCACTCTCATTTGCTAAATTAGGCTTTTTAACAAAAGTTTCTGCTGCAGCTTCTGCACAGAACTTATAAACAGAAAGAGAAAATAATCTTGCAGTTGGGGTGGCAAGAACATGCTGTCTTTCAATTTTTACCACGAAATACCGTATATCAATTATTTCAGTTGATGACATCAATACCTTTACTGACAACTTTTAGATAGCATGTGAGCAGAAACTAGTGGAAACTTTAGGCTGCTATGCACATTTTATTGGAAGTAAGTCCTGTAGAACACAATATGACTTACTTCTGAGTAAACATGCAGCAGATCAAGTGATAGACAAACTCACAGCAGACTGTCGCCTGTGCTTGCTAGCACTGCTTTCTTATTTATTTATTACTTCTCTATACCATTCAACAGCCAAACATGGCTCCCAGAACAGTTTGATGTGGTTTTGTTTCCCATGAGACACTTTGGTTGTATTTTACAGAAAAACTCATATAACACTCTCAGAAAAACTGGTCAGAACACCCATCCCTCTCTATGACTTGCACGGAAGACAGATTTGCCTAGTACACGATCATGAACTCTGTGGTAAGCAGAATATGGACCGAGGCAGCCAAGATAAAGGGCCAGCACACACATAGTCTGCATGCTGGTAGTTTGCCACATTTCTGAAGGCCTGGAAATAATGAAACGGAACGAGTGCAGCCCTTCCTTCTAGAATGTGTTACATTTGGAAGGTGCAAGAACAGCTTTCTGTGACAGCTCTGTTGGTCTGAAGTAATGGTCCAGCCAGACTGCAAATGGTCCAGCACACTGATCTAGCCAAACTGCAGCATATTAGCCACATGTCTCGCAGTAAGTCAAAGGGAGAGACAGAATTAAAGAGACTCTTTTCCTCCCATTCCTAGGCTACACATTGCTGGAAATGGTGACGTGCTAGTGCAGTTAATCTGCAAGAAAGGGAAGCCACAGAAAATGAGGGAGTGCGGAGTCCAAGATTTTGGACACCCTCACACAGGGCAGTCAGTGCGGTCCCTATCCTGCAAATGATAGAACATGCAACTGTGAATTAAATTAGGCTGCATCTGATCCTCTTGGAAACTCTATGGTAGCACTAATGGGCCCTTGGTTAGTCCTGGGACCCTAGTAAATGCCCAAGCATCTATCCAGCACAAAATGCATGCCTACATCAGAGTTCATATATGTGTACCAAAGTTTATCATCCTTCCTTATTCAGAAGGAAATTCTCATTTGCCTAATTATATGCATGCAAGCACTAATTTCCAGGAAGCAATACAGGTTTTTAAAAGATTTATTAGCAAGTGGCAGTCAGAATGAAATACACTAGTGCCAAGAGAAATACCATAACACATCGCACTCTAGTAATTTTGTTTTTTCTACACTTCTGATGCTCCTGTCTTTCCCGCTCCCTTATCTTGAATATGCTTAAAAATTCTTTTAGTGTGAAGTGCTTAGCTGGAGTTGCTGTGTAATTGAAATCTGTCTTAGTGACAGTCAAAAGTAGCCCTTTCCCTTAATTGTGTCACATATCACCAAGGTAGGGGGGAAAACCTGAATAGATTGCAAATCTTGGAAGACACACAAATAATACCTCTGCCATTCTCGGTGGGTCAAATTAGCAATAAAGCCATTTCTCCATAGTCAGACCAACAGCTCTCTCATATAAAACAGGTAATATTGGTTGCAAACATCTCAGGAGAAAAGGTGGATTCAGCCAGTCAAAAGAAATCTATATAAAGACACCACAGGAAGGCAGGCTCACATGTGCTTCTGCTTTGGAGTTTATAAAACCAAAGCCACAGTTCTCACAGTAACAGCTCACATCAGACAGGATCGCACTATTTCACTGTGCTGTCTTGCTCTTGCTCCTCTTCTCCATACTCCTCACTGAGAGAACATTAAAGGTAAAGGTAAAGGCTTCCCCTTGACATTACATCCAGTCATGCCTGACTCTAGGGGGCGATGCTCATCTCTGTTTCCTAGCCGAGGGAGCCAGCGTTTGTCCAGTCTCTGTGGTCATGTGGCCAGCATGACTAAACACCGAAGTGCACAGAACGCTGTTACCTGCCCACTGAAGTGGTACCTTTTTATCTACTTGCATTTTTGCATGCTTTCGAACTGCAAGGTTGGCAGGAGCTGGGATGGAGCAACGGGAACTCACCCCGTTGTGCAGATTTGAACCAGTGACCTTTCGATCAATCAACCCAGCAGCACAGTGGTTTAAACCATTGCACCACCTGCAGTCCCAAGAGAACATTAGGATGTGGCAAATGACCTTATATCATGTGGGCTTTCACGACAAGTTACAGTATCTGGGTGATGGTGAACAAAAGAGCTTATTTTCAAAGTTCAGCTGTCTGGGTTTTTTAAATTATTATTATTTTATTGACTATTGAAAATATTGATTTTTCTGAAGGGAATAATTTTATAAATATTTAAGCAATTTATTAAGCATACACATAGTGGTGTTCATATTTAATCACTCAGTAATGTACATACCTATATCCTTTGTATATAGACTATTGGAAAGGCTTTCCATCTCTCTTTCTCTCTCTTGTTGGTAGAACACATCTACTATAATACATCTTTCTGTAAGGAGCACTTGAGTGAATAATTACACAGACCCACTATCTGGTTATCTTAACAAGCTTCTTATGGGGCACTTATCTTGCTCCCTGGGACAAGTGAAGTATTTAGACATAAAGGAAGCAAAGCCATTGATGTGGCACTTTGGAAGAACAGTTGAGCTGGACAAGTGGCTGTGATGACACTCCACTTTCAAAGAAATTATTCCCATTATCAGGGAGATTAGCTTTACTGAGCACCCCACTGATGCACCCTGCTCCTGAGGGCCTACTAGTTTGGAGCCCACCTACTTTGTTTTCAGTAATATTGATCGGATAATTTTAAGTACAAATCCAAGTATACTAGGTGGAAAACACCAGGCTCCTCAGGAGAAAGAAAGCGGCAATGACAGCATCTAGGCGATTGCCATTCCATCGCTACCAATGGAAGCTTTGTTGGGTAGAACAGCACGGGTTCCTCTCAGCTTGGTCTCCTGGGACACTGAGAAAGTTCTGCTATTCTCGGCACCAACAGCCTCTGGACAGCTGCCAAAGGGTGATGCTAAAATCCCTGTTCAGGTCCTCATTTGGAAAGAATATTCGGGAGATGAGAGGACAATCATGTGGGTTGTTTTTAAAGAATCACAAAATGGGAAGGGAGAGATATTTTTACTAGCTTTTAATGTTTTAGTATTGTACTTTATTGTTTGTATGGCATACAGAATGACCATTTTCGCTTCCATTTATTGTTCCCTATGCTGATATTTTTTGATAGAGAGTTTATGAGCATCCAGACTAGAATCTGGGGTGAGGAGGCTATGGAAAAGACTGCAGCAGAGCTGCTACTCAGGAATGAAAGCTATGGAAATTGGGGGTGATATTAGCAGCAATAGTGTGTGAGTGTGTGTGGTTGTGTGTGCATGCATGTGTATATTATAAGCTGCTTTGAAGACCTCATAAAAATGCAGGACACAAATCCAAGAAATACAAACCTAATTCCAGTGTACTGTCTATCTTGAATTAACTCCTGTTAAAAAGTATTATAGGAACATTTGAATTCCAGAAACCGCATCTAGGGGGAAATGAGTCAAGACGTATAATGAATTGAATAAAGTAAGCAAGTATCAGGGACCAGTCATTTGTCAATGAACAAATACAGTTTAGCAAGGGTAGCCAAGGTTTGGGATTTCTAAAACTGGAAAGGTTTAGAATTTCCAAATTCTTTAAAACAGAACTCTTTTCAACGTACTTTCAAGGTGTAACTTTCTTTGGCATTCAATCTATTGATGCTTTCTTTCCTGACAGGCAATTTCAAATCTACTTCACTGTGTGAATTTACTTTCAACATCAATGACTGCAATTGGTCTGTGATTTTGTCTTGTGTTATGCATATGCCCCGTTACAAGATAAGCTATGAACATTAAAATTGCATTATTTGAAGTAGTCTGGTTGCTTTCAATGGTGCTACTTTACGGCAACTGACTTTCCACAGAAGCTCATTGCCTTACAATCTGTAGTACTTTCATAATTACGTGATATACGGATCACCTATTATCCTCATTTTACAGATGGAGAACTAGAAATCTGACAGACACTCAAGTATCCTGACAGTCAAGTATACAACAAGGCATTAAAACTGGAAGTCCTATATCTTCATCCATTCATCATAAACACTTGATTTCCCCCTCAATTTACAGCCACAAACCAGGTAACTCCTGAAAATCATCTTCTGAATTAAAAGTTTGATATCCAAGATTAAGGGAAGCCAATATCAAGAAAATCAGGGGGCAAAGACTGGGAAGCACAGGGAGAATGATGTGGAAAGATGTTCTATGAAGATGGAATGAGGGAACTGGGAAGATTTTGGAGAGAGAAGTCCATCTTCTTGTAGGGTGGGGCCTGAAAGACAGGGGGTGTTTTGGCTGGCAGCTTTCTTTACATATTCATAATTAAAAATCAATCTAGTAGGAATAACTGCCATATTGGAATCCAAGCTGACTTGTAAAACCATGTTTTGGACAAAACTTCTTCTCCTTCTACACTAAGGCTAGAAAATTAATCCCAATGATAAAACCAATGTTGTGAAACTCATTACATTGCATTTGGATTCAAAGAGGGATTCAAAATATGCAAAACTGCTTCATAAACGGTTCTGTGTCAGATTATCATGACAGAGAAACTTCCAATGAAGATTCCATTTTGTAACACATACTTTTTACTGGGTTCTAAGATACTATCCAATTCAATGTATCAATTTAAGGATGAAATGAGTATGACTCTTAATACAATTTCCATCAGAGATCTTCATGCTGAAGTATTTAAAACAACAAACCTGATGAAGCATATTTTGCAAACCGTTTAAGTGATTAACCATGAACAAAAGTGAATTTTCACGACAGCTTTCCTATAATGTGTGTGCTTGGGGGTGAGTGGAGTTGGGTAGAGTGGGGTGAGAACAAGAAACTTTTTCTGTCTATTTTAATCCTACAGTTAGTTTCTAGTTCACACTGATCCACAACTTTGCTTTTTGCTTGTTATTTATATATGTGTTGGGTAAGTGAGTGAGTGTGTCATGAAATCTGTCCCACTGTTCTAAGTCTAGAGTTGCTCCAGTCTGTTTCCTTGGCTAGCTATCATCTTGCTTCCTCCATTATACATGCAAAGCCCCTCTGTTGCTGCAAAGCTGCTCAAAGCCTTGTGCATTATTTTAATTATTTTTGCTTTAGGGAAAAGCACACTGACTTGAAAATATGGTAAGAGCCTATTGCACACTACATTTCAACCATCTATGCAGCTATTAAGGACATTATCTTTCCATTTTCATAGGACACAGCCTAATGTATTCACCACAATGGAAGAGTGAATTCTTAATCAAGAGGATATCAAAACTGTATCACAGCTTTTATTGAAGCAAGATATCAGAGCTATTACTACCTGGTTATGCTATCGCAAGAGTTTTATTTTTAAAGGATTTCTTTTCAATGTGCTGGAAGCGGCAAGCAAAGGTTGCAATGGCTGCATTACCATCCTAATGAATTAAGCAGAATGATGCTGCATCCAATCGATTGCATCCAAAGTTAGACTAACTTAAGTCCCATTCAGTGCATTTACTTTAAATAGGACTAACACTGGATGTAACCCCACAGACACCAAGAATTATAGATGAGACTGCCCACAGTGAATTTTGCATCACATAACCTGTGCAACTATTTAATTCTTTCAGAACTCCATCTGGTAAAATTTGCAGAAGAAATACATCCATTTTTGCAGAGCCAACCCAGCTGCCCAAGGGTTCCAGGCAGCTGTCTAGGATGGCACGTTTTAATGTAGATGCAGGGCATAATCCAACAACTGTGCTCCAGGGCCCATTTCAGTGCCACAGTGAATGCTAGCGTTGGCAGCCATAATACGTGACCTGGAAACAGGGCCAGCCTTAGAGTTGGTGAGCTGGGCAATTGGCCAGGATACTGAACTGAGAGGGCACCAAGCTGAGCTCGGTGGCTTCTTTTTGAATGAACTGTCTGCACTGAGCTAGGGTGGCAAACAGTGCATGCATGTAAACCCTTTTTTTCCCCAAAGTCTACAAGATGTTTGAGTACTTACTTGATCTTCCTTCAGTTATTAGTACTGCCTATCAATGGTGATTCATGCTCTGGTAACCTCCCGGCTGGATTACTGTAATACGCTCTACGTGGGGTTGCCCTTGAAAACGGTCCAGATACTTCAGCTGGTACAGAACAGTGCTGCCAGGCTGCTGACGAGAACTGGTTGTTTTTCTCATATAATGCCAATCCTCTACCTGAAGGAGCGCCTCTTCCCTTACATGCCCTCACGTCCCTTAAGATCTGTGGGAGAGGCTGTGCTCCGGAAGCCCTCTTTAAAGGACACAAAAAGAACATCTACCCGGAGCACGGCCTTCTCTGTGGTGGCGCCCAGATTCTGGAATGTGCTCCCTGGAGAGGTGCGCCTGGTGCCAAGTTTAGATGCTTTTCAGCACCAGATTAAAACCTTTTTATTTAATTGCTATTTTAAAAACTAACATTTTATCATTGAACAATTGCTCTTTTTGTTTTCAGTTTTTTGTTCTTATGTAATCTTTTATTGAATTTGTTATTTATAAAGATCATTTTATTGTTTTTAATTGTATATACTGTGAGCCACCCCAAGATGCCACGGCATGCAGTGATGCCATACAAAAGTTCTAAATAAATAAATAAATAGTTTTCAAGAGTGCTTATTTTTAATGTCTATGTTGTTGTCATTTGCACTTTGTAAAAATCAATGGAACACAGCTTTCTTATGGGGCAAAATTACCGGGCACATAGAACTTCAAATACTCGAAAACAATAAGCACCAAATAAATAACAAAAGAAAGCCATAAGCTGCAAGAGGTCAGCTGGATACTTTATTTGCAATTTTTCTTTTAATATTTTAGAGGTGAAAATAGCAGGCATTTGAAAATACCGACTGCTTACCAGAAGATAGGAAGTGCTACACAAGAAAAAAATGTGTGGCGCAAAACCGGTGCTGGTGCACTGCATCGCGCCCTGTCCCTGCTCAGGATGTGGCCCGAGCTCCTGCTTGGGCCAGCGCTGGTGCAGGGCTGAGACATGACGGCTCGAGCAATGACCCAGCCCTGGGTGCCACAGAGAAGCCACACCAGCAGGGCCTGGCGCGTGGAGGAGAAGCACGGCCATTGCCTACCCCCAGGCAAGGGAAGGCCAAGCACATCCATTGTTCTGCTGCATCTCAGGGCAAGCCGGAGCTGCCGGTGGGACGTGTCAGGTGGAGTCCACGCATGCAGTGTTTCTGGTGCGTTGCTGCAGTCTTGCAAACATATGCAAGGGTCCTTGTAGGGGGTGGCAGCAGAGCTCCCAACATCCCTCCTGCACCAAGCCCCGCAAACGCTCCGGCTGGCCCTGAAAAACCTGCCCGTGGGGGCACCAGAGACACTCCTCACCCAGGCTGCTGTTTATCCTGGAGCCAGCCTTGCCTGGAAGGCGTACACCTGAGCCACCTGCGATGGATGCTGGGGGGCATTCCTTAATTCAGTGGGGTGCGCTGGGCCTGAAACAAGGCTTGTGCCCCACGAGCTTATGCAACATGCTCTCTAGTAGGGCACTGCATTTTTCATTGTTTGCAGGAATGCCACAGACACACTTTGACGATGATCTGAATATTTCTGCATTCTGAACTGTGAGGGCTAATCTGCACATGTAGGGAATATGAAGCCCTTCCAGATACAGCTTCAAAACATACACTGGTAATATTAGGACGCTGGTATTGTTGGCTTATCATTTGAGTAGTAAAACACAGCAAGAAACAGCCTCCCACCCCCAGACACTGATCTGTGGAAGTAAGAATTAAATTATACTTTGTCCTATCCTTTCGAACAGGCATTGTGTGATAAATGCCATGTACTAGTGAAATGCACAGTGTAGGAACATTATGAGCATGGGGAAGGACCATACATCTTAGCTGTAGCTGTGAGTGGGTGAACACTTGCCTGCACTTTCCTTTCTAGTTGGCTTTGCCACTTTTCTCTAATTCTGCTTCTTAAAAACTTTATCTTTAGTCCTCTTTAATTTCTACCCCATTTAGCTATAACTGAACCCTGTGCCATGTTTGAAAAATGCTCAGAAAATGGAGATGGATGTTTTGCTTTTTGCCCTAGGCCTTGAATAATGTGCTCCCACATCCTGCGGTCCTGAATTTCACTCAGTTTTATTTCCAGCCAACAGTAGTGCTGTTTGCTTACTTCTATATGCTAAAGTAGTTTACATTAAGATTGAGATTTATATATTTTAGTCAGAACCAAAACAACTGTTTTTATAATGTTACATTTCCCAAATACTCAACCTCAGGTACACTTTGTTCCAACTCTAGATTGGTTTAAAGTATCTTACCAAAGTGCTGAGGGAAACAGCTAGGCTTATAAATGCAATATTGCACTATAAAATGTCTAGGCAGAATGCTTGTCAAAACTCTCCTTCTGGCCATTATATAATTATGCATCCTTCATCAGATGGGCCAGTCCTTGATGGCTTCTATAAAGTGCTTGCTTATCCAGCACGATTCCTCTAGAGCTGCAGTGGCCAACTAGAGGCCCAAGGAGCAGTCTGGCCCCTGAAGCAACTTGATCTGGCCTCCAGTACTTCTACTGAAACGTGAAACAAGGCACAATAAAAATGCATGAAGTTCCACTTGCAAGGGGAAAAAAATCACAACTAAAATGTTTATTTCGTATATGTGCCACTTACGTAGTTGGATAAATTTAGACTACCCCCATCTGTCGTAATGCAATTCTCAAAGATTCTGTATTCCTTCTGCTCTGCATGGTACAGCAAAAACCTTACCCAATTCACTTCTTGGAAGGACTGTCTGGAGAGCAGTTTGACTTTATTTACAAGTACCCAACTGAAGAGTCCACGCCATCCAAACACATATGCCATCCATGCTCCAGAGCAGCTTTGCCAAAGCTTGGGCCCCCAGATCCCATCATACCTGGCTCATGACCATACTAGGGGTGGATGATGGGGATGAGGTTAGGAAAGGCTGGTTTAGAACAAGGAACAGCAATTCTGGAAGGAGATACACTGACAGACTACAAGCACTGTCCAAACAGTGACAGGTTATTGTTCTTAGTACATTTTTAATGTGATTGTTTTCCACTGGTTTTATTGTATTATTAAACTTTCTAAGCTACCCTGTGAATTTCATTGAAGAAAAGGATATGAATTCCTAGAAGAATGAACATTAAATACCTGCATATAACATACATACACCAGAGCAGAAGGTTTTGTCAATGTAAGCACTGCTTCAAGGGAAATCTCCCTAGTGAGACAGAGTAAAATCACTGGCATCATAATAATGTACTAATGAATAGTCATCCATGCTGAAAAGTTACAAGATGGCTATCATTATTTCCATGTTCTGACTCCTAATAGCTACCATTCTAAACATCTTCCTTGTTTGTAAACTAAACTAAACATTAAGGACCATGCAGAGGGCATTGACAAAGATCTCAAGTGTGTATTCACTTTAGTACATATCATTTCCTAGCTACACCGTGTAAACTATGCATCTTCTCTCCTTATAAGTCAATTCTGTCGTTATAACACTGCAGGAAATTATTATGATACATACATGAAACAGAGTCATTATTAGGGACTTAGAAGACTGAGAAGACCCAGGATGCAGCCCACAGCTCCATTTGCATGTTCTGTGCACACGCACACAGATGCACGAGAGGTGTGCATGCTAGGGATGTGATGAATTCCCTGGGTTTGGGTGGTGGGGTGAGAATCTGATGAATTCCCTGGGTTTGGCTCCCCACAGTCCACAGTGACATGGCTGTGAGTCCAAATTTCTAGTGCGTGTGCCCATTGTCTTTACAGTGCTGTCCAAGAAATCGCACATCATGCGAATGCTGCACACGTGCAGTCCTTCTTCTGCACCTCATGCAGCAGCCTTTTGCTGCTGCACATGACGTGGAAGAATGTTGTTCACATGGCACTCAGCATGGATGGAGCCCCACGTGAACCCTGCATAAGCATTAGGATGGTCTCCAGAAGAGAATGTACTTATCTCCTTGTGTCTTAAGTGGGTCGTTGTACTGAAAATTACAGATAGCATAAATGTGTCGGTACGTAAGAACTTGGGAATGTCTCAGAAGGATAAGAGTGCAGTTCATGAGAAAGGAGAAGTATCCAGTGGGGTGGAGGTTTGCTTTCCCTTCACCCCATCAGAATTTTGGGCAGTATGAAAATGGCACAGATCACAGAGGTGTCCTCAGGCAATAAAACTGCAAAATTTCAGAGGGATAGGGCCAGGGCCTAGCGAATTATGATGTTTAAAATCCAGTTTAAGCCTTTTTCATAGTGAAGCAAGGCAGCACTAGAAGAATGACCATCTCATGGTCCCATCCTTGCCCTCCTCCAAATTAAGCAATTGGAGTTCATGGTAAAATATGCCCTAGGATTAGAAAGTACATCTGTCAGTCACTCAACCACATTTTCTCTCTTCTTCTACAGCATTTTGTTGTTGTTGTTCAGTCGCAGTCATGTCCGACTCTTTGCGACCCCATGGTCAACATTTCTCCAGGTACTCCTGTCCTCCACCATCCCCACACCCCCTTCCCTAGTGACTCCATCCAGCCACCTCAACCTCTGCCATTGCCTTCTCCCTGTTGCCTTCAACTGTTCCCAGCAGCAGCGTCTTCTCCAATGAGTCCATCCTTCCCATTAGGTGGCCAAAGTATTTGAGTTTCATCTTCAGTATCTGGCCTTCTAAAGAGCAGTCAGGGTTGATTTCCTCTAAGACTGACTGGTTTGATCTCCTTGCAGTCCAAGGGACTTGCAGGAGTCTTCTCCAGCACCACAGTTCAAAGGCCTCAATTCTTCGGTGCTCAGCCTTCCTTAAGGTCCAGTTTTCACAGCCTTACATTGCAACTGGGAAAACCATAGCCTTGACTATACAAACATTTATGGGCAGGCTGATATCTCCGCGTTTTAGTATGCTGTCTAGATTTGCCATAGCTTTCCTCCCCAGGAGCAAGCGTCTTTTAATTTCTTGGCTGCAATCACCGTCTGCAGTGATCTCGGAGCCCAAGGAAATAAAATCTGTCACTACTTTCATTTCTTCCTCATCTATTTGCCAGGAAGTGATAGGACCGGATGCCATGATCTTAGTTTCCTTCATGCTGAATTTCAAGCCAACTTTTGCACTCTCCACTCTTCAAACAAAATATGTTATTTCAAGACATATAGTCTGTGTGATACTGCTTAGCCTTCAGACTTTGCCCAAATTCAATGAACATCCCTAATGAATTACTAGAACTGATTTAGATTTCATCAATGTTAGTAATAAAGTAAAATAAAGGGTGCCTCTGAGCCTATGAGGAATATTTTTTCTCATCCCTGAGCACTGTCTCTTCCTCTCCATCTGTTCCCCTCTTCACACTATTTCCACCCCATTCTTCCATCCTCCAGCAACTCTTTGTAAAAACAGATGCTTTGTTTTTGGCTTGACTGACTGCTCCTCCTTGTTATACATAAGCTCCCATTGTCTCCTTCTCTCCATAAATCAATTTGCATCAAGGAGTCTGTTTCTGAAACAAAGCCTAAATTATGGAAAATTTCTGAGCATATACTAAGTATCCTTTCCTGCTGCTAGAGTCCATGCAAAAAGAAAAAGCAGACAAACGGCAACCTATGCCTAAGGTTTGCGCTGAAAGGGCAGTCAATTCAGCACCCTGGAATTGGATGGGCAATTTATTTAATTATTTCTGATTCTGAAAGAGAACATTAGGCTACAAACCTCTGTATGAAAATAACTTGTGTTGGAATTCTGTGTACACTATTCTGGCAATTTTATTTATTTATTTATTTATTTATTTATTTATTTATTTTTCGATTTATATCCTGCCTTTTTCCTACAAAGGGCTCAAGGCAGCTTACATCTCCTCCTCCATCTTATCCCCACAACAACAACCCTGTGAGGTAGGTTGGGCTGAAAGTCTGTGACTGGTCCAAAGTCACCCAGTTGGCTCCATGGCTGAGCGGGGACTAGAACCCAGATCGTCTGAGTCCCAATCCCATGCTCTTAACCGCTACACCACACTGGCTCATTGAACATAATGGGACTTATTTCTGAGCAGAAATACATCGTGTTATAGAAATGAGTGGCATTTACCTCCCCTCCATCCCAAAACCATTTAATCTCTGTTTCTGTTAGAGCTTTCTGCTAATAGCAACCTGGAAAGCTGCCTTATACAGACTCAGAATTCAGGTCCAACTAGCTCAACATTGCTGACGCTGGCTGGCAGCAGTCCTCTAGGGTTTCAGGCAGTGCTTCCCTCCACCCCACCTCTACCTACCGAAGCCAAGAACCGAACCTGGCCCCCACTACATGCTATGCATGTGCTGTATCCCTGAGCTTCATTCATCCCTATGGCTGGTTAATGGCACCTGTCAAGCAAAATGGCTCCAGTTCAGATGCCATTCTCTACAAGCGTATGAATCATATGAGGATATCAAGAAGAACCAGGACAAAACCCTCTTGTCTATTTGAATTACGTCAAATACAGTTGAGAACTTATCTGACACCTCTGAATCTTGTCTGAATTATCTCCCCAGTTGGGCGTTCCTCTTGAATGAAGAAAGGAGGAGAAAGACCAACCAAGAGGGGCGAGGAAGTGCAAAAGAAGAGCGGTGATTAGAAATAGAGTGGCGGCGGTGGGGAGGGCGGATTCTTCAGGACAAGTGTAGGAAGTGATAGGGACAGGCACACGTTCCAAGGCCAGGAAGATGGAGACTCATCAAGTGATGAGGGGTCCTGAGAACATGAATTCTCAGTCATTGAAATGGAAGAAGCAGAGGGGTTTATCTCAAGGGTACCCTCCCAAGATGTTCAGGTGGTCACTGAGAATAGTCAGGATGTCCAGCTGCTGGAAAGGAGTGTGGGAGAAGAACTCCTGCAGTCAGCTGGCCTGGCATGATACTTGGAAGGCTGGGAGAAACAAGCTAACCAACTAGGGAGGTGACAGACAGAGAAGAGACTTGTCTGCCTCCAAAAGGGACACCCCAGAGGGAGGGGCCCCAGCGTTACTCAAAAGGAGGATGCTCAGAAGTCATTTGCTAGATTGGGTTGAATGAACCACTTGGTGCATGCTCAGAGACTCATTCTTTGTAGGTTGCGCTTACTGGAAGTGCTTTGGGGAATAAACAGCTTTTGCCATAGAACAGTCTATATTTTGGAACTGTGAAGGAGGGAAGCCTGGCTTGTGACAGCAACTGACTCCTAAAGTAGGTGGCAATTCCAAGGAATTTAGGAAAGATGGGCACTTGTAAATTAACTTTATAAGGTGAGGTAGCTAAAGGCCTGTTCTTGCTTTTTTAAAACTGTAAAATAAAAACCCCAGCAGTTCTTAGATCATGATGTCACATGCTCCTAACTCTCCTTCTGGTATGATTTGCTGCTTGCAGCTACATGGGAGAAATTAAAGTAGAAGTCAGGGGAAGATGACTGAGGAGGCTGATTAATTCCTTTCCTGCACTGAGGCTACTGATCTCTGCAGAAGCCAAAGGTTGCATTTTGGGGGCAGTAAAATCAGATGCTGTGCATTTCACAGGCAGCTCCTCTTGCCCTCTCCTCTCTCTCAAGCAAACTGCCAGCAGTGGGCATGTAAGAGCAGAAATGGGGAGTGGAGCAGTGAGCAGACTGTGAAAGGAAGCTTGAAGACTCCCATCCAGTTCAAAAGGGGTCTGCCTTCATGCTACACTCCCTTTTGATCTGCTAAGGAGGTGAGTCCTAAAGTCTTCTAGTAACTGCAAGGCCAGCTTACTTGAAAGGAAGAAGTTGGCTTGTATATTAGGGGATATGATGGCACTAGAGCAATTCTAAAGATCAGGGGAACAGCAGCAAAGATCTGAGGCACATGCCTTGGTGTGCCTGGGCATAACGACACCTATGATAAGAAGCACATGCACAAAACAAGACCAGCTGTGCGGCAAGGAACAAGGTGGAAAGACACCTATGTAGAAAATAAAACTGCTTGGAGCAAAGCAGTGCTTTAGCACACAATTAAACTTCTAGAGGCGGAGGGCTGGGGGACCCCTCTCTCCTGAGCCAAGTAGGTATATCTATAAATGCTTGCAAATGACCCGCTTCTCTTGCTGTACCCCACATCCTCAAAAGTGACAAGTCTGAAGTACAATATTTAGCTTTATAACAGTGCATTGGGTATATTCCAATGGGAAAGAAAGCAGGAGTTATGGCTCCAAGTGATATGAATGAGACAGAACTTCTGAAGACAGCATTTCAGCAAGTCTGAGAATATATTACAGCATAGTCTCAGAAATATGCATATATTGCATTTCCGTGTGGCAATCTTTCACTTGAATGATTTGGCATATCATACAGTATTAGTGAGGCTGCGGCTCATCCACCTGGAAAAACTATGGAATCTTAAGCCAGCAGATGACAAGTTTTGATTCTGCCACTTCTCTTGCTGCAACTTATACAAACAAACAAAAAAAGTCCATGGAAAAACAAATGCATCCTGTGCTCACTTCAGTGGCACATATATTAAAATTGGAACAATATAGAGAAGATTAGAGTGGCCCCCGCGCAAAAATGACACACAAATTCATGGAGTGTTCCATATTTTTGGCTGAGGATCATACAAACAGTGCAAGTCCCGGAGGCCACGGATGCAAAATAGTCCTGAAGCAGAAGCTGAAGGCAACAGTCTCCAAGAAATGGAAAATGCTGCTGAGTCTTGTTGGGTTACTCAGGTTCTGGATGCAATGACTATGTCAAGGTGGATACAGAGATGGATGCACAGACGCTGCACAACTCTGCAGTTTCTTGTGTTGTGGGAGAAACATAGGTTTACCACTCATATCAAATGGGAGCAAAACTGAAAATTGTCAAGATGGCTGCAGTTCACTCCCAAAACAAGCAATGGAGAGACCGTGGAAATGGTCACCGCTCATGCATCATGAATGTCAACAGGCTGATGCAGGCAGGCTTGGAACAGAAAACTCGTTTCCAAAGCTTACCATTTGTGTGTATTAAAGCGTACTGTAAACTATCAGGATACATTTGGAATGCAAATGTAAAATATAAGATGTCCTATCTTGTTCCAGTGGGGCAAACTCTCCCCCAGTTGAAGTAAGTGACTCTCATGGACATTGAATTGAATTGAATTGAATTGAATTGAATTGAATTGAATTGAATTGAAAGCCTTTGCCTGATTCTTACTGATAGGGGCGGGTGTCTGAAAACTATAAGGATGAGAATTAGAACTATTTTTGGTGGAACAGATTTATAGCAAGACTGTGCTGGCATGGGTTGGAACGGCAGGCTACCAGAAGTAGGGCAGGTCTAGGAAAAGCATGCTGTGGGACCTATGAAAATGCAGCCTATTCGCCCAATTGAAGCCAATGTACTTTTCCTGTACAAAATAAATAGCTAATGGCAGCAATGCTTAACTGTTAAGACAGGCAGGCAGGCATCCTGTGGTGTCTGGTCTCAGCACTTCACCTGAGTTTGAGAACTCTGTTTCCTTTCAAAGCATAAATCTCTGGACCAACATTCCCCTTTTTGAAGGGCTGAGATTTTTTTTCCTACTAAGTACAAAAAGAATAGCCCTTAGACCTCGGCAGGGCATTATGGAATGATTCCACTGCTGAAGCATGCTTGGTGCTAACTCGTGTCATCTTTTTGGTGCTCAATCAGGACTGCTTTCTCTCAAGCATTAAATGGCATTTTAGGATATTTATCAATGTGCTAGTAGATTTATATCAGCTGCTTTTAACAGGTCTGGTTTGTATTAAGATTGTTGTAGGTGTTAATTGGTTTTTTAATTGTATATTGGAAAAATATATTGCTTTTATGCTGTTTTATGTCTACTTTCATGCTCTTCTTATTGTGTTGTGCACTGTGTTTTATGCTGTGAACCTCCAAGAGAGCTTCAGCTATTGGCTGGTATAAAAATGAAATAAAGAAGTCTAAGAATATTTTACCTTCAATGCAGGGAGAGCTGAGGCAGTATAGGCTGAGGCCAGGACTCCAGCCCCACCACTCTCACCCAAATGGCCATTCAAACAAGAAAGTCTTAGTGCTACATTTTTTTGTTTGTTTTTTTCCTCTTCCCTCCTTGTATGTTTTTCATCTTGTATCTTAACTTTGAGATGGTAAGCCTAGAGGCAGGATCATGCCATTTTAAAATCTTTTCTTAGTGCGTTGTAGGGCAACAACATTGTATTAGAGAGCATAATGCTAATGGAGTGGCTTTGTAGAAATTTAATAAATCATAAGAATACTACATAAGAATAAGAACTAGTACTACTACTAGAAAAAGGTAAAATTGCAGTAAATTTGAAGTACTAATAGGTCAGAGAGATTTAGAATAACTGTTTCAATTATGAAGCAGTGGTAACCCTCTAAGATAGCAAAGCGAGTTTTTGCCTGTGCAGTCTTGCTGCTCCCAATTAACACTGTACACACAGATGGCTAATGGCAACATTGAGCGTGCATATATATAGAGAGAGGGGGGTCGCTTATTGCTTTTTTACTCACATTGGTAATATACAACAGAACATTTCTCTATGTAAGGTGTAACTGAGGGAAATATTAATGCTAAAGTAAGGGGAACTGTTGATGACATGGCAAAGGCGGACAAAATGTACAGAGTACAGAGTCGCCAAATATTTCCATCTGTTCTACAAAGTGGGATGCATTAAACGATAGTCTGGTTCTACCCTTCTGTTGGGTATGTGCATACAGATGCTGGCAGAGAGAAGCAGGTTCACATTTCTTCTGCAAAACTATGGAATATTTGCTGTGAAAGGTTGCCAGGTGATTAGGCTCTAAAATGCATCTTCTTGGGAAGAGAAGCCATGAAAAGCTCTTCAAATGAAAGGCTTCCTCACCTACTCTGCCAACTTCTTCCAGGAAACCGTACTCAATAGCTTTTCTCCTAATAAAGGGTACTAAGTTCTTGGAGATACACAATTAAGAATGTCTCTTTTAAAAGCAAGCACATAACAAAGCAGTATGAACTCCATTTTGGGGCATGTGCAAATAAGACAATTAACTGAACAGCCATCACAAGGACTTTATCTAACAACAGAGAGGTGTTTGCACTGTTCTGGATCATCAAATCCAAATCATAGCTAAGGATTGCACCACTTTCCTTCCAAGGCACTCAATACTTAATGTGCTGTTATGCTCCTCGTGTAAATATGGAAACACTGGGCAGACTTCTTTGTTCTTTTTTAACAGATGGTGTGGCTGACACAGATTAATACCAACTTCTACATATAGGTTGCTTATTTGGTATGCTTTTGTTCAGCTTCCCATAGAAACTGGTGTCTCTTGCTGCCCTATTTTTATCTGGATGCATTGCAACATTCTTAACTTACGACAACTGTGAACTAAGGAAATACTATCTCAGTTTCACAGATTCAAACTATTACATTCAATGCATCTTCAAATATAGACCCTTCCCCTGCATTATTTATTATTTATTTACAGCACTGTTATACAGTTCTGGATCCAGACAGATACTGGAGCAGTGAATGATAGAAAGATAAAACAGATAAAATAAAAATGCATTAAAAGCAGGATAATATTAAGACCATGACTGGTCAGCAAGGAAAGCTTGCCAGAACACTGAAAACAACATACTGTCAGAGCTTGCCTAGGCATTTGGTTTCACAGAAATGGAGTTACCACACTAAAGGGTTTTCTTAGGGTAGACTCCAATTTGGTCATCAGTCCCTGAGGATCCACCAGGAGAATGCCCTTGTATGACCTCAATGACAAGTAAGTGGGTAAGGATGAAGGAGCTCTCTCAGTCATCCTGGTCCCAAGTTGTTTACATCTTCGTACACCAGCACCAGAGCCTTAAAGGTGGTCCGGTAGCAAAAACCTTGAGTTGGGCTGGTGGCTGCACAGCTTTTGATGCAGCTTTAAGAGCAGTCCCACATGGGATGCATTGCAGTAATCCAGTCTTGAAGTTACTAGTATCTGTATCACTATGGCCGAGTTGTCCCTGTCAAAGTCAGTAAAAGGTACCCTGAGCTGCCTGGGAGTCTAGGGACAGATCTAGGTATACTTCTAGACCACCAGCCTGTTTTTTCAAAGAGAAGACAACCCCATCCAGAACAGGCAATGGGACCATCGCCTGCATTCAGACACGACACACCAACAGGGCTTCTGTCTTGCCAGGATTCAGCTTTAGCTTCTTATCTACTGAACGGCCAAATTCCTATCTATGCTCAAAGGCTCTTACAACAAAGACAAATGTAATGTGGTCAGTATAGCAGGCTGTCTTGGAAGTACCCTCACTGCTTTCAGTCCAAGCACACTTTTCCTTTCCTGGGATGAACCCTAGGGAAATAAAATGGTTCTCCAAGTTCACGGTATAGTGTAATCTGAATCAGTGAGAGTACAGTTGTGAAAAATGCTAACTGAACTAGTGCACAACCCTTAACTAACACATCCCACCTCCCACTAATTCCTAGAGTAATTTTGCCATTGTTACTAAGATGTTAGCTGTTAATGAGACAAAGGGTAGAGTTGGGAAACTTTTGGTTTACAACTTCCACTAGCCTTAGCCAACATAACTAACAGTGAGAGATCATGGGAATTGTCAGCCAAAACATCTGAAGGGCACAAGTTTAACTGAACGAACATTTATGACCCACTTTTTGGAAGGCAGATAGGCTGCTGGATTTATCAAGGGAGGGCTTAACTGATGTCTCAACCACTATCTGATTATCAGTTAGGTGTGCTTGACAACAAAATGGCAAAGTTGGTCTCACACTATCTGTGAAGAACCTGCTGAGACTCTTTTTTGAACACCAGTCCTGCTTTTATTCTTAACTTTCTAACCTTTGCATCACCAAAATTCCTAGCAATTCCATTCTGTAATCAAGTGCACTGTATAAACTTCTCACATTAAAAAGATTTACAATGATTTGTTAACTGCCCAGAGAGCTTCAACTATTGGGTGGTATAAAATTAAATAAATAGTAATAAATAAACCTTTGGTCTATTCACCCATTAACTGCTAATCTTCCGAAATGTATGATCACTTATCTACTTGATGAACTCATTTGTTCCCTCCTTTCAAGTAATCTTTTCGATGCTGTCACACTTCCCACAAACTATGAGTGAAGGATCAATCATTCCATTAAAATCCTGGTAATTTTGCAAATGTGAGACTACATGGAATGAGTGTTATTCTCAAAATTAAAAGTGACTGGTTTAATTAATATATTTGGAGGCAAACGCTTTGCTGACTCCGCATCTGCCTTCAACTTGATAATGCCAGTAGGTTTTATCACATGATCATATAGCAGATACCTCGACAAATTCACTGCTTCTGCTAATTAGACTATTAATTTCCCTGAGATTATTTTTCTGTTAATCTTATTGATATAAATAGTACTATTAATTCTATGAAGCATCTACATTAATGCTGACTGACACTATGCACAGTAAACTTCCCTTAATAACTTGTTATGCTCATGGCAAAATATCAGCTCTCACCAGCTGCACCTTGTGTGCTTCAGGCATTCATTAATTGATTTTTTTGCTTCCTGTAAAGCAATAATTAACTACTGCAATGCTACGATGGAAATCAATTTCTTAGGCCCAAAAAAGACATGACAGAAAAAATATGAGAGCAGGATGTCCCACACATGTTTGGTACTTTTGATAAATAATACCAGTAATACTTAAATAATTGCCATATCTTGAATATGGTATAAAATATTTTAGAAAAAGAAACAGACCTCACATCAAATGGAACATAAAGAAAGAAACCTCACATCAAACGGGTGCATCGTTGTCTATCTGCATGGGGTTTTTTGTTTTGGGGGTTTTTTTGGCCACAGATGACAACTTTAGGGCATGAAATTGTGAAATCATGTTGGAGGAAAAGGTGAATGCCCTGCCCTCCAACACCAGCTCTCTCCTCTCCAAAGCCGCCAGGCAAGGTTGCCATTTAGCAAGTAAACACACACCCCAACATACTCCTTCAAGCCTAATGTGACCCATAGATTGTGATTCTTTACCAGCAAGCACAGAGTAACTGAAGTCAGATGGCTCCCTTTAGCTCACTGTGGTTTATTTAACCGATGACAAGCCGTGGGCACCTCTGGCTACCAACCTGTATATCCAGCCCCTTCCTGGGAGTTTTTGTGCTGTACAAGCCAGTGTGCATGTGTTGTGTGACAGTTGAACAACCCTAAACTCTAAAATGGATTATGTGATGGTCTTTCATTCTTGCATCACCCGCACTCGCCAGGTTTACAGGACAAAGCATCTAAGCAGAGCTTGCATATTCTAAATAGTGGCCACACATGTCCTCCATACATCACAGCACTGTGGGTTAATCCACAGTGGGTTGCTGTGTTGTGCAAACAGCTCCAGTGGCTCTTATTTTTAAGCAGACTTGGATGGGTCTGTGCTGCTAGCATTGCGCAATTAAATACTGCGAGTAGCAGCCTAGCTTGAAAATGAACTGACATAATGGACAATCACCCGTTTGTAAGTTGTGAGCAGGACATATGAACATGGAGTGCTGGATTGTTTTGAGGCTAAACAACCCAATGATTAACCTATTCTTGGTGGGAGAACAGAGGTGCTCAAGAGTATGGCCTTATTTTGATTTTTATACAATACTCTGAAGCTCCAAAATGCAGTGAAGATTTCTGAAGTTAGCACAACAGGACCATGAACCCAGGTCACACAATGCATTGCTTACATGACTCCACATGTTGTCAGTCATGGACTCCTATGAGCATTAACCCCTGCCCCCCCAGCTCTGGACAACCTTAGAAATGTAAACTTCATCATTTGAAAAATGCACTAAAATGCTTATCTGAATCACAAATATAAACACAATGCTATTCTAATATAAAATTATTAATATTTACATTGTATTTATTTCATTTATTCTGTTTTATTCTCTTGCTCAAAAAGTAGGTAACATTACTCAATTAGGGAATATTTGTTCCCTGTATCCCTGTTTCTGCTGATATCCAGTTTAATGAATGATTTTGGATTCCAAGTGATCCAGCAAAGACTGGTAAAATTAAATGGGTCATAAATTCTTCCTCAGTTGAAAGGCCACCAAACTACTATTTGGTTGCCTAACACTGATGCTGCTTTCCCAATGTATCTTTAAAAAACTCTAAGCATATACTGTAATCAGAGTTAGTATATATTATTGCATCTCTGTATGTAAAAAGCACTCCTGCCCTGAACACAGTGGGTTCTGGATAAATGACATTTTATAAGTCAGATATCCTAAATAGCCAGGGAAAACTAACTTAGTCATAACATGGGCAGTCTGTTCATTATTTCCAGCTAGGCAGTCCTTTGTTATTCTTGTTATTTATTTGATTTATAAAACCATAACCAAGAGTCCAAAGTAAGACTCTCTGAAACTAAACAGTTAAGACTGTCTAGTGTGAGCGTTTGACTGGAACATCATGAATCCGGTTCCAGTTCCCATTGGACCATGAAGCTCACTGGAGGACTTTGGGTCAGTGATCAACTCTCAGCCTAACTTCCTGCATAGTGTTGATGTAAGGACACAATGGAGAGCAGGACGATTATGGGAGTCATCTTGGGTTCCTTGCAGGAAAAAGAGGGATTAAAATATAATAAATACATTTTAGCATTTTTGACAGAAATTATTCTCCTCTTTTTAAGGTGATCAAGGTAGCAGACATGACGACATCCTGTGAAAGACAGGTCAGCATGGGAGAAAAATTGCTTGCTTGCTTATGACGTTCTGGTGCCTGGACTCAAGCTTACAGCAGGCCTTATGTGCAAATATTTGGTGGGAATTTTAACATCTGCCTTCACCAGACTCTGGCCAAACAAACAAACTGCAGGAAGAGATTAGCTAACAGCCAACTCCTCAAGAAGACTTCCTTAAATAAACGACTAGGCCAGAACAGGTCAACTAATTCTCCTGAGGCCTATAAAAGTTTCTGGTTCGGGTTTACTCACTACTCAGAGCAAGCAGGTGATGTGTTTGTGGGTCATGGAGCACCTTCACAGAAGCCACATCTGACATACTGTGATAAAGAGCTCAGCTGGAATCGGAGCTTGGGTCTTGCTGATCTAAGTCTAACACACACATTCATAATATAACACCATCTCTTCTTCACAGCATTACGCTCTAAGCTCAATTTTAAAATCTGAGGTTTGGCAATGTATCAGATCTTCATTTCCTATAACATTACTCATTTTAATCTTGAATAATTCTCTCCATAATCAGACTACAGATGCAAATTTGCTTGAAAGCCCTGTAAAAGCATCTTCAGATTTCTTGTCTATTTTTCAAGGCAGGCTAAATTCAGAAAAAAAAAACACACAGCCACACACACCAAAATGCAACTGTTTCATACAACTGAAATCCCTGGACTCCTTCGCAAGTTCTTTGATTTGCCTGATAAAAGTCCTCTTCCATAATACTTACAGGATAAACACTGCATGACTCTGCGTGTGTATGCACATACAGAGAGTAAATTTATTTCAAGTGCAGCTTTTTAGAAAGATTCCGAGGAAACCTGGCACTAAGCCTCAATTCTTTAAGAACCTCCTAACAATGTATCTGCCTGCTCTGGTTCTAAAGGTCAATTTCCTGTGAGATGAAATAAGGAAACCAGACAACAGGCACGCTCAGGACAAGCAGGTTCTTACTACTGTTTGGGGGCAGAGGAAGCACATTCTCTGTTCAATGAGAAAAGGGTCTTGTACATTCCCTGGAGCCTGGCAGCCCAGAGCTTCAATGTTTTGAGACATAAATCACATAGATGCCATGGTTTCAAAGAACCAGCACAGAAACATTTTTATTTATATCTTACTTAGTAAAGGGTGCAGGAAGCTCAAACAGAAATCAAAGCAGACAATCTTCTGCTGGGGCAGACACAGGCTCTCCCTCATGTTCCACATTTGGTATCTTGATTTTAAGAAGCATCAATGAAAAGGCAGATAATGAAGATCATGCCAAAGCACCAGTATTTGTAGATTTTTCTCTGCAAACATCAGAACAAACCTTCAGTGGGGTGAGGACATTCCTTCCAAGTTTAGGTTAAAGGTAACTGAACTAGTCGAGTATCTTTTGTGAAGCAGGATGGTAGTTAAAATGCAACAGGCGCCCGTGGATACAACACTCATCATGACAAGAACACCACAAAGCAGAGGTGTTCCTCTTCTAAGCAGAAGTGTCTCTGAAGCTAGAGGCAGCCAGATAGCAGAATAGGTGGGAGAGGGGCAAGAGAGGAGAAGAGGGTAATGCACTGGCAGAACGCCTAAAGCATGGGTCCTCAAACTAAGGCCCGTGGGGAAGATCCGGCCCGCCCCACAGGTTTTGCACTCGCCGGCGCGGGTGTGGGCGAGCAGCTTCCTCGCAGGGAGATCGTTTTGGACTCAATCGGAGAAAATGATCTCCTCGTGAGCAAGCTGGCACCTCGCCATGCGCACGCCCCGTGGCAGCTTGCTTGTGAGGAGGTCGTTTTTGGACTCGGTCTCCTCACGAGCAAGCTGGCACCTCATCCCACAAGCCCCCCTGTCCGCTCCTTGCCTCGCATGCGCCCCCCCCCCCCCACCCCACTGGCATCACCTTGGCAGCCTGCACCCACCACTGGCACCTGTCAACTGGCCCCCTTTTGAAAAAGTTTGAGGACCCCTGGCCTAAAGAATCAGGATATATTCCCTGCAGTAAAAAGGGCTTTGCAGCAATAGGGCAGTTATAGCCTACAAAAAAACCATGTGCTGCGATCCAACGGTGTCCTCCTGCCATGAATCAAATTCTCCCTCCCTGCTGCTGTCCTCATATCTGCTCAGAGGGTTGGGGAGCATCCCAGAGCAGACTGGGAGGTGCAGGGGAAGCGGCTGCAAGGGGAGTAGGGAAGGGAAAAGCCCTCTGCATAGGCAGAAATCCACTTGTGTAAATTGGATGCAGTCTGCAAACATGTCAGGAAATACAGTTTACCAGCTGTTAACAGCTTTTCATGAACCTATGAGGCTCTCAACAGCTACAAGTCCTGCCGGCTGCACACAACTTCCTATGTGCACCAGTTGCTCCTATGTACTTCCATAGGAGCATGCCTATGTACATCAGTTGCTGGGAAACATGGGTGGTGGGGTGTTGCAGCCATGTCCTGCTTGTAGGTCTCCCATGCATGAACAGAAAGTGGGACCGCAGTTGGTCTGATCCAGCATGGCTCTTACACTCCTATATAGCAATGATACTTCTTAATGTAAATACTGTTCTTCACTTCTGGTAGCAAGTTTTAACTGCTATGAAGGCCCAGAAAGTGCCAGGTATTGGGCAGAATAGATGTGAAATTGATATTCAGAATAATAAAATGCATAGCCCTTTCAACATATGCCATGCTGATGGTTCTGAAACTTTCCCTAGTGATCAGCTCCTGAAAACACACAGGGGTGACTGCTGTGGTGGAAACAATGGAAGAGCCAAGTTGAGTCAAAAGGACTTCTTAATGGCTAAGCAATGGCTCATTTTCAGCACACTACCCTCTGTGGGACACTTTTTATGCTCCTCTAGTGATGCGGGAGCCATTTTTTGTGAGTTGCCCCTGTGTGACTAAAGTAACAATCCAATGACCTAACATGGGTTGCAACAGATCGATCACATAGGTCTCTTTCACAGAACTGGCCTCCTTTCCCAGGAGGAGATCAATTCTAGGGATAGATCAAGGCTGGCCCTCCCACGAGATGGGATGCATTCACTGCCTTGGGTGGCCGATCAGAGATCCCACACTCCACACAGCCAGAAGACCCCTGGATCTCAATGCCACTGCTGCCCCATGAGTTCCAAAGCAGGGCAGGCCGCTGGTCTAGAAAGCCTTGCTGGCCACTGTCCTACTAGGGCAAATGGTGTCTTCACACACCCTATGCCGGACACTGAGTCAGGCACAGATATGTGCTTTCATCCACTTACCCATTCCCAAGCTATGTTTGTTGTTGTTGTTGAAACTCTTTCCCAAAACTGAAAGCTAAAAAAGATAAATAGCTGTGCCAGGCAACCTTCTGTCTTGCAGCTGCTTCAGTTGATTGAACTGATAATTCACAGTGGAACTTTTCAACACTTTTAAATGGTTTGTGAAACTGGAAGTCAAAAGAAATACATGCAATATTTGTGGTGGATGATGAATGCTAGCATTTGAGTTAAGGATGTTTGTACTTAAAAAGAGGGGGAGGGGGCGGAGAGACCAAAGAGCTGCTCCATGTCACACTCCTATTTTTAAATCCAACTACATAGAAGATCCTTTAATAAGCAAGATCCATCAAGTTCAAAACGTTTACTTCAAAGCAATGCGAAGAAGGTGCAGAGAGATGAGTGAAATATAGAAGCACTTCTATAGCCTTGCATGATTCTATAATCTCAGCATTTACATGAACCACTAATGCACTGACATGCTGATCCAGGCAGCAGAGCTTTTAACACAGTGCCTTGTTGATAACCCCAATAAAAATCAAGCAGAAACCAGAAGTGCTGATCAGTGCTAATGCACTTACTTCATGATACAGTCCAATAAAAGACTAATGCACTGATCTAGTCCTGCTGAAGTGTCCTCCCATTTCTATGGAGGCATATTCAGTCGCTTTCACAACAGCACCTCTCTAAGTCAGGGGTCTCAAACTCAACTTACCTGGGGGCTGCTGGAAGTAGCGTCTGGGTGAGGCTAGGCCGCATCAAGTATTCCACCCCCCACCGCAGTGGGGGTGGGCCGCTCATCCCGCGTCGCTCCCGGAGGCCGGCCTGGGCGCCGCCGGCGCTTCGAAGGCCGCAGGGCCCCTCCCCCGTGCCCTGCCCGTCCCGGCAAGTGGCCCGTGGGCCGCGAGTTTGAGACCCCTGCTCTAAGTCCTAGGTGGACCTAGGAAAGGTTGAGGAGCACCGCCTGAGTCTCAGTCATGAATGCTCAGAAAAGGAGAGGTGTTCCTTGCTGAGTGCCAATCTCACCGTCTACAAGGGCAATGCAAGTGGATCAGTGACATGAGATAAAAAGTTTGAAGGCTGGATTGGTTATATTTTAAAATGGAAATATAGTTAAATCTGAGAAATGGGTAAACCCATTTTCTGTGCATTGCCTTCTGAAAACAGTGGAGACATAAAGAAAACATATTTCAAGGCTACATACATGCACGTGCCTACTTGATGTGATGTGATATGTCCTTTAACCTGAACACATGAGCTGCCTCCCACTGAAATCTGTTTAGTTGGACATGGACACACTTATAGGTCCAAGAGAGGGAAAGTCCCTTCATTACATTGACCGAAGTGTAGGCAAAACTGCTTTAGCGGCTTGCTGCTGCTAATATATCATTGCTTTTTCCATAATATTGAGAATATCATGCTTTTTCTGAATGTGTTATGCCTCCATACCAGTGGATATGATGTAATCATTATGGGTGGGGAAGATACAGTTCACTGGAGCATGCAATTTGAAACAAAACATCTAACTGATTCTTAAAACAAATCACATCTTTAGTGCTAGATATTAAGCATGGTGCCCATTATTATCCATAAACATTTATAAGAATATTTATATTTAATTATTTATCTTGAATTCAAAGTGTTTTACATTCTTTCATTTAAATGAGTGGTTCCTTTTCTATGCCCCGCACCCCTAGAAAACGTTTGATTTCTGCTTGCACCCCTCTAGAAATACTTCATTTGAAGATGAAGAAGTCAAATTTCCTGGATCTTTTTCTAAAATGGGTGTCTAGTCCTCTGGTATAGAGACTGATCTTAGGGACATGTTGTCTGTTTTTGTTAGAAGATCAGGAATTTCATATTTTATTTAAGAACTCTAGGATGGCTACCAGGCCTGGTGATTTATTACCTCTCAGTTCATCAATAATGTTAATCTTTTGTCATGACTATTTGCCTCAGTTCCTCAGTCTCCCTTTCCAAAAACATCAGATACAGGTATCTGTCCTGTATCTTTTGCAGTGACATGAAATTTTAAAAAATCATTCAGCTTCTCTGCAATCTCCTTATTTTCTATTATCATCCACCTGTCTTTCCTACCTTGTTTCCAAATTCTGCTTCTTTTTGCCTCTTAAAAAAGACAGATAAATAATCCTAAAGGCATCTACACTGCTCACCTATCTTATATAAAGTTGGACTTTCTTTTCTTGTTTGCAAGAAAAAAGATAGATGCATCATGGGAGAAATATGGGAATATCAACAAATGGATTAAAATATTGTTTGTGATTCCAGAGCAAATGTCTGCAATGGCTTTTGCCTCTAGATGTCCTCATTAAGGCTTCCTCCTAGCCAATGTAACTGGAAAGAGCCGGACCAAATCTATGCCCTGGTCCTTAAGTGATTTTGGGTTTGCACACAATTCACTCAAATGTTTGCATATTCATTGAATACACAGAATTTAATATGAACTCATGACGATCTGTCTCAGTTTATATAATTCTCTAACATAAAGGATAAGAGGATAAGATGTCCTTTAAGTGGCACTACATTTATTGAATAACTGCAAGCTGGCAGTCATTTAAGATTCTGGGATCCTTAAATTAGCCCTTGCACAACCTGTGGGCACACGGGAGTGTCTCTGGAAGGGGAAGGAAGACTCATGGGACAAAGCACGGGAAGGACAGAGGTGGTAGCTGTGCTCACTCTTTTGGGAGATAAAGATAAGGCAGCCACATCAATCAGCTGAATCCCAACCCCTATTCCACTGAATTTAGCATTAGCTGCAGGTGTACATTAAAGCAGCTTAATCCCGTCTTTCTCTCGTTCATTTCTAGCTTTTAGTCCATCTAAAAGAACAACAGGAATGGCTTGTTTCTTTCATTTCTGAGTGGGATGGTGTAAGTTGGTGGCCTACAACAGCAGGGGGTTGGACCCAATGGCCTTCTTAGCCCCTTCCAACTCTACTATTCTGAGTCTATGATTTTGCTCCTGCAGCTTTCTCATGTCATGAAATTCACAGCAGCTGCTGCTCCTTTAATTGCCACTTCCCTTATTTTTCCTCCAGTGCAGCAACACCTTCCTCATTCATTGGTTCACTTCATTGGTGAAACTTGTGTGTGTGTGTGTTCCAATTACTTTGCCTCATAGGTGGTGGTGGGCATCCCAAAGGCAGTCTTCCCTGCTATCATAATCTGCATTGTATGTCTGTCTAAAATTACAGTAATTATTGCTAAATTTCCACTTATTCATATAAATCGGCATATGTATATTTTATGCAAATTTGTATCCTTTTTTCTTCTCTTTCTCAGTGGTGCAAATTATCTTTCTTGCTTAAGTAGCAAAATAACTAGCATTTAGAGGATACAACATGCTGGGAGAATTCTTTTGCTTGAAGAAATGGCATGCAAGAGGAGGAGTACTTTTTAAAAACTTACATCTATCTTCATAAATGCACAACACAAAAAGGGAAATACAGGCTCCAAAATGCCTGTTTATTTGGCTATTCAAACAGTAGTGTTCAAGTTAAATGCCACTTCAGCATCCTTATTATGCCTGATGGAGCAGTTTATCACTTGCAGTGGAACATGGTCTTGGGTAAAAGTGTTCTCCCATTTAATTAATTCACTTCCAGGATTAATCCAAGTGGGCAAACTTACTTCCAAAGTGAGAAATGAGCCACAATCAGCAAAGTTTACAAAACACCTATTTACTGTTAGGGCTGTGTTACATCTAATCAATATCAGAGCTAAGGAAAAGGCAAGAGATACACCAAATACATCTGCCTGCTGGGGGAAAAAAAGGGGGGGGGAGAATAATACTACATCTCAAAGCATGCATTTGAGCTCTTCTTTTAATCCTCAACTTTTAAAATTACACCTGCAAGAAAAGATGGCAGACATCCTTCAAGTGCCACCCTAAATGAAGTTCTTGCTTCCTCCATTGTCTGGTGAGCAGCAAGGTATTTCCCTTTCGCCCGGGCCATGTCAATGGCAGGCAGAGCTGGCCATGTGCCCGAGTTCACAGCCTTGCTGGAGTCCTGGAGCTGTTACTCCTCTTCATTAGTGCAGCCTGGTTTGGCACCTGCCTCTTGCTCTGGCCAGGCAGTGACAGTGAGAGGAGGAGTAGATATCACTGCCCAGTGGCTCTCTGCCTGTCAAGCCACCACAAGGAAGGGGAGCAACAGCAGCTGATGTCGATGTTAAGAAGGTAGATTTGCTGAGGGATGGGGCCCATGGAGGGTATCTTTCTCAAGGGCTTGCAGAGAGCTGCAGCTGGAATGACTTTTCCCTGTAAGTAAGAGCATATCACTCTGACAAGGGCATCTTGCTAACTGATGAGAGACTGCTTCCAGCTGAGCATCGGTACTTGGAATACAAGCAGTTCCATAGAATCATAGAATAGTAGAGTTGGAAGGGATCCAGAAGGCCATCGAGTCCAACTCCCTGCTCAATGCAGAACCACAAGTTAAAGAATCCCTGACAGATGGCTGTCCAGCTGCCTCTTGAATGCCTCCAGGGTGGGAGAGTCCGCAACCTCCCTAGGTCATTGGTTCCATTGCTGTGCTGATCTAACAGTCAGAAAAAAATTCCTGATGTCTAGCTGGAATCTGGCTTCCTGTAATTTGAGTCTGTTATTCCATGCCCTGCACTGTTGCATGATTGAGAAGAGATTCTCCTCTGTGTGATAGCCTTTTAAGTATATTTGAAAAGTACTATCGTATCTCCCCCTCAGTCTCCCCTTCTCAAGGCTAAACATGTCCAGCTCTTTCAATATCTTCTCACAGACCTTTGTTTCCAGTCCTCTGTTGTCCTCCTCTGAACGTTTTTTCCAGTTTGTTTGCATCTTTCTTGAAGTGTGGTGCCCAGAATTGGACACAGTATTGTGCATGGGGCCTAACTAGGGGCCGAATAGAGGGGTACAAGTATCTCACATGATTTGGAGGTTATTAATGCAGTCCAGCACAGCATTGGCTTTTCTGCAGCCACATCACACTGGTGCCTCAATTTGCTGGATTACAATGAAACTGTCCACTCTCTCTTCACCCAGAAATGTTTCTAACACTTCCTGTCTGCTAGGGGATTGAGTCTACCATTTTCAGAAACCGTGCTTCCATCAAGTAACCACCTCATCACAAGCTAGGGCTGCTAGCAAATCAGCAAACCAGAGACTGGGTTTTCTCCTGTTTCGGGATTTCACTGAGCCTGCCAGGGAAGGATCAGTCATCTGTTCTGTCCCATTTCTGTATCAACCTGTGATTTCTTTTTAATGTCTGAAGATCATTATTAACATTTTTTCATGAAATATATTTTCTATATGCATGTAGCCATAAAATATGCATTGTTGCACAATTTTACCCTAAACCACACACTATACTACACATTTGGGCACATATGCATACTAGGTCAAGGGAGAGAAGTGATCCAGTATGAGTATTTGTGTCTGGATGGAGACTTATGCCACAAGAAAGTGGCACTTTAGAAATATTTTGAAAGCCAAACCCTGACCAGTACTGAGAGCTATTATTAGCTTTATTCATTGTATCCATTCATTTAATTTTATTTATGACCCCATTTCCATATGCTCTGGGTGGTTTACAAGAGATTAAAACCAGCAATGATTAAAATTTTAGTAAAAGCAAGCAGATTAAAAAAAAAAACTAATCTGGGAACTAATCTAGGAAGGCCTGTTGGAAGAGATACATCTGTTAACTCCCTCTTGAAGTAGAAATCTAGGATATCAGACACATCTCTCAGTAGAACATTCCACTGTTTAGGGGCAACCACTGAGGAAGCCCTCTGGGTAGCTGACATTAATCTTACAGAAACAGACTTCAAAAGATTATCCCCAGAGGACCTTAGTGGTGAGCAAGAATATACGGACAAAGGCACTTCTGAAGGTATTTTGGACACAAGCCATGAAGGGCTTTAAAGGTAATTACCGACACCTTATACAGTATCCAGAAATGTATTGGCAGCCAATACACACACCTTAATATTCTCAGCAGCATTTTGCTCGGCTAACTTTTTAGAAGTCCCCATCCCTGTTTCCACAAATGTTTCTTTTCCGGAAGTCATGGTAAACTCTCTCTTATGAGGAGACCCTGTCTCCTGGCCAGTGAATACTCTGGAAGTCTCCAGCCTTTCTGAATAGCCAGCTCCTGCAATGATCCTATAGGATTGCCCTGATTCTGAGCTTGATTGAAAGGTTCAGGAATTAAGCAGTCTGGCACAGAAATACAAATATTAGAACTGCCTTTCAAGATGATCAGTGCAGCTTCCACCACTCTGTGTTTTGCAGCTTTCTTGCTAGGACCCTCTCCTGGCAGGGCTTGGTCTCACCACTGGGAACTTCTGCTAATCGTGGCCCCGGAAGCCCTCTGTGGTCCCAGCCAGGCAGGGGACAGCCTGTGGCTGCGGTAGGGACAAGCTGTTCCCCACCATCGCCCCCATCCTTAACATTGGTGATATGTGTCTCAGAGACCAACCCAGCTGCCATATTTTATACTGGTTAACAGTTTCTGGAGTAGGCACACAGATAGCCCTACACAGAGTGTATTGCAGAAATTGAGCCTAGAAGTTACAAGCACACACACTACCGTTTTCAGGTCATTCTCCTCCAGGAAAGAATGTTGGCAAACCCGCTGCAGCTGATAACAGCCACTCTTGACTATAACTTCTATCTGTGCTGACATCTGAACAGCCGGGTCAAGCAGCACCCCCAAACTGTGGACATGGTCTTTCAGGGGGACTGTGACCCCATCTAGAACTGGCCGACACAGTTCTAATCCTGGATTCAGACCCTTAACAGAAAGCACCTCCATTTTGTCCAGACTCAACAGCAATTTGTTTTTCCTCATCCAGCCCATCACTAGCCTCAGGCAGTCATTCAAAGGGGAGATGCTGTCTCTAGAAGCAGCAGCAGATGATGACAAGGAAAAATAGATCTGGGTGTTATCAGCATATTGATCACACCCACCACCACTCCTCCAGATGATCTTTCCTGGCAGCTTCATGTAGATGTTACATAGCACTGAAGACAAAAGGAGCCCTGTGGGACTCCACAAGTCAGTTCTTCTTGGAGGAATAACAGTCTCCAAGCATCACCAGCTCCCTCAGATGATGCAGAGGGATACTGTGGTCGACAGCATCAAAGGCTGCTGAGGGAACCAACCGAATCAAGAGGGACACACTTCCCCTGTCAATTCTAAATTTTAGATCATCCACTAGAGGGGAGTCCAACTTTTCATACTTTAAGGGCCACATGAGGACTTCAACATGGAACGTGTAGGCCACACAATGAATTACATTCCCATATTGTAAATTAAAGTGTCGACAATATATTTATTTAATATCCACAATTAATATATTTAATTAACCTTTAAATGCTTGTGGGCCTGTGATCTCTGCAGAGATCCTTCTCTGACCACAGCCCAAGAACAATTACCACTCCTCTGGAATGGCCCATCCCTTTCTTCCCTGTTTCTTCCATCCAAAAACCCTCTCATGTGACCCTCCCCAGCCCCTCCTTCCTTCTTGGAACTGGCACACTGAGTTTCTTGTATATGAGTCAGCTCCTGAGTACCTTTGTGCTTGTCAGCTGGAGCGGCATGGGACATGCTGGGGTGAGCTCTCACAAGTCTCAGGAAGAGAACAGGATGAAGGGCTTGCCACAATCATGCTCATGCCATTGCTGGAATCCAGTTAGTGGGGGAATGGGGGGCTCCAAGCAGCAAGAGAGCTGCAGAACAAGACCTCACAAGCTACATGTAGCCATGGGCTGCATGCTGGATCACCTCCCACTAGAGTGAGCAAAGCAGTCTCAACTCCTTATTCTACTCTGAATCCAGTCTGAAATGGGTCCAGAAAATCACTATCAAGTCAGGACTGCCTGCAGTTGGAGAAACACCACCTACTCCATCACCTTACATAAAAATTATGTTTCAGACTGGTCTACAGTTGCTAAGGTCCAGGCAGTTCAAGTTTGGTTTCTTAAGGAGGGGCTGTACAATAGCTTCCTTCAGGCAGGCAGAAACTTTACCCTCTCTGAAGGAGACACTGATGATGATAAGACATAATAGCTGCCTTAATTCTTCCACCTCCTGGACTACCAGTCAAGGACATGGATCAAGAGGGCAGGTGGTTTTTCTTACCAGTCCAAGAAGCCGGTCAACCCTGTTATTACCTACCATATTCTGCAAGCAATACTTTTGCTAAAGCGGATTAAAATGATGCTTGGCTTCTTTCTCTCTTCTTGGCATAATGAGACAATTCATGAAAATCCTTCTACGGTGTTGCAAAAGCCCAGCCAGTTCTCACCCCAGGTAACACAGCCCTTTCACATTCATCTGAACAACAAGAGTGCTACGCACTCATCCTCTAATATGTCCATTTGTTAAAGCATTCACGTACAATGTATTTACTACAAAGGGCAAATCCTAGCTTGGAACACATTAATGATTTGTCTAATATGCAGAGACACAGCCTTTGCAGGAGCCAGGGCCAATAAAGCAGCCTTCTTTCCTCCAACCAGGCTAAATGCCATTATTCAGCAATGCAATAATCACCACCAGGCACTTCCAATTGGACAGAATCCAGAAGCAATACACAGAGAACCTGGTCCTCTTTCTCTGCCCAGCTGCATCCCAAGTATGCAGAATGCAAAGCAAAAAGACACAGCACCCAAACACAGAATTAACAATTAGAGAGGATTTGATTAAATAGCTGAATTTTAAATGTCCTTGCAGATAAAAGCCTTTTTAAACAGCAGCGTGTGGTATAAACCAGAATTCAACATTATTGTGACTCAGGGGACTGATTATTTTTAATTAACTCTGGTAAATCATTTCCTCTCTTGTTTCAATAAACATTTTGCCTCACGTTTAAGTTTTGGAAATGTTTTGTATTGGGGGTGGAACTGGAAACTTACTTCAGCAGTTGCTAAAGAAGAGAACACCAAAGCAGCAGTTAAGAGTCATCAGGACCAACACTCACTGAAGAGATATACAGAGATCCAAGGGCTACAGTTTTCTGGGCTGTTCTGTCAATGCATGTTATGAGAATTCCACTTCTGGAGCTGCCTCTCCCCTGGCTTGTGAACAATGTGTTTATGTTTTCTGACTACCTCAGTCCCTGTGAAGCCTTGTAAAGGAGATGATATGCTGACAGGGTCCTTTCCAAGCAGTGTGAAAATGCCACCAGATTACTTCCAGGGGACTAACAAAGCACCTTCATAAACCTAAACTATATAACATTTGCAGCATTAAACTGGAAGTGTGGTACACCCCCCTTTATGTCAAGGCCTTTCCAAATTACGTGTGTCAAAACACACATTGCAGAGTGTCACTGCTGCCTCATCACTGTGAGGTTTGCACTTGACTTCAATCTTTGCTACTTTAAAAAAAGTAAGATTTAAAGCAAGTCTCAGGTTGTTTCTGGAAGATATAGCTGGAATAGTTCAGGAAACATGCCACTTTCTTTAGTAATGTTGAAAACAAAATATTTGTATTGCAAGGGAACAATAAATGGCTGAATGATGTCCTACCAATTCCAGAGAGAACATTGCCTTTTCTACCATTGATTCTGCTGACAGAGAATGAAAGCCCCAACATAACCTGAGGCAAACGTAAGAGGGCAGCAGATTCTCTGATGCACACACCCAAAATCTGAGAAGCAGGAGGCTGTGTCTGAAGCTCCTGTGGAAGGAGTAAGAAAATCCCAGAGCCCAGGAGTTTACAAGGCACCACAGCAACCTGAAATAGGAGAACTTTCTAGCTAATCCTCATTACAAGCTTCTCAAGAATGCTTGGGTTAGACAATCTCTTTGAGCTACTGGGAATTGAGTTTTAAAGTATACTGCTTCTGTTTGAAAACGACTGGCAGCTCTTTAACACTTTCAGTGCTTTTAAGAAGACTTCTTCAGTACCTATCATCTGGTATATAACATTCAGGAAGATGATTAGAAAGGTGCTTTCTTTTTTAAGCAACAAAATGGTGATGTACCTGGAGGAATCCATAACCAGACATCTTTCATACATGTATTTGGGTTCCCACTTAAAGCTGTAAGATAACCCATAGGGACAATGGCAGGCAGCCCTGAGGGGGACCAGTGGAGGCAAGACTTTGTCTCTGAATGGCTTAGGCACCATTTGGACAAGATAAGGATCTGCATTTCTTTTAGACATAGAACCTATACCCATTAAGCATTATACATGCCATTCCAAAGTGATAAACAGACCCCTCTCAATTATTCCATGAATGTGATTCTACCTGATGTCACTTTGGAAGTTCTGAGTTGATATTCTGGGGCAGAACAAACTTGCAACCATGTACAGATGGGGGCCACACATCTACACTGTGGTCTAAGGTGGCCAGTGGCTTCTTATACATACTTCGTTTCACACGTTGCTCATGCCAATAGCTGTTTTCTCCTTGGAGCTGGGCTGCACACTGCACATTTAACTAGTAGGATCACTTGGCATAAATGAGTTATGTGGGAAGTTCCCCTGCCAGTGACAGTGACCCTGGTACACAGTGATGATATGAGAATTTCCCATGTAATCACTCTGTGACTTGCTCATTAAACAATGCCAGTTTAGCATTGCATTCAGCCACAGGCCATGGCAACCATATATAAATTGACTCTTACAAACAGAATCCAAGGTGACAGTATTGACTTTGTTGAGGATAAGCAGCTGTCAAAATTATACACCCAGAAAATTAATCAGTCATGGCAGGCACCCACACATAATGCAAAAATTGACAAGGCAACATTTTGGGGGATAACACAGTAATTCTGCAAGTAATAGGAAGAATGTACTTCATATACTTATACATAATATATACCTGTTACATATGCCTATTTCAAAATTTTGTAGTATGTTTTTATTTAAATAAAAAAATTCAACCTAAAAAAAAAAAATCAACCTATTTCAAAATTAACTAAGAATAGTAGGCAGACAAATCTAAAAGCAAATAAAGAGCTTTAAAAGAAAGTAATGAAAATTATCAGCATAAAGGCACTTTGTAGAGTCTCAGATAACCCATTTGACACCCAGGAAATGAAAAGATTTAAAAACCTAACCTAAGAAAAAAATACATATATCAGGCTCATAATATGCGTTACTGAATACGTGGAACCAAAGACCTTGGCTTTTATCTGACTGAGGAAGAAAGGGACTTCAAATTGTTCCATAAGCCGTTATGATTTTTTTCATTGCTTTGCTTTCTAGTGCAATCTTCTTAACTTCATTGTGAACAGCATGCTCAGGTCAGAATATTGTCTTTTAATTCAAAACATACTGTGTGTGCCCTCTGCGAGACCTTCCGTCTTTCAGACTAACAGCTGATGTCTTTGGGAACAAAGAACTCACAGAAGCCAAAATGATAGCTTTCTGTAAAAGGCCAATGTGATATTTAGCCTTAGAAATAGAATGATCCAAACTACTGTGAGTTACTTTACCTAAAACCTTATCCCATCTCACCAAATCATGCTCGTACCTGCAAAGTGATTCATCAGCAAGGTATCACCCACAGAACCCAAGGAACCAACAGTGAAACCTATTTTGCAGTTTCCGTGCTTAGGACCAATCTCGGTGCAACAGTCAACCAATACACGTAGCTGAGGGAACTAAGTGGCATTTCATTGTCCAGCATCAATCTTATGTATCTTGCCTTACCTATCCTTATCTTATCTACTCCTCCACTGCCTTCCAATTCTGGTCTCCCTCTGCTTTGTTCATGTGCCAACCTAATGACCTCTATCTGCTTCATTCGTCAATCCCTGACCTCTCTCCTGTATATACTCCACTGGGATACTATACATTGAGTGTTGATCAGGGCTTGAGCACATCTCCTCAACAGAGGCAAGCAGATAACCACTCACCCTATACTACCAAGAGAAATATTGTTTGGATAAGTTTAGGATGCAACATGATGCCTTCTGTTAATGTGGCTATTTCCTCTGGTTAATAGGATGCAAAGGAAGTATAATCTCTTTAAGATTCCGAAGTGTGAAAACCAATTCTACCCCAATAGTCCCATGTAAGACAAAGTAAACAAAATCATAAGCATGGGATGAACACAGAAAACCAATACATGGACAAGGTTACAAGATCACTTAGTGACTGTCTCAACTCAAACAGTCATATTTAATCTATAAAGTTGTTTGGTGTAAATAGCCTTTAACAAAGCAACTTCAGCAAAAGACAGGTCCCTATTTAGAGGACCTTACATACCTAAATTTAGATATGGGAAAGGAGATCAGGGAAAGGAGAAAGAGAGCAAGGGTTATAAGCTATGGATAATAATAGCTCTCAGTGACTACATCCAGTGTGGGGCAAGTATAGACACAGTGAAGTTGGGATAATGTTTTAGGATTAATTTTAATTGATCACCTTTCTTTGGACTAGTCAGACTGACTGGTCCTTTTCTTCTTCTACCATTTGTGGGCTATAACTTCAAAACCAGAGAGATGAGAAGGGCACTCTTAGCTGAACAGTTAAACAAATAAGGGGAAATGGCTGGAAAAGCTGCTTTGTAAAATGATGTCCTGCTGCTCTGTTCTGTGAGCCATAGCTAGGGAAAACAAGCTTTCAGCTTCACGGAAAAAGATGCCAAATGACTGGAAATCGGGTAATAATACAGCTATATGTTTCAGGCTGCCTAAGCCTGCAAGAAGACAACAATTCTGATTCTGGGATTATTCTGTTCTAGTGATACCAACAGGCATTTTTGTTTTCTGAATTAGAATCCTCAAGCTGAATCAAGCATCCAAGATCTTACCTGGCCGCCCTTATCATTTTAGAACAGGGCCAGCCAACTTGGTGATGCGCAAGTGCCAAATGCAGCACAGGCAGCAAGCATATCTAACCCTCCTGGAGAGCAAAAGCAAGCCTACAGACCTGGCTATGGTACAGAGTCAGAAATGCACCACAGTGCGGCATTGACGCTTATTCTCTAACTCACTTGACCTAAGGCAAACTACATAAGAAGATACTTTGGGAATGGCAATAGATTTCAGCTTATATTTAACTGTGGCACACTTCTGAAAAAGTTGCTGTCACTGGTTTAGAACTGTTCGATCTAAACTAAACGTTCTTCAATTAATACAGAGCAGAGCTATTTACTTTAGTGTAAGCAAATACAGCATCAACTTGGATCAAGACAATGGCACTCCAGAAGGGGAGGAGTTAAGCATTCCCATCTCCCCGTTTTTGTCCTGAATTCTTCCCCATCTATGAAAGGGGAGTTTAAAAACAGAAATCATCATTTGAGATTTTTTTTAACCACACCACAGAGCAATATGGTTTCAATCTGAACTGAGTCCACATGAATTTATGCTGAAGTAAATCATTTGATCATACATAGTCTTGCTGTGCATGATTTGAAGAATGCTTAGTTTGGCCCCACTATTTCCTAGAGTGCACATATTGTTCTTTTTGAAAATGAATGCTTGTTTTTTTTGTCTTTTGTTGCCTTTTTTCCATGGCACAAGAAAAGATGTGCAACTCCAGGTGAACATATTTTCCACTGGGTTTGTGGCTTTTTTTTCTCTTCTTTATCTTGCCTATATTAGGTTCCTTCAAGCTGATAAAGGCTGTAGGAACGGATAAGGACGCAATGGCCAAAATCATTACTGTTTCCTGGAATGACATTTGCACTCTCTATTTCTGTGTCTAGCTGCATGACAAATGCCCAGTCATTTGGGATAACTGATGCCAGGTGACAAACAGAAAATACAAATGCACATACACCTTGGTAATGTTCTTCGTATTATATTGATAACCCAGCCAAGGCAAAGAAGGGAAAATGCAAGAATCCTGTGAAATTCCAACAAAGGAACCAAACTCAAGAAGTTCTAGAACAAATAGATTCTTCTTTCTCTTCCTACCCCCTTAAACAAGAGATTTATTAAGGCATGGCCCAGTGGTCCAGGTCAAATTACTGTGAAAAGGCCAGGGCACAGTATGGCAAATGAAAAACTTTCTACCTCATTAAAGGTGAAAATAAAAGGGATTTGAGCAACAGAAGACTCTTGCGTGTTTGCTGATGGGATTTGAGATTTGCTATTGATTTTCAGAGTTGAGGCACTTAGTTCATCTTATTTTGTTGAAAAGTCATTTTCTCATTAAAATGATTGTGACAAAAAAGCCACATTTAACAAAAAAAAGCTTCTCAATTGCAAAAAGAGCTATCCAGATTTGAAAGGGTATATTAAATGTCCTTTCTACTGCGCAAAGTTTCTCCAGCTCATTCCAGATAATCATTTCCATGCCCATTACCTCAATGGCACACACATCCATGCAGGTCCTATACTGCATTTCTAAAACAAATTACTCCAATGGGGCTCACAGCAACAAGGACTTCATATCGTTTTGAATATTACTTTTACCCCTTGTGCGGACACCTTCAACACCCTCCCCCCTTCATCCCACCCATCATCTCCATTACAAAGTATACTTACTCTGAACTTTAATAAACTAGTGAGGAAAAACTATTGGCACACTGAAGGTTACACAGCACCTTGCTCTCTTATCTCCCTGGCAATTAGTATGCATTGCCCAACATAAGGACAAGATGACCATCATCCTGGACAAGTGGGCCCACATCTTAGTCATAAGAGAGCTGATCTTGATTTAGGAGGTTCCAGGTATATATCTTTCCAGTACTATCTATATAGACACTCAGGACTAAGTTCCTAAGCTCAGACGTATGACCCTACATCCACAAGAAATTCAGCAAGCTGGTCATATATTGGGAGCTCCAGCGAAGCATGTGAGAACACAGCTGAGCCTTGCTGTTCATGATTTTGGCCCCTGGTCAAGCCCTTCCCCCTGCCAGCGCCTTTCCCCTTCTTCCACTTCCTCCCATTCACTTTCTTCTATATCTATACCAAGGGCTTCTTTTGAGTCTTGCTCCCTTCAGCTCCACCAGTTCTTCTTACCTTTCTGTTCTCTCCCATCCTTTCTCTGCTGCATTATTGCCTCCTTCTAACTCCCTGCTTCCTCCTGTCCTGTTTTCCCACTCCCCTCTGTTATCACCTCTCACTGACCCTTCTGGCTGTCCTGCATCTTTTCACTGTCATCCCTGCCTTCACTGACCTCTCCTGACTTTCCTCTTCTGCCCTTTGAGTGCTGCAGCCCACCAACACTGCCTCATGATCTTCCAGTTAATTCGCAGACCAGCATGTGGGCTGACTAGTGGAAGTCCACAGCATGCTGCTTGTCTATATTGTTACCACCAGAAAATGCCAGTTCTTCAGTTGTTCATCCAGAGATGGCACCCACCTGAAATTGCCAGGTCCCTCTTACAGTTGACATATACAATCTGAACACAATTAAAAGTAAGAGCACAAGGGGAAGAGCATCTAAAGCAGGTGCAGGGAAGCACAAGCCCAGAGTCCAAACCTGGCCTGCCAAGGCTCACCAGACGTCCATGACCCTTCCTGTGGCCCCACCATTGACCCTTTCGCTGTTTCCCAGGTTTTGTGCAAGTTCTTCTAACCTGAAATGCTTCTCCTAGGGCTTATTTACTGGCAGTAAGAACTTTAAGTTAAAATGGTTTTGTAACTTTGAAATTTCTTTTTTGCTCTGTTCTGCATTGGAATGTGGCCCCAGTGACATTATTCAGAATTGAACTGGGCCATAGTCCCAAGGATGTTTCCCCTCCCATCCCCAGTCTAGAGGATCCCCGACAGAATAAATTTGGTATTTCCCTAATCATATTAGATATCAGAGGAAACAACTACTACCAGAAGCAGCCACATAATACAAAATTGATTTCTCCTCACCCACCTGCATCCCATCACACCGATATCACTGTCTATAAGTTCTGTTTCAGATTCCTCCCACTCTTGTACATTTGAAGACCTCTTAGCTACTTAGCTAAGTTGCTGTGCCACTCCTGTCTCTTCCTTATATCCAGTTTTTCTTAGTGCCCGATCTCCTATCCCTTTCCCTTGACCCTCTGTTTCCCCTGCTGCTACTTCTCTGCTTGCTTCCCTTTATCTGCAGTTTCTTACATTCTTTACATTTGCAGCACTGGGATCTGCTCTAAATCTTCCTATTTCCACTGATCCATCTCAATTTTTCTTATATTTCTAGCATTCTTGATCTTCCTTCTAGATAAGCATGACACTTTTACAAAAACTAGAAAAACAAAAGCATTAGATTTGGGGAAATGATATAAAAGACTGTATACCAAGAATAAATAATGTTTCTTCCTTCCAGTAAAAAAAATAGTAATCTGATTTTCATTACATTTGAATGCACCTGGAACTTGGAAATGCCATCTTCCAAGATGAAGGAGGAAAATAAGAAGTAATTAAAAACCCTTCTCCAAAGGCAAATGTTAAATTCAGTACCACTTGTTTTGGCAGGATGGAAAGCTGTCTTTTTACCATTAACATATTTGCAGGATACGTTTTTAAAGGAAAGACTAAGCAGTGAACATTGAACATGAAACACTAATTCCAGCCTTGCACTGGTTGCCTTGTACTGATTTTGGCCTATAAAGCCTTCCACGTCACATAACACAACACCTGTTGGAGTGTCTCTCCCAGCACGATCCCACCATACATTAGACTCTTCATTTAAGGCCCTTTTCTAGTTGCCTCCTCTAAGGGAGACTCCGAAGTACAAAGAAAGGTTTTCTTAGTGGTGGCCTCCAATTATGGGATGATCTCATCAGCAAGGTCTGTCTGGTCCCAGCATTGTTATCTTTTTGATATCAGATACCTTCTTTCAAGCTTCTGGCAGCAAATGCTGAGATTTTTAATCAGGTCACAGGATTTTCATTGTTATGTGTTTGTAAGCTTGAATGTAAATGGTTTTTATATGTACAATATTTAATGTTTAAGTTTATAAGATTTGTAAACCATCCCAACAGCTTTGGCTTTTGAGTGGGATAGAAATGTAATAAGTGAAACAAAGAACATGAAATCTCATCAAAGTCAATATTCTTTTTAGTTATGAGGCACAATAAAATTATTTAAATACATTAAAGGAGTAGAAACAGTAACATAATACTACAAACCACACCAGAAAGTATCAATAATCCAGTTTAGACTCCACAAGACTGCCAGTAAAACAATTTTGGCATCATTTTGAAGATATATTTTAAGTATCTTCCTGAGACTCAGCAAAACAAAAGCAGAAGCTTAATGAAATGGAAAAGAAACATGTGTAACATTTTAAATAGTAAGCTAATTGATGGGGGAGAACAAGCAGTAGCCAAGAAATCAATGACATAATAATTGTTGTCATTAATAACCTTTATTGTCCTACTTGTCATTGTGGCTCTTAATAGCCAAATTATTCATGAACATTACATCATGCCTGGGATTGGGAGCCTCTGACCAAAAGTGACACAATCCCCACTCTGCCTTACAGAATGCTTGCTCCTGCAGGTTCATCGCCAAATGACTCATCATGAAATCATTTCAAGTGCAGAACAGCAGTCACAGATCAAGGCAGGCAGCCCTTTCGAATCACCGACCGAAGTCACATGTGCTGATGCAACTGATGAGACAATGGATGATATGCATGCATGAAATCAGCTGCAAATGGGACAGATTTTAGGAGCTGCTGCCAGCACTGAAATGACTGGGTCGAATGGATGACGTGGCCATCAGCTCCAGTAAGGGAGCTGTCTGTCTTCTGAGTAGCAATGAAAGCTGCGTTAATGTTACCTCACCAACCAAAAGCAAGCATTGCTCAGATGAGCAGATCAGTCAACCTGGACACATGAAGACAAATCACAGAGAGTAACGCTAGGATAGAATCTTCCCAGCAACAGGCACTGTGCAGGTGCAGCATCCATATATGTGTGATGCACAGAGAGCACGATGAAGAACCCAACAATCCAAAATTTCAATACTGCCTTTCTTGAGATCCAGCAGAACTGGACACATGCTTTCTTTGGGCTTTCTTTCTCCTCAGATACTCTCTTCCATTTTCCCAAATGAAAGGCAGTAGTAGGAAGGGCTCCAGGAACCTTTACTATTAGCAGAGCCTCACAATCATGCTCTAAGACTCTGGAAAATGCATTTTTCCTGGTTTCTGGAGGCCCTGGACATGAACTATTCTTCATGAACACATTAAGGGTTTAAATGGAGAAATTCTTAAAGTTATGATAATGTCTGGAACCTCCACTGTTGCCCTCCACCTCATTGCATCTGGGAAAGGGGATGAGTTAAAGGGAGGGGTCTGGATGGCTGCAGGAAGGGGCTCCAAATCCCATCACACTCCTAAAGGCATCAGTTTTCAAATGGAATGGACTTTAAAATCAGATTAATTGAGGGCATCCAGGAGACATCTTTCAGATTAAATTATTTAAATCATCTCATTCCAAATCACATTCCAAATCCATCAAACACAAACAGTACTCCCCTGAAAAGGAAGAAAAGGGTGAGGAAAAACAATTTCCAGAGTTTCTTTGATTGCTCACCTGAACTGATATTCACCTGGAAAGACCAAATGCTTTTTATGGGAAACACTTGAGATGTGGAATATAGTGTGTTCACCAAGTCCATCACTAATACCTCTCTTACTAAAAATAAATTAAATGGTTCAACTCTTATTAGCTGAGATTCCAGTTAAAGAAGACAAAAACAAAACTGGAAAACATATTGCTAATTAAAATTAAGAAAACTTTTCATACCTATCTTTAATCATTATGTTCTATTTTGAATTCCATGCATTGCGCTGCATTATTATCATAATTTGAATTGTTTAATATTGTATTTTTATTTTGTAACATAACAATTAATTAAAATTAAATATCTTTAATTCTTTGTAAACTGCATAGGGATTTTATGATATCTAGTGGTACCTAAGTATCAGATATAAATAAATAAAAGCACTATATAATTATTTTTAGATATTTAGGTATTCATATTTCAACAGAAAACTGCTAATTCCAAAGGTAAGAGAGCTCTACCACATTGCTCAAATAAGCCATGATCTTTAAATTCAATAACTTAATATATAAAGGTGAAGAATATTAGCTCATTTCATATGCTCAAGCCATGCACACAAGATCCTCCTTGTTCATCATAACATTCGGAAGTGCTCCATCCATGCATCTTGATTTTGCATTTGTCTCTACTTAACTCGGGGCATGGCTACAACCTTTTAACACTCTGAATTACAGTCATTCCACCCATGTCTGTGTCAGTGGGGCAAAACTAAAGGACTTTTTGCAACTACAGTAGGATCATGAATGTTCACATTATATTAAATAATATAGAATACATATAATAATACAATAAAATAATAGGGGGAAGCCCTTTTGTTTTAGCATACTGCATAAAGGGCTTTCCATGTTCACTTAAGCTCCAGGATACCAGAAGATTATACCAGTGAAGGATATAACAGACTGACAATTTATCCAATAAGCATATGGCATAGTTCAAGCTTCACCACTACTTCGGAGCTGGATGGCTGGTAGTGGCGAGAAGTAGACTCAAGCGCCAGATATGTCCAGTCACTGGAATACACACACAGAGCTTATGCTACTGAAGCTATTGTGCAACCATATTGGACATTCTGCACAGAATGAGAGAGTTCGGAGAGATATCATATGCATTGCAAGTATGAGAGACGCATGTGTTTTAAGTTTAAAATGTTCTGTGCATTGAGTCAATAGTTTAAAATGCCTTTCTAGGCTAAAATGATCCCTACACACACAAATGTTGGCCAAAGAGGATGCTAAGTTACTCCTTCCCCACTGTCTATTATCACTCAAACTCTAATATATCATTCAAACTGCACAGGGACTGTGCCTGCAAAAACTGAATATTGACTTCTGATAAGTTAGCTGTGCTTGATGGAGAGGATGACGCAAAACCAAGTAAGATTGGAGTCCCAAGGAGGTTGCCTGCTGCATACATTCCCGATACAATCTACAAATATTGCAAAATGCAAGCTCTGACTACTTTCGGTGAAATAAAGGAGTTTTATCTTGGTACATCTCATCATAAAACCTGAACTACAGAAAAAAGGTGAAAAGACACATTAAATTCAGCAAGAGGCAATTTCCATGGTAGCAATGATAAATTAACATAAGGCATTAGGTGCCAGATTGCTATACAGTTTAAATTAATAATTTCTAGAGGTTTTATATTATCTAATTAACCTCTGGTTGGTAAGTGCTGTCATGACTCATTACTACTTACTTTTTCCTTGGCCATTAATATGCCCGACTAGAATTAATATCTTGGCTCAACTGAGGGCCAAACTATTTATTTATTTATTCATTCATTCATTCATTCATTCATTCATTCATTCATTCATTCAACTTACATTCTGCTATACTAGTCCAAAGATTCTCTAAATTAGATCTTATGTGGGAGATCCATGACATCATTCAGACTCTCATTAAAAATGTATTCTAGTTGCCATTAAACATGGTTAAAAGTGATTTGGGAAGTGTGAGGAGCATTCTTCTCAAGGGGGGCAAGAAAACCTAGGGCCTCCTCTCAAAAGTTACTATGAGATCAGGAACATTACCTCTGTATGGGCCAATAGTAAAATGCAGGCTTAAGTAATAAGATTCGGACAAATGAAATACTAAATGCACATGCACACATGTATACAGAAAAGGCAAAACTGGGCAACTTCTGCCATCAATAGCCATCATCATGGTGGTCTTAAATCTTTCCTGCAAGAAGACACAATAAAACATAGCTACTTAGAGCAGTGGAAAGCCTTAGATCTGATTCACATGTGTGAGAAGCCTTGGTGGGTTATGCACCTTCATGACAACATGGTCTACTGTGATAGTCAAGCCTAACACTGATGATTCAGTGCAATCTGCTAACCACACACAAGCCACCCTGAGAACCCATGGCTTGCTGCTGACCTGGTTGACATGTAACAAGAAACCAACATGAATGAATAGGGCTTCTCATGGCATCAGCGGTCACCATTTTAAATATTTAAGGCTCCGTGCAGGCATGCTGTAGTTCCTTGTTGTGTGTGTTGTTGCATTAGCTGATGAGTCACCCAGAACCACACAAGTTTCCTCCAGGATGTCTGCACAGACAAAGCATTATGTACACTTCTCAGGAGGAGGAACTGAAGTTCTGCAGGGTTTCCACGTCGAGGGAAGGTTATATCCAAGGAGGTCTGTGTACATTTGCTCACCTCCTGGTGTGGGCAACTTGTGGACCTCCAGATGTTACTGGACTGCAACCCCAATCAGTCTTAGCCAGCAACAACCTCTGCAGAAATCCGTGCCTAACATATGTCAATCGGGATAGCGCTGCAAGAAGCTGGGTAATCTTAGAAATGGGGCCAGCATCACAGTCCCTGTAATGACGAGACCCCTCTTCATGTATATGTGTCAAGGGGATTCTTGTGCTCTGAACTGCCCAGTAGGCTACAGCATCACTTTCTATCCACCCAATAGGAAGGAAGGAAGCCCTTATGCTTTTGCTCTACAGATCTCTGTGTAATTCCACCCCCTGTTCCCACGTCCCCTGAGCCCTGTTTGAAGCTGAGTGCACCTCTATTTGGGACAAGCAATCAAGTGTAAGTGGTGAGGGAGAGGATGGTGGTTGGCGAGGAGGTGCTAAACACATCCCAAGCCTTGACTGTTCCTAATGAAACATTTAAATACTGATGTCAGGGAGGAAAATGACATTATGTGTCTCCCTCATAGCTGAGTAAGGAGGAGACATCAGCTCCCAATAGTACACAATGCATCTTTTTCACACTTCACACCACTAATAGCACAAAACTCTTCAGCGTGAAATACAAGCTCCCAGCAGGAAGGCTGAACCAGTCAGATCCCATTATTTCAAAAGGCAGTCTGTGATTTTTCTTTCCAACTAGGGCTGTAGGTCTCTCCCGGGCTTTATCACTCATGCTGTTGACTTCTAACACTGCCTAACTACTCTGGCTCTCTCTTGCTAGTGCTCCAATATTGACCAAGTTAGCAGATTACTTCTGAAATCTGTTGTGATTCCCTCCCCACTCCTCAATCAACATGGACTTAGAAGCTGATTTAGTGGTTCCGTCACACCTTTTATTGAAGATAACCACTTCTCCATAGTTTGGGACATAAATTCCCTAGGGTCTCAGGTGGAACTCCTAAGCATGTGAACACATTCCCACTGATGTTCAAGAAGTACCACTTCATGCAACACATAATTAACTTGCAGAATTCACCACCAGAAGAAGTGGGAATTGTCAAAACTTTACATGGCTTTATGTGGGAATTGGGTTTAGAGCTGGCTTAGAGCTTGTCTTGCAATTAGGCTGGATGAGGCAGTTGTTTCAGGCAGTAATGGTCACTGGAAAAGATCTTAAGTGATCCCTGGACATTTCTTTTAAGTGGAATCGCTTGATCCAGAGGCAGTATGCCACTGAATGGAAGTCACTGGGGCTCATAGCAGAGTAACGTTAGTGCTCTCTTTGTTGCTTTTGAATTAGACGTAGCCTCCATCTGAACCATCAGAACTTTTATGTTCTTAGGGTTGTCAACATGCTGTGACAGTTCATCTGTGACTGGATTTTAAAAGGTCACCTCAAAGGAGAATTTTAAAAGTCCCTTACATGGCAAGGCAGAATGCAGAGGCTAGTTTTAAACAGTCTACAACTTTCACAGCAGTTGTGCATGAGAACTGGTAAAGATTCCAGCACCACCCCATTTATTTTTAAAGGTATTGACATTTGTCAGTTTTTCAGGGAGAAACACTCATGCTTTTAACAAACATTAGTAACATTTTGTTGTGAGCCGCCCCGAGGCTTTGTTGCGATGGGGGTGGCATAGAAATGTTTTAAATAAATAAATAAATTTTGGAAAGCACCACCGTAAGATAACCAGACACTTCATCTGCAATCCAAACCCCCAACTGACTGCCGATTCTGGGATTTGCTTCTGAGTAAGTGAGCTTCATATTGTGGTGTTAAACGCCTTTGTGTGAGCTGGAAGGCAGCTCACTTACTCACTTAGCTCTAATGAAAAGGCCAATCTTGGTTTTGTTCAACTTCAGTTATATTTCACATCTTCCAAAAGGCAGCGGAAAAGGGGGGGGGAGGGAAACCTTTGCCCCAGATGCATCAGCAACACTAACTTATTTAATTATTTCTAATTAATTATATATTACAGCAGCTGCTGGGTAAGCACCAAGGAGGTCACATCCCGCTACACATTTCCAAGTTTAGCTACTTCTTTGTGCAACCAAGGGAATACCTTCCTGGCAGTCTGAAACATTTCTCAAGAATTTACTTAAGGGAGAATGCTTAAGACATTATTTGAAAATGTGTCCCACTGATGTAGATGGGCTGTTTTTTTAGGTGTAGAACTCAACTAGGAGAAGCTGAATATGCAATACTCATCTTGGACAATAAAAAGGTGCAGAGACTTAGCTGTGTCTAGAAATCACACCATGTGGTACCTTGCACTCAGCCTGAGCCATCGCTAGGAGGGAGAAAGACTTAGTTGTTCTTGCCACGCACTCTCAAAGACTGCTGGCTGGCATTCAGAGGAGGAAGAGCAGGAACGTGGGCCAATTCCAGACGTTGAGATGAGAGAAGCAGTCTGTCCAGTTTATATCAGAATTCACAAATACCAAATATAGTTTTCACCACCGCACAGCCAGGCCATGTGTTATTAATCTCTGCTCTGGTTATAATGCCTATCACACTATAATCCTTCCCCTGCCCCTCACCCTGTAAATTTATAGATATGTTTGAGGAACCCCAGTTACATGATGTAATAATTTATTTGATAAGAATAGGTCTGGTCTCATATTTTGGACTACAAAGGCAGACCTGCTTTAAGAATTTGCCACATGCTGTACTGAAAATAAACCGATTACTATTCTAATATAGTTATCTTTCATCCCCAAAAGCCAATTTCTTATCAAGAAGTTCTATGAAATCACTGCCAGTTAGTATCACTTTTAAATTCTAGGTTCTTTCATAGTTCCTATTTGAAATGACTCTCTGCTGTGCAGCATTAAATCATGTTTGTTGGAAAAAATCAATATAAATGCTAAATTGTCATCTGCAACATTCAATCAATGGTGCACAGAGCAACCCAGTGCAAAGTCATTATTGTACTATAACAGCATCCTGTGCAGAAAAGGAGATGATTAAACTGGTGATGCTATCAAGCTCTATTATTCATTCAACGTATTATAATTATTATATTAAAGAGGAAATGTCAAGGAGTTTAGACCTAAGCACAGATTTGGAAATTGAATGGTTCACATTCTCTCTTAGAATCTTTTGCTCAGGTTACACTGCTTTCAGAAAACTGTTTCCTTCTGACCATTACCTACAATTTAACTGGTAATGAGCTCATCTGCATAGATACTTTACTGATGAGAAAGTTCTCAAACTGTGAGCTTAGCTGCCCAGAAGAGGCAGGAGCTATTGCTAAATAGGAAAAGAATTCCTTTTCTCACAACTGATACTGGCAGCAGCTACCTTGGGCAGCTGCTAATGACTCAACCTGGAGCTAAAAAGGACATTATCTTAAATGCATGTCTAGATACTGTGTTTTTATTTTTCAGGGCCTCTAAAATCCTAGGGGACTAGAATCCTAGCAAGAAGGTAGCAAGGCCTTTAAGATCTAGGTTAGGGGCACTGCACTTATTCAAAATTAACAATAAAAAGATGCATCTCCCAGACCCACATTTAAAGGAATGTCTGTTTTGGACTGACTTGATACGTCCAGTAACTGCTGCATTCTGTACCAGCTATAAGTCTCACACATCCAGTAACAAATCATCAAAGCCAAAAACAGTTTGGAGGCTCAGCCTATTATTCGTGGTATTAGGGCCAAGCTAATATGACAGTTACAATTCTGTATTTCTAAACACATAACTGTACATAAAAGATGGCGTTCCAATTTTAAAAGCAAAGAGTATGCCTGAGGAAAATATGCTGCCATATTCCTTAGAACTCTAAAACCCCAAGTTCCTGATACCTTTCCTTTAACAAAAGCTCTAGTGCCCAATGCATTTGACAGCATAAGATATTTTTAATATTTGCTAGTTAAACAGAACCTGGTACTTTTTATTCATAATTGTGTTTAATTGTTTCAGAGTGTTGCAATTTTTTGTATGCAGAAGGTTTTATATTGTTTTACCATGCTGTGTGGCAAAGAAATGTAATGACCAAGTGAATGAGACTCTGGCTGAAGACCATCATTTGAGAAAATAGAACATAGGGACCTAGGCCCCTGGAGGAGGAGGAGGAGAGAGGGGCAGAGGACCAAGGAAGAAGGTTACCTTGGACTAGGGAAGAAGGTTGCTGTTCCAGGATTGTGTTTGTGAATGTTAGAGTCTTTGACATAGAAGGTCTCTTGTCTTAGAGCATGAAGATGGAAGTACTTTTCTGGTGAGAAAGAACTGGAAGGATGAATAAAGGTCCCAATTACCACCTTGATTGAATTAGCTCCTTGATTGATCCACTTTAAATAACAGACCATTGGGAGATACCTACTGTTATAGTGTCTGGTTTTTTATTAATTGCCTCTATTAATTGGCTGCAGGTTTTAACTGATTTACATTTTATATCATTATTCCTGCTAGAATTATTCATCTTAGTAAGATTTAATGATAATCCTGATATGTTACATGGATGAACCATTACAATGTTTGAAATGTTTTATACTCCCAAAATTATTAATTTGCTTGAAATGTTACATTTCTTCCCATGTAGTAATTTGTTACAGTTTCATATACTGAACTTGACATTTTTGCTTGATTTTTTTTTCAGTTGTATTGTTGAAATGTTTGTTGTTGAATTGTTTTCATTGTTCTCCTTTGACTTATTGAGAACCACCATTGATGCAATTCTGTTTAAAGGAGGATACACAATTTCTTTGCATCAATAAAATGCTTTTGACAAAATCTGTTGAACATTTTTCTTGTAAGATGTCTGAAATAGGTTAAAATCCTATATTCAGCCCCAAGAGCTAGAGTTAGGGGCAATGACAATTACTGTGGTAAGAAAGGCAGGGAACATAATATCGTATCAGTTATAGTTTGATCCATTTTTGCATGTGAAATTAACTCTGTAGGAAAACCCATATTTAAAAAATGGTAAGAAAACAATTGTCTGGTGGACTTGAACAGATAAGCTGATTTTGAGTCAGTTAGTGGATGCTAATGACAATTTTTGCCATTCACTTTTCTGTATTCCAGCTATAGCTGAATATAATACACACAACTGAACATTCGTGAAAATCTATGTTTGGCTCTGCCACTTTTGCTCCCTCAAAGTCACCTTCCTTATTGGAACTACTTATTAAGGGTGAACAAATATACTGATCCATGATCCAGGTTTATAAATAACTATAATCATTCAATAAATATGATACATGGGATCCTAAGCAAGACTAGAATAGTGGATTATCCTATCTTGCCCAAGTATTGGATTGCTATGTTGGTATCTATCTCAGAAGGATTGATGGCTCTTAAGTTACATCTAATTCAGCAAGAACTTATGTTGGTTTAACTGTGGCTAAATGCTAGAAGTAAAAAAGGTAAAGGTTTCCCCTTGACATTAAGTCCAGTCATGCCTGACTCTAGGGGGCGGTGCTCATCTCCGTTTCCTGGCTGAGGGAGCCAGCGTTTGTCCGCAGACAGTCTCCGCGGTCATGTGGTCAGCATGACTAAACACCGAAGTGCACAGAACGCTGTTACCTGCCCACCGAAGTGGTACCTTTTCATCTACTTGCATTTTTTGCATGCTTTCGAACTGCAAGGTTGGCAGGAGCTGGGATGGAGCAACGGGAACTCACCCCGTTGTGTAGATTTGAACCGGCAACCTTTCAATCAACCAGCCCAGCAGCACAGCGGCTTAAACCACTGCGCTACCTGCAGTCCCCATGCTAGAGGTATTATACAACTAATGCTTCTCTTACCAATGGGCTCTAGCAATGCCCAATGACTGACTCTTTTGGGGAAGAGATAATAATACAGATAAACCTTTTGACAGAAAGCTTTTCAATATTTACTGATGGGCATATTGTTGTCTACCTGCTTCTTGAAATTGAATGCAAGGTCAACATAAATGGATTCTCCATACCTTTTTTGTCAGCTAAAAGGCTAATATTACAAGGACAAACAGGCACCAGTGATAACACAATGGACTGAGGACTTAACAGTACTTTCAGTTTTTGAACTGGTGGTCTCTGAGAATAATATGTATGGATATTTGGTCTGCCTTTCTTGAAGCCTACATAGAACAATGCCCACAGACAGAATCATATCTTAGTTAAGATAAAATATGTAGGGGCTGCAATGAAAGGCCTCCAGGGCTCCTCTCAGCAGGGAGGGAGTTAACAAGTAGTTTAGACACAGAGCTGCTTAGACCAGGTGGTGATTCAAGGAGAATTAGGTGCCAAGGCTGCCAGAGGGCCAGATGGTAATGTGAAAACACAAGGTACTGTAAATTACATCTAAGGACAAGGAATTTCACATTCCCTAGAAGAGCAGGAGAATGGCAGGCTATAGAGCAAATGCTTCTCACCTGGAATATGTCAGGAGATGTCACCCCAGGGGTTATCTGATGGATCCCAGAAGGGTAAGTGGTGGAAGCACAGACAGCTCAGGATTCCTTTTGTGGGAGAGGTTCCCTGTTGCTGTCGGAGGCTCTGCTGGAGGATGCTGTGCTAACTTACTGGAGATAAGGCTCTGCTAGGTATTGTATTCTGCATTAGAGTTAGGAGCAGTTAGCTTTGTTGTTTTGTGTCCAAGGGGTCCAAGAGTGGATTGTTTGTAATTCTGTACTGTGCTGCTCTCCAGTTTCCCTTTCCCTCTCCTTCCTTGTGGTGTGTGCATTGCAGTGTTTTTAGACCCTCCATCCCTATGTGTTAATCTTTTTAATAAATTAGTTCTCCCCAATGTTTGGGTTGAATTCAGTGTCTGGCCGCAGTATTTGGGGTTCAGGGGTTCTGAGCGAAGGTGTGAGTTCAGGGAGCTGCAGGGAGGTGGGGACTCTGGGGCAGCTGAAGATTACAGGGGCAAACATTGCATATAAAGCTATCACAGTTATTCATATCTCATGTAAAAAATCTTTAATCCTTCATTTAATTTCATTTCTATGGTTTTATATTGTTTTTGTTTTGATTTATTGAAATTCACAATAAAAAGTAACAAAAAAGAACACACATAAATTAATCAATGGGAAGAAAGCTTCCCTTAGTTAGAAGCCTCTTCTGTTGTTAAAATTGTTCTTCACTGCAACCCCACCCCATTTTCTATAGGACAGTTAGTGGACTTTCATTTGATCCTTAGGGATGAACAAGAATTTGCTGGAAAATACAACTTATCGACACTTTTTGGTGAAATCCAATCATATATATCTGTTGGAACAGACACTGTAAATGGAATAGGTTTCCCTTCCCTCACAACACCCTGTGTACCCCAACATCTGTTCCAGAGGTTTGGGGCACTTTGAAAGAGATTGGGGGATTCAGGGGGTGTGGAAAGGAGAGGGATAGGAAGATCACTCAGGCACAGTGGATGTCATCCCTTAAGTTTCCCCAAATTTCCAGCAGCATTTTACCAAAGCAGCAAATTCCAAATTTATCTCCAGTTTTGTTTGTGTGAAAAATTGATAGCAATGCTGAGATATTTATGTGAACTTCTCCTTCTGTGTATGATTAGTTGGACATTAGTCTTACATGCTTATAGGAGGAGACTAAAAGAGATGAACCTGCAAATTCAATCTAGTCTTACTCCAAACCATTTTTTTTTAAATCCCATGACTCGGATTTCAGTCTTTTATGTATATAAAGCAGCTCAGATCCTGAGTTTGCTCCTGCTGAAAGCAATACCCTTAAGTGAAGTTCTACTCATGGGACACTGTCTCCAGTGGAAAGGAATTTTCCTTAGTTCCCCTACAACCACTTGCACCCACCAGAAATCTGCTCCTTTGGGTTGGTGGACCCTGTGGAACAGGCTACACGGGAAGGTGGCCCAGCAAAAAATCATCACCTCCTTCTTACCAGTAGGACCTTCTGCTAGATTAAAAAACTTCCATTCTTTTCCATTCATAAAACACTAACTTAGAATCTAAGCCATAATGACTGACAATAATGAAGAGATAGTAACAATGAAAATAGATAGCATATGCAAACAGTAAAAATTCTAACTTAAGTTTTAACATACTGTTCCAAAAGAGAAACAGAATTATGTTAAATATTAATTGTGTTTACAACCCCAGGACAGAGTTGATTAGAAAAGATGCAGTTGACTCTTTTACAGCAATATGTACTCATAGAACCTTTAGTTATAAACACACATTCTAACAGAGGTAAATGCAGAATTTATTTTGAGAGGTTAGCTATATAGTTTGCTGAATCACAGTACCAAAAACTTCCTTCTGTAAATCAAGAACTCAGCAGCAAAACCCTGAGTACAATTTTTACAATAAGAAAAGGGATTGACCAGTGAAAAGTGTGATTGCAAAGGAATGTAAGGTACAGTCCGAGGAGTTTCTAAACCACAAGCAAGAACTTCAGATTATATATGACATATATAATTTCTATATGACATAGAAAAAGTAAGTTTCATAGATATATATACTTTTTTCTAATATTAATAGGAAAGGAAAGGATACACTCTGTAAGGCAAGAGATGACAAACTTGTTGTTATAGACAAATCCCAAGCTGAAAGCATTGAAACTCACTTTCAAAATGTTTGTTTAGTCTGGAGAGGTGGGATTGCTATCAGGTATGATGGGCTCATTTCAGAAAGGGCACAGATCAGGGTGGGCTGCAGAAGGGGACTCGGCTCATCATTCCAACCCCAATATCTTGCCACTTCCAAAATGTTATGCTAAAGCACAGCACAGAAAAGCACTTTTCTTTTGATCAAGTAAAGGAAAAAGTACAGGCTCTTGGGATTTCTACCATGCTTGGCCAACCCAGATGCTTTACATTGCAGACCACTGTGCCGAGTCCCAGCCTCTCGTCATGGGAATTCTATGCAAATCCTGGAGTCCCAAACATATGGATAGCCTAATTAAGGTCTCAGTTAGACCAACTAGAATCACACAACGGATTCAGATCAATATGTTGCAACTAAAGCAATGGCTTCTGAGCTATGCTTTGACTGGTTTTCATATGACAACTCTCATAGGATAATTGTTTGGAAACCTCCTCATAACACCGTTCCCTAATAATGTAGGATACCAAGGTATTTATTCATTAGTCCCATGCCAGCCAATTCAGTTGTAGCAGTGTAATTAGCACAAGAGGCACAATGAAAATCTGAATGTGAAGCTGCAAATCAGAAGAGCAAATCCATGAGGGGAAAGCTTTGTTTAGAAATACGTAAAATGTCTTGATAAATTGGCCCAAACTTTATGCAATTAGCCTCCAACAGCTTGGCATTACCCAAGGAGGGTATGGATAATTGGGTTCAGCTTCCCTGCAAATCTACCATGTTTCTCATGACAATAAGCTGTTTGTGCTGTGAAGCTGTTGCCAATTTCCTAAATTCACTCCATCTTGCAAGGGCTACTGACCCAATAATTTGCTTGTCAAAAGTTGTTAGTCAAGGCAGGACAAAAGCAATGAGGCATGTTGTTAATCTGAGAGATTAATTTGTTTTAATGAATTCCAGGGATTCAGTAATTCTGCTGGGATATCAACAGTTAGTTCTGAAAAAATGTGGGTGTGCTAGATTGGAGGAGATGTATCCAGGAAAGATCATTAAGAAGATGGCTTTGTTTGTTCAGCAGGTTGCTAGACCCAAACAGAGTTCACTGAGAGAGAAATAGTGCGTGCACAAGTTCAAAGAGGAATGCAGAAAGATAAAAGCAGATTATGTGTAAAGGTTGTTGCAGATGGAAGCTGGAAAATAAGGCAGAGATGATATGAGAGTGTTAGCACGCAGGCATAGGCACCATGTTAACAGGACACACCTGTAGTTCTGCAAGCAGCCATATCGAAATACCTGATGTGTGACAGTACAAAGTACCCCATTTTTTGTATCCCATAGCAGATTAATGCAGCAAATTTATGGGCTCCCATAGCAGATTAACGCAGCAAATTTATGGGCTGACTTGCAGTGTAGAGCCCAGAACCAGTGGTGGAAAAGGCCCAAGAATCGAGAGCAAAGGGCATGTAGAAACCCTTCATCAAATCCAGAAATGACCAAGTATAACCAGATTATAAGGTTCCATGGCAGATCCAAAACATAACTATTTACAGGACTGGACTGCAGAGGGTTCAGGAGGAAAACTAACTTAGCCATTTGAGGTTAAGGGCTGGTCTACCCGTATGCCAGTTGCAGCAGTTTAAGCGAGTAAGGTCAGCAACCCAAGAGCCAATCCACTGACTTAACAGGACAAAAAAAAGTGGAAAAAGCAGTGTTTCTGGCCAGTTCCACAGATGGATTTCAATTATTATTGTAAGGGAAAGTACTGAGCCCAAGGAAACTGGGAGCTCAGCCTTGGTGGCATGGGACAAGCCAGGGGTAGACAAGGTCTGTACCGCACCTTAGAAAATTTCAAAAGTTGGAACAAAGATTCATTTTGACTGTGGAGCATATCAGTCCTCTGAGATGCAGATTTTCATTCTGCATGAACTTCTCTTCATGATGCCTGCATATACTGATAAGCTCTGCATTCACTCAGATAATCTGTAAATTTAACTTTGCAATCAATTTAGTTACAAAGCATGTTAATTCTATAAAGTTTTGCTGGGGGGTGTTGGGGGTGGGATATCTTACAGTTGCAATGAAACTGAATAGCAAAACTTTTTCTGTAGAATTTTCTGAAGAAGCTCTCCTGCACCGTTTATTACTTTGCCAGGCAAACCATACTTAAGAATCCCTATGAATTGGACATAGCCTGTAAGGAAAGGCAGCTGGCAAACTCATCTACTATAATTATATAAATTTGGAGGCTAAAATGTGAAAAGAAAAAAACAACACACTAGGATTATTCAAGCATTCCTACAAAGAGGAGTGTTATTTTATGATCCTTGGTTTGCATAGTCTGATCCAGTTCAACACCCCAAATCTCTTTCAGTGCCATTTTCTGTGCCTGCATACTTGTGAATTTGAGTTTGCCAAAGAATGGGAATTAGAAATGCTACCACCAAATACTTAAATAATTTGCATTCTAGACATAAAGCAGGCACCAGCAGGCATAGAATTAAATATTTTTCTGCTATGCATGCATGTGGGAAAAGAATGGAAATTACTCCAAATGCATTATTCTGAAAGACAAAAGCAATAGGGAGATTCTAAAAGAACTCTCCCCCACCCAATTATTATTCAAGCAGAACAAAGATTTATCTAGGGATTATTAACTGCATTTTTTTCCTGTTTGTTTTCGAATTACAGGCTCTTCATTTTCTCCCACATCACTCAGCTAAGCTTCTCTCGTTCATTCTTCAGTAAGATTAGCGCTAGTAAGCGCTAATAAGTTGGTTTTCCTCATCCCAGCATTAACTAGATATTTTAGTGCACAGCTCCTAACCTTCCTGACTATTTCTTGTGCTGGTTGGAGATGATGGGAGTTGAAATCCAAAACATCCAGAGGACACCCAGTTGGAGAAGCTATAATAAATTAAGACTTAGCCCTGATCTCCTAATCCACAGCCAAAGCATCTAAACCTAATCCACAGCCTATGCTGCATTTATGGCACTGTTATAGAAAGCATTATCTCCCACCCTCCTCTCCCTGTTGCATCAATAACCAAGGTTTTTTGATGACCAAGAATTTTGCAATGCCATGAAAATGCACACTGAAAACATAGGAAATATCTTAGTGATTGCTTTTCAAAGTTTAGACAGATGTAAACACCTGTGTGTAATACAAGCAGTCCCCAAGTTATGGACATCTGAGTTATGAACAACCCGTACTTACAAACAAACTAGCATAAAACCTATTAATTTCTACACACGCACACACACAATGTGGAAAACTGTCCCTATAGAGAGACAGGGTCAAAGGAGAGAGAGGGAGGCCTCCAAAGTCTTCCTGCCCCGCACATCCAGAGAGGGAAATCCTTCCAACATTTCCTTGCTGCAAAGAGACCATACTGGTGAATTGGGATGGGGGTGGGTGGAGATATTCACGGCTTTTCCACTTTCACGGGGTCCTGCACCCCTAACCCTTGCAAATGTGAAGAGCCAACTATACATAATCCAGATTACATACAATTATGATTTAAAGATCAAGTTCCATTTTCTCAGGAATGGAATTCACTCATAACCTAGGGACTCTCTGCACTGCATTCACATTGCCCCAATTTTATATTTGCAAAACTTTCATCTCCCCATTGTTTTAATCAGGGATGTGCACATCCTACGTAGTAAGTAGGTTCCTGCTTGTCCCTCATGAACTTCAGCTTTGACTGACTGATCAAGGCAAGTTTGGAAACATGAAGACAATGTTTGACCAGGTAACCATTGCCCAGGTTTCACTCTTAGGAAGCAGGCGCTGAGCTAGTCAGTGAGACTTCCAAGGCCACAGTGGTTGGTGGTAGTTCAGAAGCAAGCGCCTATTCTCTGTATCCATACCTTTCACATCAGTGACAGCCATTTCTTCTTCTCCCAAAAGTTAGAGAGCAAGAAAATGTACACTGTCAACATAATGCAAACCTTCCTGCTTCTCAAATGATGTGGAAGAGAAAGATCATTTCACTGCAAAGAAACTATTTGAGGTAATGATATTCTGACATTTCCATATGCTTCATAGCCAACTTGTTACTATGTGTTTAGAACAGAACCATGATGAGAGAAAGCAAAGTCGTTCTCTGCTCATTAGACTTTCAGAAATTATTTCAGAGGAAGTGACTCTGCTTGCACTGCTGTTCTTCCATTTGCAGAGCAGCAAAACAATGGAGCCATATTGGAATGCATTGTGCATTTCACACCTATCATCATACTGGCTGAAAATACTTCTTTAAAAGGGAAGGAAAAGAAATGCTAAAAAGGGAAGAATGTGCTGGGTTAAAGGTCATCAGAGAACTACAGACAAGCATTAGGCTGGTAATTTCAAATCTTACACTGAAAGGCAGTCTATCTGCTGCCATGTACTGCTTCTCTGACCTCTCCAGACCCACACTTGCCCACTTCCCTTAGCCATCTACACAACAACACAGCCTCCTCTTTCTGCACCACTGGCCCAAATTTTCCACAACCTAAGGGGCTCAACCCATATTTGAATCTCCATTTTGCACCCACCACATTTTGCTACTACATATGCATAGCCCCAGCATCAGCACCAAGCTGAAAACGGCCCTTGTAACTTTGTATAATCATTTGTATCACAATTCAGAGCAGGTTTCAAGTTATATTTTAAAGTTAACCATGGCTGATATTCAGCTCAGTGCAGACTTAATCCTATTCATAATTATAACTAACAAGACAAAGGAGGAGAAGTTTGAGAAGGAAAGAAAAGCAGCAGCATGAAAGCATAAGTGAAGTGGACAAAGTAGAAAAAGAGCATGAGAACCTGACTGGCACTCCCAATTTCTTAACCATGGTTAAGAGTTCAGTAAACACTACATCTGGACTTAGCCAATGAACTGAACAGAACCCAGGATCTTCAATCAAATAGTAAAGTAGGAGAGGTGGCTTACAGGTCCAAATTTCACTCTTACAAAGTACATTGAGGAATTTGATGGCTTAGTACTTTATTATACAATATCCAAGGAAGCTTGAAGAATTAGAATTTTGCCACTACTCTTTCTGTAGTGTAGACAGAGTACAAGATTTGACTGGTCTTTCTGTGGCCTTCAAGCCTGTTCTGAAGTAATTGGTGCTGCACCGATTCAAACCAAGAGAGCATGATCATAACAAGTGATGAACACAGTCTTTTTAAAAAATGCAGTAGTAAGTTAGCATGCTGATGACAGTGATGGTATTTGTTCTTCATATAGTAAGAGCAAACCAAACACCATTCTTTTATATCCTTGAATGCTAAACTTAGCTTACAGGAGATTTAAGTAGCCATCCCACTGATATTTACAGTAGCTTACATGTTTCAGGATGCACAAAAAAGATACAAAACAAAAACAGCGTACATCAGATCTTGGCTGCGGTTCATCAAGGCCACCAGGATTCACTGAGCATCAACAAATGACACTTTTCCTTTCCAAGCCTAGAAACTGCAGCCCTGTGGTATGGAGATGAAATGAAATCTACATGGACAGGGATAGGGTGGGGAGACAGAATTTTAATTAAACAGGAAAAAGACAGCTGTTGGTGAGAGGTGCAAGTTGGGCACATTGTTAGATGAACCAGGAAATCTTGGCTCACTGTGCTTTATTTATATCTGAGTGGTTTTTAATAATGTCAGAGCTAGCAGGCAAAAGTGACCTTGGGGTGTGAGAACTAAATCAAGCACAAAACAGCAAAATAAGATGATACACCTTGAAATGGTCTATATGAGTAGAACATACCCTCCCTTCATTTAATATCTGAAGTGGCCCATTTAGTTTCACCAAATGCTTTTCTGTTCTTTTATTTTCTCTAGCAGCCAGAGAAGACAGCTGGTAGTCAAAGACTTCAGATTTCATTCGTGTCATGCTACTCCCACCGCATTTCCATGTTCTTGAGGTGATCTGTAAGGTCTGGGTATTACACACTACGGTAAGTTAAGAGAGCAATCCTATGCATCTTTGAACAGAGAAACGTTGCTCATACATAGAATACATTTTATTCGAGATCAAGAAGAGATTCCTCCCTTTGACTAATGAAGCAATTGACTGAATTTCTGCATTTCCCATCCACTGGTTGGGGCTTGAACACAATATCTGGGTATTTGTTTTGCAGAAACTTTACTGCTCTCGCTCATACACTGTGCTCTAAATTACAAAGCTGACCCTGGTGGTCATAGTTTGAACTCTTCTAGCCCTATGAGTTCATTTGGCTACCTCAGCTGGTTTTTCTTTATAACTTACTTTATTTTTGTATTGCTCAGAAGTTAAAATTCTCTGGGCAGTGAACAAGAGTTAATAAACACTATAAAATATAATACATAATAAAGCAATAAAACAGCATAAAATTACATTAAAAAACTAAAACAGTCCATATGGCTAGGACTGCTAAAAAAAACCAACAACCAGCAATACAGCTTATCCCCATGTGCTATTGGGAGCTGATAAATGCCTTGGCAAAGAGAGAGATCCTAACGTGGCCCCAAAAAGATAGCAGAGTTGGCACCAGGCAAGTCCCGGGGGGGAGACCATTCCATAATTTGAGGGCTACCACAAAGAAGGTCCTCCTGCTTGTTGCCATCAGCCTCACCTTGCAAGTATCACGTGGAGGCAGTGTATGGGCGCACTGTGGTTGGAGCGGGCATTCCATCAGAAATTATGGTCCCAAGACATGTAGAGAGAATTTTATAGGTTAAAGCCAGCGCTTTGGACTGGACTTGGCAGCATATAGGCAGCCAGTGTGAATGGGTCAGAACAAGTGTCACATGTTCAGACTGTTTGTTCCGAGTTGTTAGGCTGGCTGGTGCATTTTGCACAAGCCGCAATTTCTGAAGTTGTGCAAGCTTGAACTGCAGTTTCAAGAGCAGCTCCACAGAAAGTACACTGCAAATAATCTAGTTTAGAGGTTACTAGAGCATAGACTACTGAAGCTAGGCTATCCCCACCCACCATTTCAGGCTTGTTTTCTTGTTTGATAGTCTATTTCCAGTCCACTGTCACAACCAGTATCAGAGCTGTGTGTTATCAGTGCACAATACTGACAGTGCACACTAAAACTCAGGATGACCCACTCAGTGGATCCATGTGATATTAAATAGCATGGGATACAAGACTAACCCTTGAGCAACCCCATACTGGAGAGCCCAAGGGCCCTAATTAGGAGTGAGGCCACTCCAATGTACTCCCAACCAGGACAGCTGCCCCAGAAAGATACCATGATTGATGATGCTGAGAGCCACTAAGAGAGCCTGGAGCATCAACAGGGTCACACTCCCCCTGTCTCTCTTCTGGCACTAGACAGCTGTTATGGGGTCGGAGAGGGAAGGGAACCTCAACCCCCCACTCCATTGCCTCCATCCTCACACGCACTCCCAGGGCTTGTTTAGTGACTTTATTCAGCATTTGGGTTACAGCTGCAAGCCCACACACAACTCCTCTTGCTTCAGAGGGCTGCCCTCCATGCCCCATGCTTCGCAGGCATTCCTCTTTCTGTCTGCTGGTTAAGGCAGTGAGCGTCATCACCCCTGCCGCCCCCAGGCTCCTACGGGCTCCCCAGACGTGCCTCCTGGGTCCTAGCCAGTCAGGACAAGGCTTCTTCCTCCAGGCGTCCCCCATCTACCTCTTCCCCAAGCAGGCAGTTTCTCCCTGGCACCAGCCTCTACCCGCTTCCCTGCGGCCTTGAATCAGTCTGGCAAGTGTCCTTGTCCATGACTTCTCAGGAAGGCATCTGACTCCACTGGCATCCACCACCACTCATCCCTTGCTCGCTCCCTTCCAACCTCCTTCCTCCATGCCTCTCAAACTCGGCTCCATGCCCCCCAACAGCTGTTCCGTGTTTCCTGCTCATCCCTGCCACCATGCCCTTCTCTGGCTTCTAGCTTTGCCCATGCCACAGCCTTGGCCTGTTGGCTCAGGTCAGCCTTGCCACATTTTCCCCACCCACCCACTGTGATGACCCATCACAGCAAGCAAAGCCATTTTTGTGCCAGAACTCGTCGTGAGCCCTACAGCTAATCAGTCTCACCCAAGAGGTCCTCAGCTGGTTGGCCTCCACCACCAGGAAGGGAACATTGGCCAGTGGCCTGAAGTTATTTTGGTCTTTCAGGTCCAGAGAAGGTTCCTTCAGAAGTGGCTTCACCACTGCCTCTTTAAGGCAGCACTCCCTCTCATAAAGTGGCATCCTTGGAGATTGTGAAGTAGCACTCGACAGTCAGGCTTTGCAGTCATAATGAAGAAGCCAGTAAGACAATGCCAGCTGCCCCAGGTGACACTTGTGGGGCAACTGGCTCTGCAGGTACCCAGGCAAGCTTCACAAGGGGGTTTGCCACTCTTGCCAAGTCGCTTGGTACTTGTTTCCTAATACCACAAAGAGGTCAGTTGCCTGGGTCCAAATAACAGAACAACCCAGCATGAGTATAACAACCCCAAGAACAAGTCATTGGTTGTTAAGTTGGTTTTTGCCCATGAACAGGCCACTCTGTGGGAACCCCACTGTGTGGGATGTTCACACAGTATAATAATGCATCATGGGTAACAACTCACAATAGATTGTTGCATCATGTGAAACCAGTAATTGTTTCGTATTGCTTAAAGCAACCCATGGTAACCTTCTGTGAAGGTTCTGGAACAATTCCACAGTGGAAAGATGCAATCATACCCAGATGTGGTCACCAACCAACGATCTCAACAACATTTAAGCAGGATTAAATGCTTAATTTAAGCAGTATAAATAATTTATTATAAATATATACATTAAATTAGAAAGGCTGTAGAAGATTCTTTAACCAGCAGACAAATCAAATGTATTCTGGGAAAATCTGTAATTTTTTTTTATCTGGTAAATTTACTAAAAGTAAATCAGAAGTCATTTTTACATATCTAGACCTGACAAGCACTGCAAGCTAGAAGGGTGGAAAGCATGTACATTGCAGGTGGCATCTCCTGAAGTGTGCTTTGCAATATTATTGAAGTATTAAAGAAGCTTTCATGGAAGAAGATATATTTCTGCTGATAAAATCCTGGCTTACACAGACCCAAGTTATCAGTTTTGTATCAATGAAGCTTCATGTAAGTATGGAATGCCAAGTACTTTGCAAATTAGAATATTGTCAACAGCTTCATCTACGTCTGCAGTACTGTTTTGAACAGTTTTTAAAATCTAATGCTCCTCTGGACAAATTGAGAATTCTGCAGGAATAATGTAATTTAAATAGTCACAGTTTAAATGGATGCAATTTAAACCTTTGCAGTGACAATCTTGTATACACTTTGGAGTCAAGGAAGAAACATGTCTCAGTGAGAAAGACTGCCTTGAATTTATTCTACCATTACCAGTTTCAATTACTGATACAATAAAATAGTTTGATGACTCCAAATCTATCTATATTTAGAACAAGCTGATTTAAACTTTGTTTAGCTTGATTTCTGACCTTGTCTCTGGGTTGCCCTGAGCAGCTAATAATTAGAAAATGTTAACACAAGCAACAATATTAGAACTGTCAAACACCACTTTCAACAGCCAGAAGGGGATAACAGTTCACAGGCCAGCTATGTTAAAGACCCGCTAGAACAGTTAAGTGTTCAGTTTGAACTGTATGAAAGAGGATACCAGAAGAACCATTGCACCAGGGAGTGCCCTAGTCTGGAAACTTAAAAAAATCTTCCCACCTTTCCTGATTATCTGAGTGAATGAGATGGCTCTTTACTTATCTAGTTCCAAACTCGTAAGGCTTTGCAAGCAGTAACTTACAATTGCTTTGCAAGAGATCTTAAAATTCCTGAGAGAATAGGGATGTCTAACCTGATGCCTAAAAGACAATAAAGTTGGCTTGAAGCAGGCTTCTTTGGGAAAGGTAATCTGTGACTGGAATTCAACTGTGAGATAACTAAGAATTCTGTGGCTGTGGTGAGGTCTGCCTTCTCCAGGTATGTTCATAGTTAATGTACTTACCTAAGCTACGCATAAGCATTCCCTCCTTGTCACATCATCTCCTGGAATTCTAGGAGAAGGGCACTGTGCACTTTGACATCCCACCCGAACTCCCTGTTCTCAGATCAACAGTCCTAATGCCCCAGACTGAGATTTCCTAACTTGCCTGAATTAAGTCTGAGTCTAAATACTCCCTCCAAACTTCAGAAAGCTGAGTTTTAATGTGCCCATTGAGGACCTCTCTAATTTGCTTTCATTCCATGAGAGTGAAAAACTCAAAGAGGAATATATTTTTCTAAAAGATTAAACAAGGAATGTACCCACTTCTAGTGCAACTGGAGGACTTTAAGCACAGATGAGTTTACTGCAAGCAAATAAGTGGCAGTTATAAGCAGGATTCCTAAGATGATAATGGTAACGAAATAGCTTCTTGGAGATGCACTGCTTTTGGGACTCCAAGTAACAAAGTGATTTCAAAGGTTTAAAAAAAAAATTCCTTGAAGGAACAGCCTAAAATTAATAATATGAATGCTATCCTTCGAGTATTCATCTGTCAATTTCTGAAATGCAAAGCACAAAGAAGGCTTGCAGTCATCTGCTCAAGGGTGTGTGTGCGTGTGGAGGAGGGGAATCTCATGATTTTAAGCAAAATGGTAAAATAGACAAAGTAGATGAGCATATACAACAGAAAGAATCAACATTCTGAAGCCATGCGCGCATTACAAGGATGCACATGGGCACATGAAATAAAGCCCTAGCCTATAACATGTGCCTGGCTTCACTGTCCTCAGCCAGTTCCATTCACTTAACAAAATTAAGCCAGTAACAAACATTTCAATCAACTGCAGAACTTGAAAACAAACAGTAGCATGGCAGGACCACACAAGAAGGTGTCAGAAAGTAAAAGGGATGTCTTAAGATCTGTATGGCATTTCCTTCACATTCACTTTTGACATGTGCCTTATTCAGTGACCTGTGCAGCTGCCATTTAGCCTTTCATAGTCACTGCTCAAGAAGCATAAGTTGACTGCAGCAATACATCTCTCTGTAACAGGCGTTCAGGAAAAACAAGACAAAAATGAAGAGCTTGCTCAGTAGGGCATATCGGCAATATTTTGCACCCACTGACATCTGTGTACCTTGTCTGGGTTTTTGTTATTCACTAACAAAAAGGTGACATCAAAACGCAGGGCAAATCAATGATCTTCCCTTTGTTTCTTGAACTCATACAATCGCAACATTTATTGCTTCCCAAAATCAGTAGCACCTACAGGGTATAATACTAAGCCCTCTGTTTAAAACACTCATAAAGCACATAAGAACATAGGAAAAGCTAATCTGGATCAGACAGACGGCCCATGCAGTCCAGCAATCAATCAGCAACCCACAAGAAACCACAAGTCAAATGTAAGTGCAACAGCACCCTCCTAATGATGATTCCAAGAAAATGGGGTGCATAGCTGTACTGCCTCTGATTTGGTGTAGCATGTGGCCATCAGGACCAGTAGCCAATGACAGCCTTGCTTACCATGTATGTGCCCAATCCTCTCTCAAGCCATCCAAAGTGGTGTGCATCACAGCACACCACTATCTATGCTGTTAAACTATGCAGTGTATAAAGTAGAATTTCCGTTTATGTGTCCTGGATATCCCACTGGCCAACTTAATAGGATGGCCCTGGGCTCTAATATTAGGAGGCAGAAAACTGCCTCCCTATCCACTTTCTCCACATCATGCATTATTTCATACACCACTGTCTCTGCTTATTCAATCTTTTCCTAAACCAATCCCAGATCTAACATTTCTTCACAGGGGAGCTTGCTCCAATCCCTTGAGCACTCTTTAATACCCCTTTTAAAGGTGTAATGACCAGAACTGTCCCCAGTATTCTACATGAGATCACAGCAAAGATTTTAATAATGGGAGGATAATATTGGCAACTTTATTTTCATCCCCCTTCTTAATTTTGCCTATCACAGAGTCTGCCTTTTTCCAGCAGCTACACACAGGGTTGATATTTTCACTAAGCTGTCCACCATAACCCCAAAATCTTTTGCTTGGTCAATCGTCAGCAACTCAGTTTAAACATGGAGCTGGGATTGTTTGCCCTGGTATGTGTATCACTTAGCCCTTGTTCACACTGAATCACATTTGCATAGCGAACGCCTTGCTGGGTGAGGCAACCTGCTCAGGCAGGAGGTATGGAGGGACAGCAGTGCCAGTCTCCCAGCCAGTCTCCAGAGCCCGCCAGTCATTCTCCTCTGTTGGAGGACACAGCTGTTTGTGCCCCATGCACCCTCTAATCTATCCTGCTGCCACTGGGAACAGTGGAAGGCACTGGCCCTCTATCACCAGTCTAGAAAGAACATTCAGCTGCCACTCTGGTTCTGTTCTGTATGTGCCACATACAGTATTATTTGACCCTGGGAGCTGCTAAACAATGGGCAAGATGCAAAGGTTGCGCAAGCAGAAGGCCAATCACGCAAGCAAAGTTTATCCGGTCTTTCTAGCAGAGCAGCGGTGATCACCTAAAGCCAGACAATCAACCTCCAAGTGCAGCTGCCCACAACAGAGAATGTGCAGGTTTGGAGGAACACTTGAACCTCCCCCCCAAAAGGGAAAGACACGTTGTGCACATAGCCTTCAGCTTGTGCAGTGTTAGGATCACACCAAATATATTTCTTCAGGTTAACAACTCTCAAATGGGAAAAAGGTGACAGTAAAAGTTCTCAGAATACAAAGGGACTGTAGTGTAAAAGCAATCGCTCATTAAGCCTGGTGTAATATCAGTCTAGTTCACTGCTCATTACTGAGTAATAAGGAAAACAAATCTGAGAGGAGTACTAATGATGCCAGAAATCTATAAAATGTATTTTGTTAAAGAATTCTTTAAGATAGAAGAAGAAAAAAATTTAAACATCCAATCAGCAGTTGCCAGTAACTTGATTTCAAATCAAATTGCCACTAAATGATTCCACGTAAGAAGAGTTTTGTGTTTCTCTCCTATGCCTCACTTAATTAGATTCCATCAGTGAATTCATTCTCTCTCTAAGGGCCTTTCTTTAGGTGAAAAATATCCTGTCTACCAACAGCATCTGTTTCACATTCTTTTGGTAGAAGCCTTCTCTATTAAGAAACCAGCCTGCTCTCCTCAAACACCCACTCATGTCACCCAAAAAGCCTGAAAGGTATCAAATGCATTATCCAGCAGGGGTGGGGTCCAGACGTTCCACATACATTCTCACAAGGCATCATAAAGGAACTGCAAAGATGTTTACTGTTACATTCAACAACCCCAGGGTTGGCTCTGATAATTATTAATTTCTGTGCTCCATATACAGTAAAAAAGTTTTTACAACTTTTCTTTTACTTTTTTCTAGCCAGGCCTAGACTGAATTGGTAAGCTGCAATTTTATACAAGCATCAACCATTGTGAATTCTAAGCACTGCTTTACAAAACAAAACATGTAAAAGTCATCTTACCCTTCATTAGGTTGTCCAGCCTAGGTAATCAATTCAGAGGACCAAGCAACAGGAAGAGCCCAGGATGGCCAATGTAGATAAGCGTTTGGAATGACAACAAGCTAATCTTGGCCATGCACTGGCAGATTTAACCTACATTAGAACCAAAACAAGTTGATTATGCAGGGCACTTTTCTATTTTCTATTTCAGTTTGCTTTAGTTGGATTTCTCATGGTGGTGATTTGTTTGGTTTGCAATTTAAGACAATCTTACCTAATTTTGCACTTTTGAAGGCAAACATTCCCAACATTTTGGGATCCATCGGCACAACTAGGAATTTTAGAAACTGCAATGGGAGACATCACAAAATGCCTAATCAATGGATCACCACTTTGCCTTCCCATTAGCTGATACAAAAAAGAAAGGAATTACCATTTATATTGATAATCAAGGCGTAAAGTTGTAGAAGAATTAAAAGATCCAGAAGGAAGATTTATTATCTAGAAGATAGGACTCCCAAATGGGAAGATAAATACATTGGCAATGATACATGCAAAAGAAAGGTTTTATTATTTTTTTTCAATTGATATTAGATTTTCAAGAAGGAGAAATTTTGATTGTTGGTGATATGAATGGAGTTATAGACCCCAACAGGGGCAAGCAAAAAAAGGAAAAAGGAACAAACTTCCTAAAAATGCTTTTAACTATATGGAAATGTTACACCTGGAAGATGCATGGAGATTCAAAAACCCTCGAGTCAGAGACATAGGCATCAGACATACTCAAGGACTGATATGTGCTGGATATTCAGGGACTTAATTATGAACTTAGAGGCTGTAAAGATCCAGCCCAAGATACTTCCTGATCATAATCGGTTAGAAATTATTTTGCAAGAACAAATTGGAGGAAGAAGATGAAGACTGAATGATAATCTTTTACTACAAGAAAATATTTTGAAGAAGTTGGAAAAAAGATTTGGAGGAATATTTAGACTAGATAATACAAGTGATGTCTCTATAGCAACAATATGGGAAGCCAGCCGGTAAAGCATGTATGAGAGGAATTTTTTTAGCAATAGTGTCTAAGAAAAAGAAAGAGGAATTAGAATAAATTTTTTAAACCCCTGGAATGAATTCAAATAATTGATCATAAAAAAGCACAAGACAAATCAACCTTAAATTAACTTAGACAATTAAGAAATCAATTAGACATGACAGACAGAAGAGACACAAAAGAAGTTGAGATTTTTAAAACAAAAACATTCTGAACATGCAAATAAACCTGAAAGATACTTAGTGTATTATCTTAAGAGAGAAATGGAAAGATATATAACACAGGTGAAAAAAGATAATGAAATTACATATGTTGAAAAGGAAATCCATGACCAGTTCACCAGTTGTTGTTTTTTTCAAATTTATATAAAAAATACCAACTTCAGAAAATGGAATGCAGTAGTCGTAAAACATTTACCTCTGAACTGAGGAAAATACTGAATGATACTATTACTACTCTAGAACTATCACAAGCTGTCAGAAAAAAAAAAAGATAAAGCACCTGGTCTGGATGGATTCCCTGCAATGTACGACACACGTGTAGAGGAAAAAATATTACCACTCCAACAAGTAATGAATGAGTTTAAAGAAGATAAATTATTACCACCAACATGGCAGGAAGCCCATATAACTTTGATATATACAGAAGGCAATGATCCTACTTTGCCACATTCTTACCAACCTTTTTCAATATTAAATGTGGATTACAATTTTTTTACTTCAATAATGACAGAGAGTTTTAAAAATGTATAGAAAAACAGATTCATATAGATGCAACTGGATTTGTTTCAAAAATATTTATAAAGGATGTTTTTTGTGATTGATACAGTTGAATTGATCAAGAAGAAGAAGAAAGTGGCCTTTATTTTTCTAGATGTGGAAAAGGCTTTTAATAATATGTCTTGGCTCTTCTTATTGAAAACTCTTCAATACTTAAACTGTGATGCAAGCTTTATGAATTGAATTCAAGCAATTTACACTAAACAACATGCTAAAATTTTAATTAATGGAGTACTGACAGTTTTCAAATGAAGAAGGGAACATGCCAAGGATGCCTTTTATCACCTCTTTTATTTATTCTTGTACTGGAAATTTTAGCAATAAAGACAAGACAAAACTCAAAAATTAAAGGCTTAAAAGTAGATGGAGAATATAAAATGAAATGCCACATTGATGATATAGTCTTGACCATCCTAAATCCACATCACTCTATTCCAGTGGTGGCGAACCAATGGCACGCATGCCAGAGCAGGCACACGAAGCCCTCTCTGTCGGCACGCGAGCCAAATTGCCCCAGCATCGCCCCAACAGCTGAGCATTGGGTAACAGAGCACACAGGGGTCATGCGGCTGCTCAGAAAGGAGTAGCGGTGCCAGGTGATGATGTCACAAGCCATAACACATTAGCCACGACTCATCTGAGCTTTTGCATGGCCGGTCAGTGTGCTGCCAAGGAGCGGGGGGGCGGGGGGAGAGAGAGAGAGAGAGAGAGAGAGATTGATTGATTGATTTTTTTTTTTGCTTGGACTGGCTGTTTTCAGGTTTTATTGCAGTGTTGGCACTTTGCAATAAATAAGTGGGTTTTGGGTTGCGGTTGGGCCCCTCAGTCACTAAAAGGTTCACCATCACTGCTCTATTTAGTGTATAATAGACCAAACTGAAAAAATTGGCCTGTTTTCAGGCTATAAAATCAGTAAGAGGAAAACAAAAATTATATTAAAATTTGTAATGAAACAGGAAGAGCAAAGTATTAAAAAGATTTCAGGATAACTTCAAACTTGGTCAAATATTTAGGGATAAATGTAATGGGACATAATGATACATTATTTCAAGGTAATTACCAAACAATGTGGATGATGATTCAAAAAGATCTACAAAAATGGACCAAATGGATCACCGCTTTGCCTTCTAACTGCCACATCTATGGACCCTGGTGACGTATTATTCAGCAAAAATGTTTGTGTCTGGTGGACATGGCAACATTGCTTAAATAATTGTGCAATTCAGCTAATTGCTAGTGATGCAGTCCTAATGCTTTACTTAGATGAATGTTTTAGCAATGTCCATTAGCTTCTTTTTGTCAGAAAGTTATTACACAGACAAATTTTATACTGGAACAGACTTTGATATTCAGTGATGTATACCCTCCTTTGCAGTTTTTACCTGCTTCATGGAAATTAACAAAGGGAAGGGAAAATAGATTCCCCATGTGCTTTTGGCAGCTAAAAAACCTAAAATTGCAACATTGGAAGAAAACAACCACTTCCTATAATGCAATGGATTCAGGACCTATCAACAATTTCAATTTATGAACACCTCCCCATGGATACTATTTAAATATTTGGACCATTTTTGTTGAAGGCTATGTGTAACTGCTAGAACACTGCATGCATCTCATGCAAATCTATGAATGCATATGAAAATTAGGAAAGACTTTTAAGTGGTAAAATTCTTTTGAGTGCCCAGAGATGGCACATTGTGGGCACATTCATGAGTGCCATGGCAACTGTAGGTTCCATGTTGGGGTCCAAGCTACATGTGACCCAAAGCAAAGTTATCCATGAAGCTTCTTTCTTCCGTTTATCATAGTCTGGTTTGTACTAGTTCTGTGTTCGTGCCATACGTGCACTGGCTTCCTAAAAGCCAAACTGAAGTATTAACATATTTTGATTCACTCCCAAAATAATAGAAAGAGAAAGGCAGAGTAGTTTGGAGGAAATTCGTCACTCAACACCAAACCTTATGTTAGTTATGGTGGCCACAGGGCATTCTCATTTCCTCTCCGGTTAGAAGTACAAACTGTAGCAACTACTTACACAATCTTGTAGAAAATTACTTTGAACTGAAAAGTGCAAGACTGTGTGGTATACATCACTGCAGAATAATGCCAATGTCAGATCTATCCGTGCAGCTAGAAATACACAATTACAATAAATAAGATTGTTCCTTAAGTCAAACATGAGTCAAATAGACAACTGAAAGGTAACGCAATCAGTTTGCATTCCATGGAAAGTAAAAACAGCTTCCTGGAGACAAATAAAGCTCACAGTGCTGTTTCTGGTGTGGGTAAGTGTTTAAGTGTTGGTACAACACTATTTCTGTACAACAAACAGGTGAAAAAGACTGGCAGGGAGCAGAAGCCATGTTGTAGGGAACTAGGCTAATATGTATCAAATAATTTATTCATATATACTCTCTCTATGTGACCTTTTCATGGTAAGAATTATTTGGGTGCAAGCCTATGTATGTTTAGACAGAAAAGAGTCTCACAATTTCCCAGACCAGAGACAAGGGAAAGGTGTTGTTTTTATAAATGCTGCAGCTAAAGAGGGAGAAAGCTAAGCAGCAAGAGCTTTGGAAACTGGACAAAGTTTAATTCATCTGTGATGAGAAAAATGGTAGGATGGATAGCTAGTAAGTACCAGATTTAAAGGAAACGTGTTTAAAAGGCTGGGAACAGTGAAAGTAAGAAGGATGGTGGGCTTGGGCAATCATTCCCATGGACCGCTGGACGCATTCCAGACAATGATTCAGAATTGGAAAGTGAAGCACATTTCAGTGAGATTGGGGAGGGCTGGCTAGGTCAAGATTCTGAGATGCAGGAGGAGAAAGAGATTATCTTAAGGCAAGATGCTTCACTGAGCAAGGTAGTTCCTGGGAATGGCCACGATGTACAGCCAGTGGGAGGGGTCCTTGAGGAGGAGGAATTCTCAAGCTAAGACCAGCCCTCCCCCCTGCACTCGACCTCGTGGGGAGGCATCAGCAGAGACTGAAGGCCGAACAGAATAGGCAGTGCAGAGAGAGGAGACATGCTCACCTTCAGAGAGCCCCTCCCAAGGGGATGGGGCCCAGGCATGTTCATAAGGAAAGTTGCTGGAGGTAGACACTAGATCAGGTTCAGCAAACTGCTCAGTCCATGCTCAGAGATCCATTCTGAATGGTTTGTACTTGGAAGCAATAAAGAAATTTGCAAGGAAACAGTCTGTGGCTGGTGAATGTTTGAAAGAGAAACCTCGGTTCACAACAGGGAAGGCACAAGTTTGTTGTTATTTAATTAAGAGAAATTACAAGAAATACAGCTACCAGCAAACATAATGAGTTGGGTATATATAGATTATTGTTTAAAAAGTTTTTGTTTTATCCTGCAATTCTATTTTACAACGAAGTAAAAATACAGGCAAAAAAGGAACAACAAAGAAGAATAAGATAACAGTGCAAGATAATTAACGTATTAATGTAATAAGACCTGTAAGGAACCCACTGATTACAGTCCTTAATCTATAATATGTATATGAGACAATCAGTGTAAAAAATTCTAAGAAGTACACTGAAAGACTGGATGTGTTAGTTGGGGTAAATTTCTGAGAGTTTTGGAATACATCATGCAATCTTGGTGCAGAGAATTAAGCCATGAGGCCTTTGAACTCTTTTCAGTGTATGACTTACTCAGTAAAATTATTTGACAGTTAATATACAATTAGTATTAGCTGTTGCCTTCAAATTTGACTTCATCAAGTTCCCCACACCCACTAAATCCAATGCCATCAATTTCTAGATAAGCGCTGCACTCAGGTTACAACTAAAATTTTCACCCTTCTAAAAATCCTCTAAGACTTTTTCCTCAGGGAAATCCTATTCTTCCTGCACGTCATTGGTATCCACTGATCCTTTCCTATGGGAGAAAGCCGCACACATCAACAATCGATTTTGTGGGGAGCAATCTTGTCAGCCGCAGTAAGAGATCACATTCTAGCAGGAAAGAGAGAAATGGTAGCCGCTGGGTAGTCCTCGTAATTATAGCAATAAGGAAGTTTCCAATTAAAAGGCAGAGGGGAGGAGAGCTGCTGAAATTAATGCAGGTTTGCGTCCTGCTACTTCATGTAGGCCCCTGGTCCTGTTCAAGTTGGGTGGCATAATTAAACAGTTTTTTCTTCCCTTCCCAAATTTCCAGCCACTAAATTCTCAAGTGAAATAGCTTTTACATTTGATTCTCAACCCAAATATGAACAGTTTGCCTTCATGAGGAGCTCAAAGCATCCCAGGGGGATGGAAGGTAGGGAAGCAAACCTGAAGATTAATTATATATCTTTCCCCTTCAGACTAGGTCAACATTAGATTTGGCTTGAACTGGAGGTAAGGAAAATGAATCTTGGCAGAGGAAGTACAGAGGAGTATTGATTCTCTAGCACTACCACAGCTGCTTGTGGCCTGCAGAGGAATTTAATGAATTAATGAGGTAGAGAGTTGTTCCTTTTCACAGAGCCAAGTAAATTGCATTTAAACACATGCAAAATTTGCATAGCAGGCCATTTTGATTACCATACCCATGAACTGTTTCATGTGGGCACAGAAATCAAGAAGAGAACACCCCAGATGCTCTCAGCCTGCATAGATCAAATGAATTAGTAAAGATATGCTCTTCAAGCTCTTCTACAAGAACAAGCCCCTTGTTGGAAATTTGGCATACAGGGATGTCTGGCTTTCAAAATGGGGATCAAACATGGACATCACAGAGAGAAGTTTCTTGAAACAATTTGAACCACTCTGTCAAGCTGGTTTGCTGTCAGTCATCAATACGGCCCTCTTATGATTCTGATGTAGCACCCAGTACCATACAAGGCTTAAAGAGCATGCACCCAAAGAGTTACAAAACAAATTCTAATAGCGAGAAATTGACCACTCCTGAAATGCATCTGCATTCAGGCAGAGCTCATAGGACAACATTCTGCCAGACTCAAGCTTGCAGAAGGTCTTGAAACTGGAACCTAGAAGTTGTCAGTCTGTGTAGCATTAGTATTCTTTGGTCAAAAGGCAAAATGGCAAGACAACAAGCTAGACATACAAGAGGCATGAAACAGTGTAAGTCACATTTTGAACCTGACTCAGTAATAGCTTACAGGCCAGGCCTACCTCTTTGATCAGAGCAACAAAGGGGCATACAATTCACTTCTTCACCATACCATAACTCTAAGTCTAGCAGTGCCTTGCCTCAGAATAACGAATTGGAGAGTAAGCATAATGTAATGGATAGAGAGAAGCTGGATCAGAGAGTTGTTGTTGTTATATGCCATCAAGTCATCTCGAACTTCTGATGATCCCATGAATGAAAGCACTCCAGAATGTCCTGTGCACAACAGCCCCACTCAGCTCTTCCAAGTTCAAGGCTGTGACTTGGGATTAACTGGACCAGAGAGATTGAGGTTGAATCCACACTCAGTTAGGAAACTCATTGTTTGACCCTACATCAGTCTTCCAGAGTTCTCTGGAAGAAGAGCAGAATATAGACATGACAGCTGAAATTTTCAAAAACCCTGGTTGTATGTTTTCATATAAGAGCCAAACCAGAAGACAATACAACCGATCTTTTAAAGGTTTTGGTTCAACAAGATCCAGAGATAAAACAAAAGGACCAAACTGCAAAACAGGCATCATTTTCCTTACCACAGATTACAATAGTCTCTAACCATTTCTCAACCATTTTATATAGTATACCATTAGCATTCCAACACAGCAGCAACCTGCCCCACCCACAGACTTACATAATGGAATCCTTGAGCCATTCCTTTCATTAAGTTCAGTCACTATGGGGCTAATTGGATATTATATTCTACCAATGGCAGCAACGACCGTTTCGCCTTTGTTTTGAAAAGCAAAGCAGTGCAGGAGGGGGGAAGTTTGAAAGGAGAACATGGCAGGAAGAAAGCCCTTTACCCATTCCCCTTCTACTTTTTCTCCATTTGAAATCGCAACACCTATGGTTCTTCCTGAGTCTCAAGAAGCTCAAAGCATGCTTGCAAGAGAAAACAGTGAACTTGAACCTTGCAGTCAGCTGAGCTCAGGGAGGTTTCTTAGGGCAGTTATATGGCGATTGAAGAAAGGAATAAGAGGGAAACTTAGTTAAGTCCAATTGAATTAGATGGGACAAAGATAAGCTGCTGCCTCACTCTGCCCTGCTGAAATCAATCAAATTGATGAATGGTTAACTGTGGCAGGATTGAGCACAAAAGTTTGTTTTCAGTGAACGGAATTACTCAGAATCGAAGGATCCCTGGATACCTGCATAGCTGCTACAATCACATATTGATTTGATTTTAAAATGTAAAATAACTGAAATTTGGAAATACGTTGAGTTTTCATAATGGTCTTCTACAAACTTGATTTTCTTGCATAACATTTGTGGTAGAAATAATTGTGATGCCCTCTAGAAAAGCCACATGGCTTTCACAGTGGTTGCATAATCCCATTTTGGGAAGGTTTAATAGTTCAAAACTCTTAAAGTCCTGTGAAATTATTTTTCCTTATTACTGTTAACAAAAAGATCTCACTGCATCTTTAGTGATAATCTAGAGGCCATTGATTTAAGACAAGGTTACCCACATGCAAGCATGCACATGAAATTCTTTTATTGTTAAATTCTTGAGCTTTATGAATGTAGGGGTTATTTTATGCTTAAAATTAAAAGCAGGTCAACGTGCTACCAGTCAACTAATTACTCTCAGTGCACACTTCACAGTCAGATCTGGGAATAATGAAAGGATCTGTTGTGCATTCTTGTCCCTCTGTCTAAAGGCAGAACTTGCTCATATACAGCAAACAAAAAGCAGCTGGTACTTTACTGCAGAAGCTAACCACAGGTATGCACATGATCCATGACCATTCTGATTTAAATACTGCTAGAAGATTTAGCAGTACCTTGCTTATATTTCCTGTGATTCTTGAAGGAGATAGTGCAAAGCATTGGAAGCGTAATTACTTTTGTCCTTCCAGCAAAACAGAAGTGTCCTACAGGAGCCAGCACATCCCCTTACTCAGTGCAAGGGTAGCTGGGAAAGTCGCTGTTATTCTTTTGGAGACAAAGCAAGGAGAAATGATAGGCTCTCGCTCCCTACTGAAGGAGCAATGCAACAGCTCAGAAGCATACTTATTCCCACATTAAGCCTAGGAATAAACAATTGCTATTTGACAGGTACAGACACAGCCATTAGTAATGCCTCAGGAGTATTTCATATCTGTCATTCATGTTAAATACCTATTATTTCAGTTTTAAAACCTATAGAGATGGAACAGTATGAGCATCTAACAGAAAACATCTATCATGTGTCCAAGCAAAGAAATGCTTTTCTTTCCTATGCCTTCTGGGAAAACCATTTTAGAGGGAGAATAGAGCATTTACACAGGCCTAGAGAAACCAATTCCGAATTAGTTTGACCCAGTATGGGGAAGAGCAACATGATGCTCCAATCATTTGTTGCGGCCCTTTCATTTGTGTTAACATTCAGACTTGGAATCTGCTTTCAGTGCCAGGGCCATGGTTCTGGAACATGGAAACACACACACACACACACACACGGTGGGGGGTGGGGCATACACAAAATGTAGGGTTACTCAATTCCCAGATGCTAACATTTATGTTAAATGAATCAGAAACTCAATCTTCCATGATTACAGCATTGCACTCTGGTTATAACTATAGTTAGTGCTGGAGGAAGAGAGCCTTGAAAATACCCTGGACCAACAGAAAGACGATTACTTCATTATTTGCAAAATGAAATGAAATTGTCATGCATCCCGATGAAGCTATTGTTATAGTGGAAGAATGAAAAGAAACAAGCTATAGCAATAACCGACTTGCAAGATTCCTAATCAAAGACTGCAAGTAGTAAGGAGGACAGATCAATGAGAAAGAAACTGCTTTGGAAAGTCGTTTTAAGAATATCAGCCTCCAAAAGAGGCTCAAGGCTTTCACACAACTACAAAGAGGCTGGTGTACTTCAGAGATGAGGAGCAGCCTGCCATGTCTCTCCCTGAGCCATGCCCTTCCAAGACTTTGCATCTGGGTGGAACAATCAAAAGGGAGCTCTCTGAGCTAAAATATCAGATCTGATATTTTATATTCCCTTTATATGCACCGCCACAACATGGACTTTTGGTCACATTAGAGTGAGGTGGTAGAAGAACTGCGATAACCTAACCAGTGGACATAGAACATTGTTTTTAAAAGTCTGAACAGCTTTTAAAATCAATACATTAATAGGCTTGTGAAATACACACACACACACACAAGATTTCTAAGCTTGTGAATGAGACCAAGATGTGACTATGCATCTATCTAGGTTTGCACTTTAAGCATTTGGTCAGATATGATTCATCCTGGTGTTTGATCTGGTGAGGGTTAGACATGCACACATGTGCGTGCACACACACATGCGCATACGCTCTTTATCACGTTTTATTATTTGGCGTGTAAACTATTTCTTTCAGTTATTAAAAGTATGCTTTTAATTACAAGTGGATGCATCATGGTTCTAATCTGTCTTATAGTTTATGAGCGAGAGGCTGGGAACATACTTAGTTATGTGTGCATATAAGCCTTTATACTTTAAAAGACTAGATCTGAAGACCAGTATGGTCAAAACACACTGGGTATTGGTTCTTGTGATACAGGAGTTTTAATTGCTTAATAATTTTGTTTACAAGCCTATTTGTGTGTATTCCTTAAATACGTATTGTTTAGACCTTCATTGGTCAGGCTATACCGATTTTTCTAACTTGTCTGGTTATTTTGCTGGGATAGACTATCCTGTTTTGCACTGTTTCACTTCATACACACTAGAGACAGACAGAATGGCGGTATCAGTTTTCAGCTGAATAAATCCAGAACTTTATAATGTGCCTGAAGAATAATGGGAAGCTAATGCCATGGTCCTGACCACCACTGGGAGACAGGACTACCATATTTATTTATTTTATTTATTTATAACATTTTTATGCCGAACCCATTGCCGAAGCCTCGGGGCGGCTTACAAAGAAAATAAATATTTTCTACATCAGCTGAAGCACCAGAACAGAGAAGCACTAGGATGCATTGTGCCACGCCCCATGTTGCTTTCTGTCAAGCAGAGAACGTGGTAAGAGACAAGCCTGAGCATTTTTAATCTCATACCAGTTAGAAAGTCATTCATCTGATATCATCCAGTAAAGACAGTATTGAGAAGACTGTGGCTGAATCACATCACCAAGACATCACACCTTGAGATAACAAAAGGCAGACATGTTGCCGCAGTGCAAAAGTCAGAAGAATGAACAAGGGAGCTCAAAATACTGACAGTTAGGGACAAAGTATTCTGAAACCTTTATCAGATTTAAGAACATTGTCCATGCCCTCTCCTTTGAGAGACAAACACAGCTGACAGCTGGTTTTTTTAAAAAAGACACAGAAAAGGGCTCACAAAGGGCTGATCATCAGACAAGTAGAAAATGGAAGGCCTGAGAGGGATAATTTATGTCAGTCTGACTGGTGTGCCTTCTCTTGGCTTGTGGACTTTTGATTGCGGTTATTTTCCCTAAAAGTGCATATTAACACAAACGCTGCTGCTGTTCTGTGCCTCTCACACCCACGACACCAGAGTTGGTCTGCATGGGTGTTTTTCCATGAGGTCTGGTATCCTTGTTGTGAATTCCCCTTCTCTCAGCTCACATGAGTTCAGAGATGCTGCATAGCAAACAACCCCATTCCCACTACAGGCAAACTAGATGTGAAATGAACTGTATTAATGCAATTAACTACATATTTTAGTTATGTAAATAAGAGCTGCAGGGAAGCTTCAGCAGTCTCAGAACCATGCAGGATAGAGACAGAAGAGTTTAACTCTTCCTGGGTACCACAGTCCTATAACAAACATCTGCCTTTCTGAATCTGCTAAAGTGTTCCTTGAACTGAAAATAGACTTTAGAGAAGCAATGTGTAGTGAGAACATAATCACCATCATTACCATGGTTTTGTTGTTGTCGTTGTCATTATTACTACTAGTAGTACATTTTTTCCTTACCACTACTAGATTCTTTCCTCTTGAAAGAAACCCAAAGCAACTGAAATGTTTCTACTTCTCTTTATTTTATCATCACAACAACTGTGTGAGGTGGGTTAGGCTGAGAGTTAGTGATTGGCCCAAAGCCATTTGTAAGTTTTATGGCCAAGTAGGCAATCAAACCCAGATCTCCAGAATGCCAGCCCAATATTCTAACCACGAGAAAGAATCTTGATTCACACTCCATACTATACAAGTTACTAATGTACAATTCCCAGCTAGATCAAGAAACCTCCTCTTCTCTGTCCCAGGAGTATAATGGAGGAAAAGGAGCCTTAGAGTAGAAGGTTTCAGAGATCCAAAAGGCCCCTAAGAATTCTGAATCAATGTCAAGAAAAGGAGGAAAAGAGAGAGCAGGTAGGAAGCATTGTTGTGGTGGAAAGGCAAGGAGAAGTAGTTCTGATAAGCACAAATTTGGCAGGGGGCTAAAGAAATAGTGGCAGCCAAAAGAGTGCTTAGAAGTAAGTGGTAGTTGTAGTTCTTGGCTGTGGTTTTGTTAAGCAATGGCTAAGCTTATTCACTTTGGCTCACAGTCCATAGATGCTGTTTTGAAGATTCCTACACAGAAACAAAGAATATGGATGGAATCTTTCCATGTATAGAAAGGCAATGCCATGGTCTACAATAATCCCCGCAGGAACAGCCCTATTGCCAGCAAGAAAACCACCCTGTACAACACTATGCATGTAGGCACACTGTGCGTTACTTTAATGGAATGTAACTTTGAAGAGACAGAGAGTTCCCCCATCTGTTCCACCTTCTAATTACAAAACATACGACAAACATAATGCACATTACTGCCATGAAATAGTGAGCATGATCCATAATTTAAATGTACTGTGCACATACTTTATTTAACTCAGAAGGCATCTGTTATGATTTCCCTAGGTCATCCATCTTTCAGTCATTTGTTTAGCAGAGTTTTGCTCTTCTGAAATGCGGTGGTATTGTATTTACTATGTCCACCAATCAAGTCTCTCTAATATGTAGTTACATATGTAGCAGAACTAGCAGTGTGCTCAGTACTTGGGTAGGAAGGCAAGGCAAATATCCATCACACCCTGAACGGGGATAACTAATTCTCTTTTGGCATCTATGAAGTCTATATAAACCCACCTCCAACCCCCAACCCAAGCTAGAAGTAATGTTAACTGCAGTTGTAGTTATTATATTATACAGCAAGCACAGAGCAGAAAGATAATTAATGTAAGAAGGCTCTCTAAACTTGTAGTGAGGCAATAATGAAATTTAGATAATGCAAAACTCTAAGCCATTATTTTCAGAAGAAAGTTGAGAACACTGTCCATTAAAATCAGTGGTCTTGAATATGGTCCTTAATGAATAAAATAACTCAAATAATATTTCTACACCATATTGTTCTAGGTTGTTAACTTAGCACCTGAGAGCAGCTATCTATAGTTTTTGCTGCAGAAATTAAAAAAAAAACTATGAAAAGAAAAAACGAGAAACAGAAGCTATATAACCATCTTAGACATTAAATCAGGATGTCACAGCACTGGCCACTGCATTTTCCTTCAGATGGCCTGCAACAAGTTCCATCAGCCAGAGAAAATGGAAGAGTTTCCAGTCACCAAGCCAAGTGGTACAACTGGTAGCTCCTGCTTCAGTGAATGGGAAAAGGAGACCTGTGAGGTTTGCTCTGACTCCACCCCATTGCCCTTTTCTAGGATGGTGAAAGGGATAGATTTTCAGCCATCCACTTCTGAGCTAAGTGCCTCCCCAGCATGCCCGTGTGTGTTTAATGTAACTTTGAGTTTTTCAGTGGCAGAGGAAGAAATCAAAAAGTTTGGTGTTTTTAATTTATTCACCATTTTCTTAGACAAAATTCATCCAAGCAGATTTATGGGTCTGTTCTCCAACAGCAGCCAAGGATTTCTTCAGTGTTGCCACCATCTGCCTCAGGTGAGAAATCTGCGAGCTGCAGGATGTATATTCTCCTTTGCAACACTGGTACTGCTGCCTCTTCAAGAGTAGCAACAGGAAGAATTCCTTCCTTGTGAAGAATCCAGCATCATGGTGCCTTGGCTGATGTCCAGGGTGTGTTCACAAGCAGTGATGGTTAACTATGCATTAGGTGTGCCACCACTACTTGGATATGCAACCTCTCATCCACCTGTTTGGTGGTTATGTCATGTCATATTCAAAATGTTGGTTGCATAAGACCCCAGCAAATTGTGGGCTAATTAAGCCAAGATTTATTGCTACTGCCTGTGAACTAGGTCAGTGACTATTAAAAATACTATATTGGATGTTAGCCAAAAAAACCCTTACTGGTTTACATACATAACAGTATCAGAAAAAAGTGATTAAAACAAGGATCTAACATAAAGTTTAGTCCTTCTCACTTCAAAACTACTCTAATCCAGCTGGGTAACCAAGAATAATGTAATCACCAACTCTCAAGGTTCAAGTCATAAATCAGTCCTTCAGGAGAGTGCTTTAGAAAACATTAAGTTTTTAAAGCATAATAAAACTGGTGATCTGTTTATCTGCTTTCTGGTTCCCTAGTCTTCAGAATATTCTGCTTCCATATATTCTCTGCAGCAATCAGCGCTGGCAAATTGAGGTTCTCCAGATTTTAGCAGGCGCCCACAAGCCATTCAGACATGCTCCACAAACTGGATATCAACCTACTGCAGCACTAGAAGCAGAGAAAAGGACTGCTTCCCGACCCTTTCCCTGGGAGAAAAGAAGTCAGAAATTCAGTGATCCCATGAAATGCTGCAATCTAAATAAAATGCTAGAGCAATAATCTCACAAGTGTACAGTTACTTTTAAATTATGTGAAACCCGATCAAATAAAATGAGCAAGCTGTTTATATACTGCCTGCTCAGACTCTCTTGACAGAGGAACTAGACTTAGTTATGTGATAGCGTGTGTCACGGTCTGTGTTTCTCCCTCTGGGCACTATCGGTCTCACCAGAGTTTCTTGCCTAATGATTGTTTTTGTTACATAAGACTCTCTGAGCATACACAAAGTGTAGTGTTGAACCCCATCTAATGTCCATTTCCCAAAGCTCTCCTTATCAGCCCTTCTGGAGGGGGGCACATCTCTGCTCCCCCCATTGTGCCCCTCACTGGCCTTCCCTCCGAAGTTGGCAGCAAGCCACCAGCTCCACCTCCTCAAGGTGCAGGGGTTCTTCCCGTGACCACGTCTCCTCCCTTGGACTATAACTCCTCAAAGTTCCCATGGTCAGTTTGATCTGACCCCCTGCCTGCCCCCGGGCTAATTTCTCCCACCGCTACCTCCTGTTGGGCCCCAGGGCCTCGAGCCACAGCTGGGGGCTGCACCGTTTCAAATACAGTCTCATCCTCAAAGTCAGAATCTGAATCATCCGTCTGAGGGGAGAATCCCATGAGCATGCCTAAAGCCTGACAGTTCATGTGTGTGCAACAACATGTGTCATACACCTTATGAGCCTCTCATGAACCTGATCACCAAAGTGCACCCGCATTGCAGGGATCAGCGAAGTAGCCACAAAACAAGCCACAGGTCCAACTGGGTGAGGCAGGGAGGAGCGGCTGCCCTGCAGCACTGTGCCACCCACAGCGAGAGAGCCTGCTGTAGCCCGTGTGCCTTGCTCAGAGGGCTCCTTTTTCGGAGCGAGGCATCGGCAGAGAGAGGGAGAGGGAGCTGGCTCTGGCCACCTTCTCACCAGTACTGCACACTGAAAAGGGACCCCCTCTCCCATTTCTCTCCAGGACTAGTTCTTCCTCCTCGCATCAGAGCATCTCATTCCATAGGTGAGATACTGCATTAAGCAAGAGTATGTCACAGAGCTGAAATAACTGGGCTTCCGTAATGCAAGATATTATTCTCTCCCCGTCTCTTTTCTTCACAGCTATTATGCAAAGAATGGAACGTTAACAGTAATTTTGTCCGAGACTGTGGAATTTATCCCAGATGGAATAAAGTACATCTTGCAGAAAGATATCTAATCATGATGGCATGTCTACATTCCCCTCTCCTCAGGGAGTTCCACTATTTAGCACCACAAAGATCATCTCAGCACTCGGTTATTTCAAAGTCGGCAGTCATGGGGCAAACCGCACACTTCACTTCAAACAGGACCCTCATGCAAAGTGCCCTGCGGGGGGTGGGGGGGAGTTGAAAAAGAGAAATATTTGATCCAAGTTTTTGTTCTCTGGCCCCACCCCAACCATGTTAATCCCCACATGAGTCCAAAATACCGGCAGGGAGAAAAGCTAGAAGAAAAGTAGCAAATATGGACAGGATTAAGCATTTCCTTCCCCTCTTTCCAATGCAAATTTGGAACTCTGCAATGGATAAGAGGCCATCAGGATTTTTTATACCCAAATGTGCCATAACATCTAAACACATTTAGGCACATAAAAACAAGCTGCGAGGCATACTTCAAAGGTGAGCAAAACTACTGAAATTGGTATATTCCTTTTGCAGCTCAGAGAAGCTCTTTATTTTAAACAATACCTGCAAAATTACTTCTTTGAATGCTATGAGCATTATTCTCGTGACAATTTAATACTTTTAAGTTGCACGGATTGCAAAGAGCATTAAAGGAAATGCTTAACATTCTGCCACTGAAATCAAATAGATGCAAAACACAGTCCTGTGGACGTTTTTTTGGAATAAGTTACACTAATTTCAGTGAGGCTTCTTTTCTAGTTGACGTGCATGAAATTGTAGACAATGGCTGGTTTCACACAACACAACATTAAACTGGGTTGTCACTAAAATGTACATTCTCGCATTATGTGATCTCAGCCATGCTAACAAACAATGGCTGGTTAACCATGAACAACCCCTAGTGTACAAATCAGCAACAAACCATAGATTCTCTCTGTGGTTTTTTTGCAGTTAATAAATGTGGGGTTTTTTTGTTTTTGTTGTTTAGCACAGTGAAGTTCACATAACAAAACAAACCCATGGTTCAACAATGACCCAAACTCAACCCTTGAGTTTAGGTTGTCATGTTATGCAAAGCTCAGTTATAATGTATATTTATCTCTGGGTTCAATGTGAATCATTGTAACAAGGTTATATGAAGTCACACTGTATCTCACAGAAATGCATTTTGTCTGCCATAGGTGGTGGTGGTGTTGTTGTTTTTAAATCAACAGGCACACAAATTCTTGTATTCCTTGTTTCAAGATACCCTTGCTTCAGACCTGGACTTCCTGAGGATTCAGTGAAACTTAGAGTTAGAAACTAGCTCCAGCCTTCCTATGAGAAAACAACCTTGAAGTCTAACAACATCTCAGACTGATGCATGAAAAGATTTTATGAAAAGCGAATTGGCCACCAGAATGTTTCAAATGCCTGGGTATCTCACAGGATGATAAATGTTGAAGGTTTTTCCATATTCAGAGCATATTGTGACGGAGCTGGCCAGTAATGCTGCCTTTCTGAACTGAGGTCCTAATGAAGATGAGTGAGGCCATGGAAGCTTCACTCAGTGTAAAAGATGCCCATGCTATCGTGGGATGCATCCAGGGCAACTGAGACCTGGCAGAAGGGTATGCCACATGGTTCACTAAGGCCGGACTAATGGATAAGCATACTACTCTACAGCAGCAGAAAACAAAGCCACAAATATGCCTACTTGGATTCAGAACCTATTGACCTTAGCTGCTCGTGAAAAAGGAGTATTGCACCAAATTATGATAATACATTTAATTAACATGAGGATATTTTCTTAAATGAAATGCAAAGTAATGTGATTCACTGCAAAACTAGAGCAGGCCAGCAAAGAGAAGTGCTTGGCGTAACCTTTTTATTTTACTTTACTTATTTATCTATGTAACTATCAAGTCATCCAATTATAGATATGAAACATTTACACTTGGAATATGGGACAATATGACTAAAGAAGGAAGAAATCTAACGGGGAAGAAATGAGGACAAAGCAGAAGGTTTATTGTTTATATGATATTTATATATCATATAAATGATATATGAAATAATAATTAACTGTTAATACCCCCCCCCCCAATGGGGTCACCTAGAGTCAACAATAACAAGCAGTGGTTGCTCATGGCATTGGTATCCCCAAGTGCATGAAGTACTGCTGACCACAGGAGTGCTAAGCAGCTAATTGTTTGTACAGGATCAAGTTTCTTTAAACTTTCCCTCCCAGCCAAACTCAGAGGCACCTGCTGGATAGACTTCAAGCTTGGGCGCAGTTTCTGCTTAGCACTGCTTTGCCTATAAATGCTTAGAGAATTCAGTCTTAGTGCATTCTAGCAGGACTCTTTCCCAGCTGCCATTTTCTCAGAGCTTCTGCCTTCCCAGGTGCTATAATAAAAGTTGGTGTCCAGATCCAGGTGTTTGTTACTAAGAACCGCTCTAGAACCCCAGGCAATGAGGAAGCAGAAGCCATATTTGATCACTATGGGAAAATTGAAATGAAGTATTTCTTGACTTTACGGGATGCTTAGTTTTATGCCCTAAGGGTTAGGTTCACTGTGATAATAAGCCATGGATGGCTGGTCATGTGTGAAACAACCCAGAGTTAGACCATCAAAGGAGTAGGCTCACAAAGGGGTTTTGGCCCCTTCTCTCCCCCTTCAGTTCTCCTGCAGGTATCCCATGGGACACCACAGGAAGAATGACTTGTTTCCCTCCTGCTGCTATGATCACCAGCTGTTTCAAGCTGTGCAAAGGGTGTTGGTTCCCCCCCCCCAATTTTCTTTCAATTTTCTCTCTCAAAAGATCATGAAAGGATGCTGTCAAGCCAGTTTTCACAATCCCTGTTGAACAACGATGGACAAGCCCTTCAAAGTGCTCCAGCAGTGTTGGAGGGGCTGTCTATGGTATAATTCTTTTTAGCACAATGGGTCTTGAGTTACAAAAAGGCATTTTGGGCAGTTATTTTTAAAGTTTAGGTGCAGTATCATGACTGTGGGAATCTGGGGCCTCAGCTGGGGCAATGTCCTTGCCAAGAAAATCCTGGATGTAATTATTTAAAATTATTCCCATAACTTGGGAGAGATAGCAATCCAAACAAATATCCAGCTTTTGAAAGCTTCCTATTGCTAACATGCAGGGATAAACATCAGGGCTGTGGATTCTGCTCACAGAATTCCATCTGCTTGAATGGAGGGCTTGTGGACCTTCATCTCTGCACATAGAAACATGTAGGAAGTTGCCTTGTAGTAGGTCAGGTTCGTGTCCATCTGATCTAGGGGGTAGATGAATCAGCAGATCTTAGCGCTTGCTGGAGTTCTCCAAATTCCACCTTGAAGCTCATTCTAATTCAAATCTATATCAGATTGTGGGCATTTTTTTTCTTTCCACATGACTGTCATGCATATTTGTACCTATTACTACTACTACTACTACTACTACTACTATTTCTATACCACCATACTCTGGGTAGTTTAGAAAAAATGTGCATATCGTTGAAATATATGCATTCTTCTGTTATTGGCTAAAGTGTATTTATTTGCCCATATTATTTCATGTACATTTTTCAAATGTACATATCTATAACACAATTTGGAAAAGGTTGCAAGCCCAGAAGTGCATGGACTTTGATCACAGACTGAATCCAAGTCCATGTTTGATCCAGAAGGAGCAAACTGGATGAATGCTGATCAAAACTGAATTGAAAATACGCCTTGTTTAATTCAGCATTATTTACTCTGGCTTTCTCCAAAATTGTGCCCTCCAACTGTTTTGAGGAATTCAGTTCCACTCACCTAACACAGACAGTGCTTAAGGATGACAGGAGTTATTGTCCAAAACATCTGGAGGGCATAATGTTGAGAAAGGTTGGTCTCCCTGAATGGCAGCAACCCCTTAGTGTCTGGAGCAGAAGTTTTGCCACATGACTTGCTGCTGATTCTTTAAACAAAAGTGCAGTGGATTGAACCTGGTTCATCACTAGGGGCAAAAAAGCCTGGGTGAGGCGGGTGGAGGACTGCACTTAAAACAGGTGCCCTACCTCTGCGGACTTATTAAGAGAGCCACATGCATATCGCTCCCACTTCAGCCTCATGCCCCAGCTGTGAATACGCTAGCATTTCTGAAAAGTTCATAAAATCACGGTCAGATCCTTACAGAACAAGAGCTCAAAAGCAAACTCTTTTGCGCTGTTCTTGCAAATGCCACAGAAGCATTTTTTCCACAGGCAGTTGCTTGAATTTACATTCAGCAGTTCATCTACTGGGCAAATAGGAATAAAGGATGACCTATTTATAGAAAGTTGCCTTTATATTAACAAAGGCTGTTATTTTCAATAATTACTTCTATAGGAAGTTCTGCTTCCACCAGAGTAATTATCTACCAAGTATCTAAATACCAAAGGGGTTTGCCAATGAAAAAGTGCTGGGGGTAAGAAACCGGGCCCGTCACTTGAAGTCAGGTGTCTCAGCAATTGCTTTTGCTGAGGGTCTTTCACCTGTTCATCAAAATGGCAGGTATGTTCTGGTTTTCCATTCTTTGAAACAGAAGATTGTTTCTGGCCAATAGGAACTGCTAACGGATGGATCTGCAGAAAGCACAAGTGGTTTCTCCAGAAATGTCAGTGTTTTTCACATCTTGCCCCGAGGTAGGATATTTGGGCTGTACAGTGGTTTAGCCAACTATGCAAATTGGTTTTGTGCTGTGGAGGAGCCTGAAGCCATTTTCAGCATTATCTCTGTTTCGCAGTGTGAAACAACATTGTGAACATCAGTGTTCTTTTTCCAACTTATCTCCTCCTTCCTTCCAACATGCTCCTTGGATAAAAACTGTTTTATAAGTGTTACTGTATTTTGCTTTGGTTGTCAGCCACCATCGTTCCCAGGGGAAAACACTGTCTGCTTTACAGACAGAGGCTTGGAAATTCCTGTGTTCAGTTCAGTGCCATCTACTGTTGCTGAATAAATTATATACAGGAATACCATTTCTTCTCCTGCCCTCTAATTTCCTACGCTTGAACAACAAGAGTGAGAAAAATCTCCAAGATAGTTCATACAATCATTTTCTCTTACACACAAGCAGCCACAGCCTATTGGGCAATTATTATGAGGGAAACAAAGAAAATGAATTTAGCAGTGCACAAATACATCCATCAGCAAGTTTTACAATATGGCAAAGTGTCTTCCAGATGACTCTGTCTCAGGAATCACAATGGCTATATCAGGATCTCACCCAAATCCTGCCCCAGTTTCTCCATGCAAGGTTAACCTTCAGGTTTGTCAGGTCCACTCACATGCAGGAACAAATGTCTGTGTGAAATGAACCCTAATGTGGCCAAAAATCATCCTTAATTCAGGACAGAAAAGAAAATTGGAGGAATTTCTAAAGAGGACCTGTTCTTCCCCTGCCATAAGAATACAGATACAAATACACAGCATATCTCTCATATTTCTTTGGCTACAGTTCTTAAGAAAAACATCTATACAAGCAATTATTTTCATTATGTACCTCATACTAGTAAGGCTTGCATGTTGTGAACATAGAATATATTCCCAAAAATCTCTCCCCCCATGGAACTGTGAAAGTACATAAAGGCAGCAATCCCAGGCATGACCAGCATTTTCTACTTTCAAACTTAAGAATAATGGACTTGCGTTAAAAGAAACCAAACAGCGGCTAGACACCAGGAGGACTTTCCTCCCTGTCAGAGCAGTACAACAATGGAACCTATTACCTGGGGAAGTTGTAGGCTCTCCTTTGCTGGAGACATTCAAAAAGTGTCTGGACAATCATCTGAATGGGATGGTGTGAGCTGGTGCCCTGCAGACCTGGTGGCCTTCTGGCCTCTTCTACTATTCTATGGCTTACATTATGGTGGGCACAGCAATCTCTCTTCCCTGTTCTCCAGTTTGTAATCAGGAAGCGTCATTCAGTTCAACAGTCTGCCTCATGTCTGGCTTGGCTTTTAATGTGTTGGGTGCTATGAGACAGAATTGGTACCCTAAACCTTTTACCATTGGGCATTAAGACTTTTCCAGTAATCAGCTCATGTCAGGGTACCTTAACAATGGGAGGAGCAGTATATTTTATGCCCCAATTTTGGTATTCCAATTTTGGTATACCCTATTTCCAGACTTTTCTATGAAAGTGTCTCGCAATAGATGTGGAACAGATCCATAATGCATTTCCAGGCTCCTTATCCCTTTACTTTCCTACTCACTGTATCTTTTCAAAGGAAACAACTGATACCCACCAGGGGTATTAAGCTTTCTATGACTTTTAGGCTGGTACAGCATTTCTCCTTTAGTTTCAGTAGCCCAGTGAAGTCCATGATGAGATCTAATGAGGAAGATACCGTAAGTTTTACCATTCATTAATGGTGCCACGGTTTTGTTTTACTGAGTGTTTGTCTTACAACACAAAAATTATTTTGTACCACTGTGTGTACATTTATGCCAGTAGAATTTCTACCTGCCTTAGCTGCTTATCATTCTTGGGTTCTCTGTCACAAACCAAAACAAAACAAAAATAGCTTTGCAAATGCAAAGTGAATTATATCCAAATACACACAGCAGGTGCTGTATGGAACCTTCTCCCTGTGATTTAATTTCCTTCCCACTTGAGATCTTTCAGGACCTCAGCAATGTCTCTCTACCGCCACCCAGTGGTCATGCTCAGGGGGAGGTCACTGAGCATATCACGACGGAATTCCTTCTCCAGTAAGCAGCCAGCCAGTTATCGGTTTTAGGATTAAACTGCCCCTACAGTTAAGCACACATTGGATTGCCTCTACTTTTGGAGGCTTTTCCTCTTCCAGAGATTAAGGAGCTCGACTGTGACATTTCAACACAAATCCTAATAAGTCCAGCAGACTGGCATGCCATCTTAAGAGATGCAAAAAGACAAAATCCCCCGTGACCTCCTGTTTGTTCTCCTTGCTCTCAAGAGGGAAATAATGGAGACCAGACAAGTTGCACTGGCTGATGCACTGTGATCTAAGCATGAGCTTTGCTCACAGGCTCACATGGCTGTTCTAGTGGGACGAGGGATGGCACTTTATAGTGTCTTCACAGTGTTGGCTCAGAAGTCAGTCCCAGGCAGCCTGCACAAATGGTTTATCTACTACCCTTGTCACAGCAAATGATATTCCAGTATGACATGTGTAGGTATCTGCCAAGAGCTAGGATAGCATGGCAAGTATCTTCTATCACAGATTGGGTAAGCATGGCACAGGGGTGGTTAATGGGGCACAACTGCTTGTCAAATATGGCTTTTTAAGCACCCCCCCCCATCTATGTGTGCTGATGCCACCCAATGTGTGCCACGCAGTTTACCTAATTATCATTACCACTCGCAGCCTTTTATCCAGCCAAGCAAGGGTGCCTGGTTGGCAAACTACCCATAACCCATGACTTGTTCTAGGCTCGCTAGGTGGTTTGTTGTCTGCCCCAGACATCCACCCTCATTCAGACATCACGCCATGCCCAGTGAGGGTAATTATGCACATCAACTGGTACATTTGGGGGTATTTAATAAGCCAATGTGGTTTATTGGCCACATTTGTGCCATGCATTGTGTGGTCCATTGTGTGGAACAGATGGCAGGCACATGACAATTTGCACAGTACAGACCATCCCTCCACACATACTTGACTATCATGACTATATCATGACACAAGGCACTTGCTCCTCTTATCTATCCGTGCAGAGTTAAAAAGCAGAGCACCTCCAGAGTAACCCACACGAGTTTAAAAGGGCCCCTACAGAGGTGCACTGCATCCTTATTTCATTTCCCCCGTGGTATCCCTGCCAAGTAGGGCTGGGGCATCACCACCACCACCAAGTAAGTGGCATGTTCCATGTTCTTTCTTCCAGCAAGGAACTGAGGAGGCTTACAAGAGTGTCCCCCTCTCCACTGTCCCCACAACAACAACCTTGTGAGGTAGCTTAGGCTGAAAGGCAGTGTCTGGTCCAAAGTCACCAAGTGGGCTTCATGGATGAGTCCCAGTCCAGCACTTTTACCCAATGTGCCACCCTGACTCTCTATTGTGTGTAGATGGCACTACAACTTGGTCCCAGGTGCGGCACTTCTTTTTCCTCACAAGCATAAATGGGGGTGCCCTCGAGTCACTGCGGGGGTACTACTGAGGAATCTAACTTGCTGCTGTCCCATGGTGACCCAAAACCACTAAAATTCAAATTTGCCTCATCTGTATGGCTTCTACCCCATCATGGGTTCCGTTTCCTTGTCATACTATAGAGTGACGCATTGTAAAACTGGCATCTCAGAGAGACCAATGACTTAAAATTTAAATCTATTTACCCAGAAGCAAAGGTTAACTGTTTCATCACTGCATCATACTTTAAAAGCCCAGGCTTGACATTACATTGTTTAACGGTGCTGCATATCAGGGTTTCATACTGATCATTCACAGCTGCTGATTAATGTGATATTGTAGTAAAACATTATTTTGTCGTGTGTGTGTGTGTGTGTGTGTGTGTGTGTGTGTGTGAGTGAGAGAGAGAGAGAGAGAGCAAAAAGCTGCTCTTCCATCAGCCACCACAATCTCTAAATGGACAGTAGGTGGCACTATGCAAGATCAGGAGCAAGGCAAACACTTTACAGTAAGAGTATGTAAGAATTTCATTTCCGTTCGTTAAATGTCAGAAATTGCCCCATTTGCAACCCCTAAAATGAATGTATTCTGTGAGCAAAGCTTTCATATTCCCAAACCTGTGACTGCATTTTCAAAGTGCATTTGACAGATGCTCATTTTCACTCATTAGTCAATAGAGGGTGGGAAATGCAATTGGTTGCTTCTCCCATTGCCTCTTTTACAGCAACATGGGAGAAATCAATTTGAGTTCTTAAATTAAAAAACCAAGATGTTATTAAAGCCTTAGTAATGGGCCAATTCCATATAAAACATAGCAACAAACTCAGCTTTGCCACCAAGTACTCTGTGGCCACGCTGACTGGTAACAGTAAGGACTGGCATCCAACACAGCTGGAGAGCACCAGGGTTGTGGATCATGCCTATGACGATCCTCTTTGGAAAGTCCCTCAGCATCAAAAGCAGTGTGCTATGTGACATGCATGTTCAAGTCCATTGTTCAAGAAGCACACTGCAATGTTCCTTTAGATGGGCTGAGCAATGCACACAGTTCTATGGATTCTGGACCTTATCTGTGAGAAGCTTCTCAGAGAGTCATCTTAGATGCATAACAGTTCTACTAATCCAGGGGTAAAGAATAGGCAAGACTATACATCTCACCAAAGACCTGTTTCATGGTGCTTCTGGACAAAGCTTTTATGGTCAGCTGCACTGCTCCATTTCTGGAATGCATGGGAGACTGTATCACATCACCTTTGATGTCAAGCCTTCCCATGTATCCCCCCGCTTCTTTCATTTTTCTCTTACCACACAAAACTGGTTTAGGAGAAATCTAAGGAAGAGCTGCACAATATCTTCTGATTAGCAGCACTAGAAGCCATCAGTCTGGAAGTACTGTTAAAGTACAAAAAGCACTTGGAATAAAACAAGCCCACTTTAGGTACGGAAAGAATTCAAGTCTGCTGCTGCAGTGACACTTTTGACTGATCCTGCCCTGAGGTGACAGGTAGGATTTTAAACTCAGAATGGCAAAAGTCAACAACGTTTGGATGAAGTAAATGTTTTGCCACTGAAGCAAAATATCTGCTTCTCCCCAATCCTAGGCATGTACCCTAGTATATTTGCCCTTGCCCTTAATTTGTTTCACATCATGCATCCAGCAATGCACCTGAAAAGCAAAGCAATTTATCTGGCAAAATTTGCCTGGATGCATGTTTGAACATTGTTCAGAAGAGTTTATTCTGTAGTTCCTGTTGATTTTTTTCAGAGGGTTCAAAGCAGCACCAATACATTTAAGAACATATTGAAAAAAACTAGAAACACAGAATGGATTGTTCACTGGAAAGAAGAAATTGTCAAGCAGTGTGGTACTGGAAAATACATTTGCATCTGTGTGTACATGCACATGTATGCATGTTAAATGGCAAATCAACACAATCTTCAGTGCGGCAGAGAAAATGCTATCAGACCTCCAGCTGCAATCAAACCTCACTTCTCTGTTTCCCTTTTGGTTCCTCCAGGTTTTTGCTGCTGCCCCCACTCTCTGCAGCCAGAGGTCTCCTTTGGCACTGGCTATCATTTCCCATGAGTACTGTTCATAGGCTTGGTTCTCAACATCTTCAGAATCGTTCAGAATAAGCAACCGCTATTGCATTGCATAAAACCACACACCAGAGTAATTAGCTTTAGTTTGAAGAATAGGCTTGGCTCAAGAAAGATCCTTTGTGCAGCCCTATGAGCGCTGTAAGTGGAACAAGTGTCCCTCCCATCACTTCTCTCTGTTCTCTCACTCTGTTCGGTCTCCTAACTTCACAGGTTTAAGAACACCAACCCCCATTCAAATGACTATTGCCACATTGTTCCGGGCCCTGAAGATTCACAACAGGATGTTCAATCAGAGTGACAAATCCAGGAAGAGGTCAGCGTTAGCTGCTTCATACTTAGAGGTAGAGCAGAGATGCTGAACCCCAAGAATCTGGCCCGGTGGCAAGCACCAATCTGTCCAGAGGTCCTCACCATGAGAAGTGTCCCCACTACACCCCTTCACCCTAATTACCAATGGATTGCTTGTTTCTGGGCTTTTGCATGATCTGCCCCCACCTCCAACCCCATTCCAAAAGGTTGAAAGTGTGCTCCTAAAGCTTAATTCCTGCCAGTAAGAAATTTTAACTAAAATACACTGGTACTTTCAGTGTTTCACATGACCCTTTTTGTGTTGTCCCTTCCAACCCTGAGCATGCAGCCCTAAGAGTTTCTATGAAATTCAGCTTGATCATCACACTGAAATAGGGCCCACACCCCTACAGCAGAGTGAGCTTAAGGATCTTGCCATGGTTCACAAAAACAGCAGTACCACTTCAGATTTCAGCAGGGCAGGCAAATTGCTTCTCTGCAAGGTGGAAAGGCCTGCGCTTGAATACTGCTGAGTCAGATGAGACCATCAATCCCAGTACTATACTAGGGACCTATGAGGAATCGAAGGGGCTGGTGATGAAAGGCAGGTGAGTTTTCTGGATTTGGTCCTATGGATTCTGTTGCAATACGGAGCTGATGCAGACCTGAAATAACAAAGGCCAACCCAGCATTAGGACACCTGTTTTTAAAATGGGTTATAATTTGCTTATCCTTTTTGACTGGCAGGGAAAACTGCACAACATTTGTGCCTTTGCTCCACAATGTGCATATTTTGCTGTAAATTTGAAGAAATTTGGCCAAACTGCAGCACTCAAGCTTGCATTTTCTACAAATCTGAGACTGTCAGAAAATTCAAAGTAGCCAAGGAAGATTGTGTGCATCGGCAGGGAGAGGAGAGTGGTCCCCTACCTTTCATACTAAGTGCTACAACAACAGGAGCAGCAGTAGCTCAGATCTAACAGGCTGGTCCTGATTGGCACAAATGGTGTTAGAACCCAAAGACTTTGAGCAAGCTCATGGAAGCCAGAAAAAAGCCCTGACTTGGGCCACTTTTGATTACACTGACAAAAGTAGGCACAGAAAAATGTTGTGCCTGGCCACAACTGTACTCCAAATAATTTCTTCTGTGCACTTCTGATCTAGTCCCGAGACACAGGTAGCTCACAACTCCTACACTGTACCCACCACAGAAACATCAGAACATTGGAAGCAGCCCTACCACTGGTCCATCTGTCCCAGTACTGTCAGCACAGGCTGGCAGCAGCTCTCCAGGATTTCAGGCAGGGAGCTTCTCCAGTCCTAGCCAGAGATGCCATGGAAGCAGCCTGGGACTTTGCATGGAAAGTAAGTGCTCTGCTGAGATATGATCCTTTGCTAGGGGTGAAACCTTGAGAAAAAAGAAGGATGCAAATAAAAATGAGAAACTTCTATCTCTCCCTTTCAAAACAAAACAAAACACTGTAGCATTTTCACTGTGAAATATTCCCAAGGAAACAGCTTTTTTTCAGTCCTCCCATTGTAACTATATGCACATCATAAGCAGCAGCAATTCCTTTGAAAAAAAAAAGGGGGATATGAATGTGCTACGGTTCAGGATGAATGGAAAGAGCTGTAAGGCTCTGCTGTGCATCATTTTTAAGGAAGACTATTCATGCCAGTCCTCTTAATTTTCTTCTGCATATATATTTCAGCTGGCTGAATGAACTATAAACTCAGCCAACAACCAACAAAGGGCTTAGAGAAGCGGATGGCTTAAAAGGACGAGAAAGCCACAGTCCCCATCTTTTCAGGAAGCTTTGAGGTAAGCTGGGATAAAGACCAGGGGATATTTAGACCCCCAGCAGAGAGAATCAGGAACTAGAAACAGATGAGTCTGATTGATATTTTCTATCAGATTATCTGGGGCTTAAATGGAGTCCCCCATCCTTGTTTCAGAACTTCTCACAGGAACTGAGTTCATGTTCAATACATATATTGTTGGTAAGGAGCAGAGCGGAAGAAGGGAGAAGTGTATTAAGAAGGGAGGGTTGGTTAAACAAGCCAGATCTGACCTTTGCAAAGTAGCTGGCATGCCCACCTCCTCTCCCCACTCAACAAAACCACGGCTGTTGTTTTCTCTTTGTTCCTTCTTTTACCTCGTTCCTGCCTGCTCAAAATGTCTTTTAATGGCAAAAGGAAAGGGAGGTAGGAAAATGGGCTAGTTGGCAACTGGGGTGTCACGCTGATGCTACTGCAGATTTTACTTAGGTCCTGCCAGTTGCTGTCTTCCAACGTTCCAGTTGTTTATGATGTGAGCTAATGTCAGATGAATTTAGCTTTGCTTGCTGCTTCCTGGGTTCTGTGCCTGCTAAAATAAGCCCGACTCTCTGCATGCTGGCCCATCTGCACACAAGCAAATATGCTACCTAAGGGAGCTAATATGCACTAAAACATGCACCCCTTAGCCAGAATCTGTTAATACAAAACTAAAGTAGCAGGAAGGCCAAGAGAAAAGTTTATGAGCACTAGTTGTGATTTTCCAGTAACACCACCTTCCCATAGAAGGATTTGCCTAGAGATACGACTTTGCTTTCAAGTTCAGGCTTTTTTAATACTCTTCATGAAATAAAAGCAATGCAATAGCTTAGCACAGGGGCTGAAAGTTACTTTTTGGATGTCCAGTCCACATTCTGTGCAGAAGATCTATTTCTGTGATGCAAAGTCTCTCCTTACTGCAGAAAGCCAAGTGCTAGCCTGCTAACCTACTTTAGCCCAGCTCCAGTATCACAAATAGCAATGATGATACTGTCAGGCATAGGTAACCATTTCATCATGTGCTTTTCCACAATGTGCATATTGATGCTAATAATTCCAGGTCAGAGAACAACAATATCTGTTCGCTGAACATTTCATACCAGGGCCACCTTTAAAACAGGAAAACTCTGTGCAAATGTGCCTGAACTCACATCTGAGGTCAGCTTAATGATCCTGCAGAGCTATTAACCACATATTGAGCTCGGTGCACACACGAAAGTTTGAGTGGCACAGGGATAAGCAATGAATTCACAGTCCCTGGAACAGCATCAAACATGTATCCATTTTAACAGGATTGATGAAGTGCACAAACAAACAAACAAACAAACAGAACAAGTTAAGCATCTCTATGTTCTTAGCATATAGTAACTCACGAGCAACTTCACTGGCCAGATCGCGAGCCAGGCTACATGTTATACAGGCTGAAATAGCCAACTGACTGAGCCAGCATGCTGGACTGTACCAATGGACTGTGCCACTCCAAAATGAGGGTGGGGATTCCCTATTTTTCAATGCTCCCCCACATAAAATGCCCCCAGCACACAATAACTGGCATATCAGAGAGAAGACTATGCTAAACTTTTCTTTCTGATGAACTATGTATTCTACACAGAGAGAGATTATTTCATATGTGATACAGCATTAAAAAACATGGAACCCCCGACCTGCAGCCAGAAGTGGTACAGTCCAGGATTATGCCACCTCAGTCTTCCATTTCATTCTGTATAATGTGTAGAAGAGCTGCCAGTTTTCTGTTTTTCACCATTACTCACTACCTAAAGGTTTGGAGAAAAACAATCTACAGGCTTTTTTAGGGGAACAGATCCCAAGCACTTACTCATACTCACCCAGAACAGAAGGTTGAAGACAAACATGAGGTACTTAATGCACTGCAGGCAGTTGTGAGCCATGCTGCACCTCTTCAGTTCTAGAAGGAAAATAAAGGAGAGATCCAAGTAAAAGACCACATACTTGTTCCCTTTGGGAGATGTGTACTTAGCCTTGGTGGCCTTAGGGCCCGGGTTAGTGTGGAATCCAAAAAAAGAGTTGCTTGCGGCCCCAAACTGGCCGCCATACATGCTGCTGTAGCGACGGAAAGCGCCATTTGGAAAACTGTAATCCTTGCTGTCCAGAGAAGGGCTCCTGTGATACGTTGATTCATCCGTGCTAGATCTGCGCATTGTGACGTCAAAAGTGTTCCACAATTATTATTGACAAGGATATCTGTAGGCTTATTTTATTGAGAAGGGGCAGGTTGTGGATGGCTTCCTTATTGGTTCCCCCCACCCTATTGCTTTCTGCCAGCTGTTCTTTTGCCTGCCATCCTGTCAAATCATAATGTGTGCTGCAAAAGCAGCCCGTTGGCTAACTGAAGCCCACTCAGCCAGGAGTTAGGAAACAATGTGCTTACTTGTTGAGAAGTCTCTCATGCACAGAAAATATTCCCTTTGGTGTCACAATCTCCCCCTCCAGCTGCTAGCAGAAAAAGTGGGGGGAAGAAAGCGAGAGAAAGAGAAAGATACTGTACCCCCAAAAATTATTTTGGTTTGGTTAAAAAAGAGAGAGGTGATCTTGCTTTTTATTCCAAGTTCCATATGAAACCTTGACTCCACATTGCCCCTCCAAAAAGCAGGGATGCTGCACAGAACTGAGACTAGGAACAGAGATTATCCGAATGGCAAGCAGCTCCCGTGCCCGGCTCCTCTTGCCCACATTGCTCTGTCCAGAGGTGGCTCGAGCTCACTTAAATGATTTCCCCGTCTCCCCTCGCACAGAGGAAGCCTACGACAGTGACCGCGACTGGGGCTTCGTTCGCAGTGCTGCCGCTCCTTTGAGATTCCAATCCAGTCATGCTCTCCCTGTGCTACTAACACAGTCACAGCTCTCTGGTCTGTTCCTGCATCTGAAGCGAGAGGCAGGGGAAAGAGGCTTTTCTTACTGTATCTCATGAATGCCTGCTCAGCACTCTCTCCGGCTCATGGCCCCCCTCCCCCAGCCAATCACATTGACTCTCAGACTATACTACTCCCCCCACCACCTTCTTTAAAATAACCCCCTCCCCTCGGCTTCTTCACAGCAAATCCAACATGAGTTGTTTTTAACCAATCAGTGCACTTGTGGAGAAACTACTCCGTGTGCCTTAAACCTAATCGGAGTCATCCCCACTAAGTAATTATATTCTCACTCTGCCCTGTGGAAAGGGGGAGGGCTTCATTGGATTTATAACAAGGAACCACAGCATTTACAGCTGTCCCAAGGGTATTTGCCCCTAAAAGCAGGGAGCTTATTCATCTCACAGAAGATGCTTGTTTATTGAGGAAGAACTTCTAAGCTTTCTTTGAGAGGCTGCTTTTTTCAATCTTATTTGACATGTCTGAGCCGCTGCTCTGATTCCTCACTGTGGGGGTGTCTATGTTTCACTTTTCCATTGTTCTAATCAGACATGCCATTCACTTGACATTCTGTCAGCTTCGCTTCTTTCCATCTCAGGTCCCACTCACACAGCACTCCCAGTTGAGTGCCCCAGTGTAGTCAATCAAGGAGACAGAAAACTGTCTCTAGGAAGAACTGGTACCTTCTGCTCCCTGGGACAGCCCATGCTACAGCTGTTGGATTAGGACTGGAGAGACCCAGGTTCCAATGCCCAGAAGGCTCACTAGATGACCTTGGATCAATTACCATCTCTTACCCCAACATACTTTGCAGGATTGCTGTTAGGATACAATAGGAGGAGGAAGAACCACCATACATACTACCCTGAACTCCTTGGAGGAAAAGCAGGTTCTCATTCTAAGAAACAGAATAAATAAAATATGAAGGCTGTACATTCACTCCAAGGTCAAGCTGGTCCAATAATTGGCCATGTGAACAAGTTGCACTCCTGTGAGTGCAGGTGTTGCAAGGGTTTGATTAATGGATATATATAGATGTGTTCCCTCTATGATAAACCCAAAAAGGGATCATGGTGGCGCTGACTGTGCTGGGGAGGGTCTCCACTAGTCTCCACGAGGGCCTCTGCATTTGGTCGGTCTTTGGGCAAGACACCCTCAGTGCACCCTCCCTCCCAATGAGCCTACTTTCTCCCCAGCATTATCAGACACTGCTGCTCTTCTTCCTCATCACTGCTACTGTCTGATTGCTTGCCAGATAGAGAGCCAAAAGGCCAGGGAGCAAGCAGGTTGCAGTGGGGAAGAGGAAGAGCAGGCTTAGGGGACGTCCTTCAATGAGTCCTCTGTGGGTTGTGAGCCCCAGCAGGTGCCCAACCATGCCAGCCTTGCTCTCCACTTACAGGTTCGGGAGCTTCCATCCACACCATCAAACGTGCTGATTTATCTACCACCTAACTCAGGGAAGCAATAGCTATGATATGCTTCTCTGGGAGGAAAGACTATCTTGTGGCCACCACACTGAAAAATACCTCTGGTAATGTAGAATTAAATGTCTGAAGCCACAAAGTTCTCTAATTCTTTTAATTTCATAACCACCATTGCTATTGTTGATGCGTCACCATCTCTATACCACATGCTCCGTCTACTTTAATGACAAACTCTTCAGTACCAGGCATTCGCCACTGTTGTGTGCACGTGCGCCGTTTTCACCCAGGTTTATGCTAGCCCACGATCATCACTTAGGAAGCTGCAACTCCGAAGTTCAAGCAACAGAGAGTCGTTTCTTTCTGACAGGGAGGGCCCTTGCTTGGATTCCAAATACAGCATTCTAGCAGCGATGGGTAGTGAATATGCACAGCTACACAGTGCAATGGTGCACTGAGGCCTCTCAAAACCAGGAATTGCTTACATAAAGCACACAGCACATGAAATATATTATAAGGCAGAAAGAAGAGATGACTTGTTAGTCATTCAAACACCTTGCTGCAGGAAGAAAATACACAAGATGAAAGGCGGTATCTTGCCTGAATCATTTTTCTTGGGGAAACACTCTAAGAATTTTATTCAATTAAACAGTAAAAGGGAGAAGGAAGAAGCCTGACATGGCAAGGTCATCCTTGCAAGCCAATCACTCCTTTGAACTACTATAAATGTATAAAAATGACAGGGACTCATCTATGCTATCTTCCTCTAAATCAAAGTAGGCAGTGATTTCAACGCTTAATCTCACCTTAGATAAAAACGTGTTGCAAGGGTTTGATTAATGGATACATATAGATGTGTTCCCTATATATTCCACACAGTGCATGAGAAAACCAATTAGATATTTCAGGTTTGCTCCCAGGTGCGAAACCACCTGCCCTCCTGCACAAGCTTTGCTGGGCTAGATCTTATGGTGGTTGAGTCAAGGAGTTAAATAAGACACATCCAGAAGTTTCTAATGGCACGCTTACCAATATGTTTTCAAAATAATACTGCACACAGGAAGACAAACTGTAGTTAATGGTTACTTAAAACAAGATAACTTCAAACCATTGATTATGAAGCTGGTTTGTTTCACAGTACAGTTAAGGGTTTGGCCATTACATGAAAGTGCGGTTAATACAGAACATAATAAAAATGTCCACGCTCATTCTCATGCCCCACTGGAAGTGTAGAAGAAGCAAGTCGTTCCCCTCATGAGAAAACTCAGCCTTGAGAGAGAAGGACTGCGTAAGCTGGTAAACCTCATTCTCTTACCAATGCTTATTTAATGATGCTGTGAAAAGGAGGACATGTTAAATGAAGTAAAAATGTGCAAATTTGACACACAAATTTGAAAATCAAGGCAAAAGCAAGAAAGGGCTGAGACTGCAAGGCCTCCCTGCTGATAGTAGCTCTTGTCAAGAATCAGTCCTGGTGTAGAAACAGTGAAGCAATGTCAGGACAGAAGGCGGAGATAAGCAGCAAAGGATGGAGCAAGGACACTGCATCCAAGCAGGAGCTGTACTCAGCAAAGGCACAAGGTTGGACCAAGAAGTCCAGAGAGGCCTAACAAAATTCCAGTTGTCCTACAGCAGCCAAATGTAGACTCACAGGTGGACAAGATGCAGCAGCTTAAGACATAATCACAGCTCTCGGGTGGCATCTGCTCAAGCTGGGCAGAGCCTGAAGATCGAATGACACTGATATTAAGATACTATACCAGTTACGAGGTAATTTTTAAATATGTGGTGTATGCATCTATTATGTAAAGAAGTAAGTCAGGCTAGTCTTGGACTCAAATAATGTCCATGCAAAGATTCTCATTTTGTTTAATAGAAACTGAATGCAAATTCCATGAGATGCCTCTCTCCATATGAATGAAAGACAGCCAGTCTGGTATAGTAGATGCAGTAAATAACAAAAGCCAAGGAGATCTGGGTTCAAATCCACGCTGTGTCATAATTTTCATTGGTTGGTTATGTTGGCCCGGTCACTATTTTCGGGCATGGCCTACCTAACAAGGTTGTTGTAAGTATAACACAGAGAGCACTCCATGCATTCCCTGAATTTGTTGAAGGAAGGCTGGTGGAAATGTAGTAGTAAACCCATTTAATTTATTGAACATTTTAGGTTAAGGAAACCTGTTCACTATATATTTAAACGGACAGTACTCAGAAAAGATTGCCAGTGTGGTTATAGTGGTTAGGAGCGCAGGACTGGGACTCAAGAGATTTGGGTTGTAGTCTCTACTTAGGCATGGAGCTCACTGGGTGACTTTGGGCTAGGCACAGATCCTCAGTCTAGCCTACCTCCCAGGGTTGTACCTGGGAGGATAAGACTGAGAGGAGGAGAATCATGTAAACTGCCTTGAGTTGCTTCAAAGGGAAAAAAGGCAGCATATGAATATAATAAATAAAATAATAAATATATTTCTAACAAGGAATAAGCAGCCCTTGTAAATTATTCTTTAAGAAGCAAATGCCCCATTCTCATGAGACTACCAATAATGACGAGAACAAAGGATCACATAGGACAGTCATATGTGACACATTGCGTGAGCCGATTTCGGTTCAAAAAAGTCTGCTTGTTAGATCTTTCCATACTTCCTCAGCACCCAGTTAAAGTGCCAATACAATTTATAGGCTGGCTCTCACGCATGCTGATGCATCCTCTAACCTGGGAGATCAGCTGTGGTTCAAAGCATCAGCAATTCAAGCGTACATGTATAGTACAAATGCTCTTGATGCCCAGTACAAAGCACTCAATCAAGCACTAACATCATTGTTAACTCCCCACAGGTATGGTAGCTTGAGGCAGCAGCCATTTTTATGGTACCTTAATACCAAGGATGAAGGGTGGGGGGAGTGGAATGCAAACAATTCTACACTAGCCCGTAAAAGGAATGGCCCTGTGCTGACACCTCTACCATTTTTATTCTCTGTCTGAGTTTGCCTTTAAAACAGGTTGACTCATACATAAACCACATTTCCTATAAACCAGGGGGAAAATGAAAGGAAGCAAATGCATACAATGGTTTAGATTTTAGGCACACAGTATTAAAAGGTATCTTAGGCTGCTCCTCTTGGCCAGCTCAGGACATGTTACAAGGGACACTATGAGAAATGCCACTCCATCATGCCTTATCTATAAAATAACACTAAAATGGTGAACAGTTGGTGAACTGCTGACATCAAGATTTTTTAAAAGGCTCCTTAAATCCTACTAAATAGTCAAGCAGAGCGTTTCTATGTATGAGAACTTAATTGGCTTCAGATTGCTCTACAGCCTATTTCTTTATCTATGGGCCTGTTCGCACAATCATGGAAGAGGAAATAAGCCACGGTGCTCATGCGCTGGGGATATTTGCACAATCACTCTCACAAGCACAGCTTGCCATGTTGAGTGAGCTTTGGTAGGATGGTTTGTTGCTGTGACTACCTAGATAGCTCACAACCCTTACACAACCCATGGATCCTAGGCAGCTTAACTACAGCAACAAGCCACCCTAGCTGGGTTCACATGTCACAGCAACCTATGCCAGTGAGGCCATTATACAAATACCTCTGACAACTTTGTGCATTTCTCCCTCTGTGATTCTGCAAACCTGCAAGAAAGAGAAAGAGAGTGGTGGGAGGGAGAGATTTACAAAGCAGCCCTGAACATGTGTACTGGGAAGTACTGTTTTCAGCTTTATTCCCACATAACTGTGCTGAGGATTGCATCCTCAAGTTTAATGTGCTGTGCAAAAAGCATAAACCATATAGGGCATACTTTCCATGAGGAAATGACAACAGTGGCTCCTTAAAACAGTTACTGATCCTCATCATGGCATATACTCGTAATGGAAGTCCCACTGGAGTGGACTCAGGTTAAGTTAAACAAGCTATTAGCCTTGTGGCAAAACTTCATGCTGGAAGATGACGGTATTTGTATGCAAAAAAAATTATTTTAAAAATTTATATCCGCTACCTTACTTTAAAAATGTTCCTTCTTACAATGCATATCCGAGTTAGATGCCAAATGACTATGAAAATCAACTGATTTCAACAAAGCTTATTGAAATGTTTCGGGCATTCTAAAACATAGTAAGTTTATAAAAAAAAAGCTTCACTGGTACATTTCACATTAAAATTGAAACATGAAACAATGCAGTATAATAATGAACCCAACTGAAAGAAAAGCAATACCAAAATTATGATTAAACATTAGCATGAAAATGGAATGCACCTGTGTGAAGGGAGAAACACAACAAGCCGGCCTCCTAGAACACAATCAGCAATTTTACTGTCTCCACAGTGGTCATTTTCCATCCAAAATATCCTCAGAACACCACAGGGGCTCTTTTTCTCCCAGACATTTCTGAAGCCACTCATACAACAGAAAAGAAGTTCCCCTTCTGAAGAAAGTTTGTTCGGTTTGGTGGAGTACAGGATAGGGGTTTCCATATATGGGCTTTTCCTCTGCATCCATGGTATGCTTGGTTTCAGAGAAGAATGTAAGGATTCGCTGCCTGCAGCAGGGGAAATGAATCACTCTATATAAACTGGAATCCCCTACATAAGCTACTTTTGCTATAGTACTTACATGAGCATTAACCCCCCCCCACCTTTTCCCCTTATAAAAATTGTCCCATGAAATCCTACAAGTTGGTTTGTTTCAGCCCCATTTACCTTTAACCCAGCATTTCCTGACTGAAGAGAAATGGCTCCATTGCTAATTTTAAAATCAGCAACTTAAGGTATTTACTTATTAAATGTATAGACCACACCTATGGCCCTGTTAGAGGTCTCTGGGAGGGATACATTTCATTAAAACCATCAATCAATCAATCATTTCTAATTAGAAAAATAGTACATGTCCCTTTAACTGTAAAAGCAGGGGAATGAATCCTTGAATCTCATGTAAAACTGTAAAAGCAGAAATCTGCACCTAGAAGAGGAAAACATTGAGAGCAGAACAGTGATAGGTAAGGAAAGGGTTAACACTCCCCCCTCTGTGTGTGTGTGTGTGTGAGGGTGGGGGTGGAACTAGCTACTTCTAAAGTCCAATTTTTCCCCTCCTAAAGTCATGTTACTTTGTGGATATGAAAATTGTCATCTGGCTATGTACAAATGGTTTCATACCTTGTATGAAGTACCTTTATTCTCATATGTGTATGCAAATTCTTGCTCCTCTAGCAACACAGGTCTCCTCCCTTCCTTTTTCAAAAGGATTTCTAAAATCCCATTTCTTTTCCCTTGCTTTTCCACGGTGATTTTATTTCTTGCTTTCTCTTCTAACCTCGTCTCAGTTCACTCTAGATATTCTGTCACTCACTGACAAATGCATCATATGCTGGAAGTCAAAACTTCGGTACACACTGCACATAGTTGCTTTCTAAGGGGGAGAGTACATATGGGGAAATGCATTATTTTTGTTAATTGCTTCATTTCCCTTCTTCAGTGAGAGGCCATGGGAGAGTGAAATGGGGGGGGGGCAGTCAGCCCCCTTCATTAAAGACCTCCTGTAATGGTCAGAATTCACCTGTCACCATTTGGGTTGCATTTGGGGGCTGACAGCTTTGATTGTAATATTTATATTTACAGGCCAGACTTTGGTTGCTTATTGCTTGTATTTATTGCTTTTACTGATAGCTACACTTTTATTAAGTATGTCCTAAACATGCAGCTGGAGCAAAGTCACTCATCAGAAGTGACAACACAACAAACATCTGGAAAAAATTCAACAGTTTACAGAGTTGAGCTCTTGCTCATTTGCCACTGACTCTGTTTCTTCACTGCCTACAGCTATGTCTTTCTCTTCCCAAGTAGACCCTTCCTACTGAATAAACCCTGAGTGAAAGGGTCTTCTAGTGGGCCATTTTATCTGTTCAGTTTCTGCTTGTAATCCAGAAAAGGGCAATCTTGAGCTGGCATCAAAAAGCTAGCACTAGGCAGGCCTCAGTGGAGAGGCCACTGCAGAATTGGATGGCACGCCTGAGAAGGCTTTCCCCCTTGTCTCAGCCTCCTTTCGAGGTGGAACTTGGAAGAAGGCCTCAGATGTCAATTTTAGTGTCTGGGAAGATTCAGGCCAGGAGGGGTACACAATCAGGTATGGAGGTCCCAGGCTGTGAAGGTTAAAATCAGGCTCAGAAGCCAATGCAAGTAGGCCTGAATTGGTCTTCTATGCTCCAACCTTCTGGCCCCAGTATTAGTCAGTCTGCCACAAGCTGCAGCATCCACACAGGCTTCAAAGGCAGCTCCACCAAGAGTGTGTTGCAGTTATCTAACCTGGAGATCACTGAAGTATATATTACTAAACCAGGTTATCCCTGTATTGACAGAGGTAGAGCTGGGCCCCCATGCCACTGACGCCACCTGAGCAACACAGTTGCTGGATGGCTCCATAGGAACCCCAAGCTATGGACTTGCTCTATCAAGGGCAGTGAAACCCCGTCCAGTCTAGTGCTGGACTACTCTAGCATTACTTTCAGCCTGGTGATACTTCAAAATGGCTCTAGAATGCTTTAGAACTGTGAGCCTATTAATCTTTAATAAGAATACCTGATATCCTGTTTAGGGAAATACTTTCCTTGCTATGGCAAATTGACCCTTTTTTCGATTCTTATTTATTAATGAACCTTCATTTTATACAGTCTAATGGCAAGGTAAAAAGCTCCAGCTCCTTACAGTCAAAAGGATGGCTAACACATGAAAGAGGATGGAAGGGTTCCTAATGAAACATAAAGGCAAGCATAAAGTGAGGATGTTCAAGTCTCATTAACCATCAAATTTTTAAATATCAGAAATTGCTTTTTTTAAATACCCCTAAATTGGAAATTTAAATGTTAAGTTATACTTTAGGTCTGGTCAACTTCTGGTCTTCTGATTCCCCCTACAGTATCTTACTTTCCTTAACTTTGATTATTGTCTGAGTAGGAAAAAGAGTTTCTCCACTTTCCTGATAGGAAGGAGCGGGCACTTAGCTGCATATTGTCACACACAAAGGGCACAGGAGTTTTTTCCTAACATAGTTACAGAGGTATGGCAGTTGCTAAATTGACTGGGAGACTGTATTTGCTTGATCTCTAACTGGGGCTGTTCACACATACTACTACACACAACCACCTTTCTTACCTTGTGTCCTGTATTCACACATTCGTGAGGTAACTACTCATGAGCAGTTTCCACATACCACCATCCTCTCTACCAATGGCAACACGTATCCCATCAGCCCCTGTGGCTTAAAATCAATCCTAGCATGCACTGCTCCTGCCTGCCTCTCCCTCACTGGTCCAAATGCCCCTCTGGGTATGGCCTCAACCAGCTACCTCATTTTGGCTGTTTTTTTCCTACAAAGAAACTGCCTAATTACCAGAATAGCACTGTTGCTCTAGAAGAGCACTGCAAGAATGTTTCCCACCGCTGCCTCGCTCTGTGCCAATGTGCAAACACCCCCCACTCTACCCCTCCCTCACCACAAGTTTCCACTCCATACACACCCCTGTGCAAGACGTACACGTGCTGCCGGGGGACACCTCCCCCTGCAGCCAGGCACACAGAGGGCATCTGCATGGGCAGGCCGTGCCAGGGATAAAGGAAGCTCATCCTTCCAGAAAGATTCTTCCACAGAAGAGCATCTGGGCATCTGTCTGGGAAAGTTATCAGGTTGGCTGCAAGGAATGTGTTTGTCCTGCAGCTGTCGTGGGGTGTGGAGCAGCAGGAATGTCAGGGACAAGAGAGTAGCAGTGGGGAGAGTGCAAGAGAGAGCAGGAGTCCAGGGCTTCACTGGGTGACTGTGCAGCGGTGTAAAGCTGTCTTCACAAGAGGAGAGCACTGGCTCCCCAGGTAGAACAAATGCACAGCCATTTCATAGTGCTGATCCAGCAAAGGGCAATAACCGAACTGAATGCCCAGGGCAGCTGCCTCTGCAAACAATGCTGTCAAAGAGAGCACGGAGCTGCTACTGGGCACCAAGAAGGCATCACGCAGAGAGTGAAAAAGCAGTTCGAGGTGGCCAATCAGAGTGTGGCTGCACCTGCTTCAGCAGTTGCTAGGCAGAACAGGGGAGTGGAAAATGGAGGCTGGTGCATTCACTGCCTCTGCAGCTGCTCTTGCCACCAAACTTGATGGCAGAAACATGGAAATCGTGGCAAAACACTGTAACTGGATTCACACATAATGAGAAGCAAACCTGAAACATGGACACCTTGCAACAAGGCACTGATTTTCTGTGGGGATTCAAGGTAACCAAACAGGCCATGCTTCTCTTTGCTTGAATTCACAGATAATGACAAGCCATTCCTGCCATGGCTTGTCATTATGTGTGAACACAGCCATTATGAATTAGGATTCAGTGATACCTCTGTGAAGTACACACAGATGTGGCTGGCCTAGATAGCTCAAACTTTTCTTTTCCCAACAATAACCACTTCAGAACAAGAGTCAGATCATCAATGTTCAAGCAAATTTCTTCTTTTGATCATATCAATGAGAAATGTAAAGCAAAATATCTACACGCAGATGAATAGTTGGGTACAGGACTGCACGCATCCTTTCAGCTAATTTCAATTATTTTAAGCTACCCTGTGGGCCCACTTTGTTGCCAAATGATAGATTAGAGTCATCCAATTCCTGTGTGTGCAGCAGAGAGGGTGCGTTGCCATGGAATCTAGATGTGTCCCAGAACTGAGGAAGGTTAGAAACATGTATGACAAGGATGACTGCCTTCAGAAGTTGAAAGAGGAGGAATGGCTCAAATAGCAGCCAGCCATGTAGAACTGACAGCAGCCCCAAGAGTGCTTACTCCCACTTCTGTTAAAAGAGCTACAGTGAACTTAAATGGCAGCTGAATAATTCCTTTGAGTGGTATAGGGTAGCCATAAAAATGTATCAACAGCAGATGTATAAGAGCTGGTATAGTGCACTGGTTAAAATATTGGACTGGGACTCAGGAGATCTGGTTCTAGTCCTCACTGTAGCTCAATGGGTGACTTTTGGCCAATCATCGACTCCCAGCCTAATCTACCCCTCCAGGCTGTTGTAAGAATAAAACCGAGAAGACAAGCATATAAACCACATGGAGTTCCTTGCAGGATATAAATGTAACGTGTTTAAACAGGTTGTCATCCAGCAATTTTTCCACTGCTATAAAAGGAAAGATACAAAGGCCATTTTCTTTATTGATTACTTGTTCTAACCATGTTGTGCCTTAAGCTGAATGTGTCTTCTGCTTCTTTTTATTTACAGCTTTAAAAACACGTGCACCGTGCAACAAAAGAATGTGTATTTTACTCTTTCCCTTCCCCAACCTGCCCAAACCTCTCTCATAAATCTATGGTTCCTCCTTTTAAATGTTTTCTCCTGTCCTCCAAAGGCCTCAGAATGCCCAAGAGACAATGAAGAGGTTAAAACAGTGGAATAATAGAAAGGGAAGAAAGAAAAAAGGAGGGGAAGTTTTCTGAGATTGTCTGTCAGATGCCTCCAGTAAGCAGAGATTGCTCTGCTCCTCTTCTCAGCACTTCCACCCTCTCTGTCCCCCAAGGGGTCAAGGGAAACCTGCCAAACTTTCCTGAAAAGGGATGCAAGAGACTATGAAAGCTCTGTGTTGGATTGAATGCTGGTCCTCCACCAGCAGAAAAGAAAGTTCTGGAAAAACAGACTTTCCCCCCTGCATCTCCCCATCTCCTCCAAATTTGTTCTAGAGCATGAGGAACCTCAAGGAGGAGTTAAGAGGGAAGCCTCATTTTTGCTCATTTAACACTGGATTTTCCTGATCTGTGCAGCTCATTCACACATTTACCATTGGATGTTGGATTTATGCCTGAATTCATGTCAAATTGATATGGAATGGATATTGACTAACTTGTTCTCTATGCAGCCTCTCCTGCTTCAAGTTTATTCTCACTATCCTAGGATAAACCACAATTCATCAAACACACAACCTCTGAATGCAAGGATGCTGGCGCTAAGAAATTGCAGTGGGAGTTGAATGAGCATAAACACAAGATGTAGGGGCAGACTAAATTTAGGTATGAATTAGAGGCAACCAGGCCTGGGAAGTTGTGGTTGGAAGCTGAAATAAAGCACAATGAATGGAATGGAAGCTTATTGTAAATTGTCTTGGCTGCTTTATTAGACTAACATTATTAAGATCAGTGCCCTAACTCATATTACCCCGTGTGCTTCTCCAGTATTCAATATTGTCTCACATGTCCTTTTAACAACAGTATGAAATCACTGGGTAAAACCAACTGGAGGGCAGGAGTGACAACACTCAACTCTGTTTTGCCTTTCCAGGAGAGGTTATGAGCTCTCTTAATAAGTGCCGGAAGTTGTTGATAGGGTGGAATTGGGTGAACAAATTGAAATGCAATCAAGACAAAACAGATACTGGTGAAAGGTTCAGCTGACCAGTTTGAAGAAGAAATACCTGCTCCTAAATGGAATCACCCTCTCCATTAGGACAAATGCTAACAAAAGTTTCGAAAGAATGTGATTGAGTAGAAGGAATGTACCTGGTAATTTTTGGTCTGATGACTTCTAGATCAAAATACTTAGAATCATAGAATAGTAGAGTTGGAAGGGACCACGAAGGCCATGGGGTCCAATCCCCTGCTGTTGCAGGACACCAAGTTACACCATCCCACTCAGATGGCTGTCCAGTTTCTTTCTGAATGTCCCTAGTGTGGGAGAGCCCACCACCTCTCTAGGCAGCTGGTTCTACTGTCATATTGTTCTGACAGTGAGGAAGCTTTTCCTGATGTCCAGCCGGAATCTGGGTTGTCACAATTTGAATTGATTATTCCAGGTCCTACACTCTGGCATCAGCAAGAAGAGTTCTTGACCTTCCTCTTTGTGACAGCCTTGGAGGTACTTATACAGGGATATCAGTCCTGCCTCAGTCTTCTCTTCTTAAGGCTGAACATGTCCGGTTCTCTCAGTATATTCTCACAGGGCAGTGTTTCCAAACCCTGGATCATTTTTGTTTATTTAGGATATTTTTATCCCGTCCTACACCAATAGTCTCTGGAAGGCTTACAATGTGATAAATATACAATAAATGGAACAATCAATATAATTGAAAATATGAGTATCATATAGGAAAAGGTCCTTAGTAAACTATCATATCAGGTTCTGTACTTCCGTATTTGCTCTCCTTTGGATTATCAGAAACCATATGGTGACCTAATGAGTATGTCTTTGCAGGGCCGTGGAACTTGGTTGCCTTCCTCTGGACCCTTTCTAATTTTCCTACATCTTTCTTGAATCTTGGTGGCCAGAACTGGACACAGTATTCCTGATGAGGTATGACTAATAAGGAGTATAGAAGAACTACTGCTTCTTGTGATTTTGAAGTAATACTTCTGTTAATGCATCCCAAAATAGCATTTGCCCTTTTGGTAGCTGCATGGCATTGTTGGCTCATGTTTAGCCTATTGTCCACAATTACTCCGAGATAATTTCTTTTTCAGTTCTGTTGAACCAGGTATTCCCCATCTTGTATCAATGCATTTGGTTTCTTTTTCCTGGGTGGAGAACTTGGTACTTGTCCTTATTGAATCTCATTCTGTTGCTTTGAGCCCAGCGTTCAAGTTTATCAAGATTGCCCTAAATCTTCATTCTCTCTTCTAGGGTGTTTGCTATTCCACCTAGTACTGTATCATCTGCAAATCTGATTATCTTTCCTTGTACTTCCTCATCTAAATCATTAATAAAGATGCTGAACAGCACTGGGCCCAGGACTGAACCCTGTGGCACCCCACTAGTTACCTCCATCCAATTTAAGAAGGTGCCATCGATTAGCACTCTGTGTCCGATTTAGCAGCCAATTTTGGATCCACCTAATAGTTTTTCCATCTAGTCCAGTTTTTGCTAATTTCCTTATCTGAATATCATGTGGCACTATGTCGAAAACTTTGCTAAAGTCTAGGTAGATTATGTCCACAGTGTTACCTTTATCCATCTGGGAGGTTACCCAATCAAAAAATGAGATTAAATTAGTCAGGCAGGATTTATTTTTGATAAACCCATGGTGGCCTCTATTCATTACTACATTTTCTTCAAGATGCTTACAGATGGATTTTTTAATAATTTGCTCCAGAATTTTTCCAGGGATTAATGTCAGACTAACTGGTCTATAGTTACCAGGTTCATCTTTTTCCCCTTTTTGAAGATAGGGACAACATTAGATTTCTCCTCCAAGATTTATCGAAGATAATAGTCAGTGGTTCTGAGAGTTCCTCTGTTAGCTCTTTTATGAATGGGATGGAGTTCATCAGCCCCTGGATATCTGAAAATGTCTATTCCATTTGTCTGTCAATCTTGGGCTGCCAGTTTGTACTTCCTCTTGATTGCAGATTTCCTTGTGGGAGAACACTGAGATGAAGTAGGAATTGAGCACCTCTGCCTTTTCCTTGTCATCTGTTATCACTCTGCCATCCACTTTAAGAAGCTGGATACCCTTCTCTTTCTCATGTCTTTTGTTCTGGATGTATCTGAAGAAGGCTTTCTTCTTGTTCTTAGCATCTCTTGCTATTCTCATTTCATTTCCTGCTTTAGCCTTCCTGATGCTATTCCTGCAATTCCTTGCTACGTATTTGTTTATATGCTTCCTCTGTGGCCTGGTCCTGCTTCCACTTCCTGTACATGTTCTTTTTTTTCTTTCAGGCTGCCACTTAACCTTTTGTGCAGCCACATGGGCTTCCCCTGCTGTCTTCTACACTTTTTTCTTGATAGAATTGTTTGTAGTTGTGCTTGGAGAATCCTCTTTTTCAAGATTCCCCACCCCTCTTGGATGCCTTCACCCTTAAGGGTGTGTTACCATGGCACTTCGCTTATCATTTTTCTGAGTTCGTTAAAGTTGGCTTTCTTGAAGTCCAGGATGCTTGTTTAGCTTCGGTTACCCTTTGTCTCCTTTATAACTGAGAATTCAAGTATTGCATGGTCACTTTCCCCAAAAGTTCCCATGATTATTATTTTGTCCACCAGGCCATCCCTGTTAGTATTAAATTGAGGATAGCTGATCCTCTCATCCCTTCCTCTACTTTCTGCTGGATAAAGTTGTTGGTAACATGTGTCAGGAATCTCTTGGAGGGGCCATGCTTGGCAGAATTTGTCTCCCAGTATAGCAGGTAAATTGAAATCCCTCATGATGACGACATCATTCCTGGAAATGCTGGCAAGTCGCTTCTTAAAGGTTGCATCCTTGTCCTTTTTTTGACTGGGTGCATGGTAATATAGCCAAACACTATGTTTTTCTTATTTTTTGCTTCCTTTAAATTTAGCCAGATGCTTTCAGTGGGGCTAAGTTCCTCTTCTTGTATTTCTGCAGATATATGTGCCTCTTACATATAATGCAACTCCATCTCCCTTTTGTCCTTTCTATTGTTCTTGAACGGGTTGTATCCATCAATTGTAAAATTCCAGTCATGTTAGTCATCCCACCAAGTTTTAGTTATTCCTATAAGATCATAATTGCCCTTATGTACTATGAGCTCAAGTTCATGTTGTTTCATACTCTGAACATTGCTGTAGAGGCATTGAAGTTCTTTCTCGCTGTGCCCTGGTTTTCTTCCTACTTTCTTCTTTCTTCCTGGTTTTCTGGGAGACTGGTGTTGGGCCCTGCTTGAGGTTTTTTCTCTGTTGAAATATGTAAGTCTTTGCCAGGTGATGGTATACCATGCTGCACACCTCCCTCCCCTATAGGTTTTAGTTTAAAGTGCTCTTGATGAAGTTTTTCATGTAGTGGCCAAACATCTGCTTCCCATTCTTTGTTAAATGCAACCCGTCATTTGCCAATAGTCCATCTTCCAGGAATCTGAGCTTGTGGTCCCAGAATCCAAATCTCTCTTTACAGCAACACCATCGTAGCCAGTCATTCACTTGAAGGATTTTTCTTTCCCTAACAATTCCTCTTGAGAATACTATCTAAGCCCCAGTGTTTTTTATTTTCCTCCCTAGAGCTTTGATGTTATTTCAGCGAAGCTTCTCATGGCAGCGTTGTTAGTTCTCATGTGGAAGAGAAGGAAGGGATATTTTTCAGTGGGTCGTATGAGTTGTGTGAACTTGCTGGTTATATCTTTAACCTTAGTGCCAGGGAGACAGCATACTTGGCAATTCTCTGGGTCATCATGGCATGCATATTTTTCCATCCTGTGCAAGAATCTCCCACAACTAGCACTCTTCTCCTTTTGTTGCAAGCTTTGCTATCCTTTTCCTTGCTTGCTTGGCCTTTTGTCAATACAGTGGTACCTTGGCTCATGAACTTAATCCGTTCCACAACTCTGGTTATGACCCAAATTGGTTGTGACCCAAGTCAAATTTCCCCATAAGCTTCAATGTAAATAAGGTTAATCCAGTCTGTAACTTTTTCTTTAAATCAGAAAAATTTGAAACAAAGTGATAAAGAACAACAAAGTAACAGAGCACTGTACAGTACAGTGGAGAGCACTAACCTAGGTGTGGGGAGGTTATTGTTTGGAGGGAGAGTCCCCCTCCAGAAGGACATTGGGGAGATCTCTTTCAGGGGTTTCCTCTCTTCTTTGTCTCTTAGCTGCAGGGTCAATTTTGGTGAAAAATCAGTCTATAGTCACTTGTTTTTTCCTGTGCTGCATAACCCTCTGGAAATGAGAGACCACGTTATCATCCATCAGATTCAACACTCTGTTCGTTACAGTTATGTTGGGGTGGTGCTTCTGAAAGAGATTCTGGCACGGATGTGCTCCTGCAGGGAAGACGGGCGCAATCTTGGCCATCTCCCCCCACTGCAACCAGCACGATCGTGGCCATCTCCCCACCCCCCACCCCGAGTGGGGAGATGGCCACGATCGCAGTTGCATTCATGCAGGGAAGACGTGCGTGATCATGGGCACGCTCCTGCAGGAAGGATGGGTGCAGCACAGCACAGCTGCAATCACACACGTCTTCCCTGCACGAATGCGACTGTCATTGCGGTCATCTCCCCACTTGGGGGTGGGGGGGAGATGGCTGCGATCTTGGTCGCCACCCAATGCAGAGTTCGCGACCCGAGTCAAATTTTTCATGAAATTTCTGTTCGCAACTCGATTTGGTCATGAACCAAGGCGTTCGTGAGCTGAGGTACCACTGTATGCTCTACATCGGACTGTCCTTGAAGACTGTTTGGAAACTGCAACTGGCCCAGAATCTGATTGCTAGTGCATAGTGTACCTGTTCTGGGAGATTTTTTAAAACTTGAGGAGACCATGCAGTTGCTTTCTTCTGCTCTAAATCTGCAATTTGTTTTTTATTATATAATTCTTTGGGAGCCATTGTGAATAAAAGGTATTCTAGAAATATAGTAAATAAAAAGGTAATGTTTTACATATTTTCTACAGTGAGTCTGCCCTTGTTTTTTACATTATGACATGAAAATATGTTATCTGTCAAATGTGTTCCATAATGAGGCCCACTTAAAGACTTTTACCCCAATTTTTCTTGGCCCTCGTGATTTTTCTCTCCAAAGACCTCATGAAATTGGAAAAACTGAACAGCTTTGGATTATGAAATATTTTATTTTAGGATTTGCGACAATGTGTTTATATATTGTTATCCAGCCTTTCCTCTCTACAAAATGATTTCTAATAATTATTGATAAGCATCTTTTATATGAAAACTAGATGTAAAATGTCAAGAAATAATGAAGTCATGGGGGGAATTTTTAAAAAATTAATCCTCTTTGTAAGTCCCAGCTTGGCTATTTCAATTCCCTGTTAAAGTTATTGATCTTTTATATCTTTTACTAACAGATATTTAGAAACGTTCCTAGTTATACTCAATTTTGCAACAAGTGAGTAGAGTCACCAAAATCATAATATGGGAAAAATGTGCATTCTTAATAGTTTAGGTTCTGCTGTAGCAGTAAATTAGTGTAGTTCTGATCTAAAATCCACATGCGAAAAAACAACACTGCAAAGTATCCCATCACTGTCACAACAGAACTCCATGTGGGTTATCCTACTGTTTCTTTTTTTAAAAATAAAATCTTGAGTCATGAATGTAGAGAAGACACTATCATCATTTTTTAAATAAAGATCTCAATTAGTCCTCACCACTAGGCAATACTGCCATAACTATAAAACTTTATCTGCTGCCTCTAGGAAAAACAACCTCTTTGTACCTAAAAGAAACCAAGTAGCCTCATTCCCATGGGATAGACATGGGGCTGACAATACCATTAGACAGAACTTTTCTAAATTAACTGGAAAGAAAGATGTTCATTAACAGGAATTATTTTGAAAAATGAATAGGATGAGACTGCTTAATGGTTCTGAAATTACATATGGTTGTTTATCATTCCTAAGGTAACTCTTTCCTATCCAAATAAAAGCTCAATAGCTTTTTTCCTTTTGATCTGATTTTCCTAACCTCCACTTCACAAACAGGAACAAGCTTAGAAATTTCCTTAAACTTTCCTGGAAGTAGCATAGTACACCAATTTTCCCCTGCCTCCAAGTCTTCCTGCTTTTTCTGACTCCTAGAATACACCAGATGTTGTTCCCTATGGTCAGACATTAACCTGAAACCACCAAGTGTGTGTGTGCGTGTGCTTGCGTGTGTGTTGACTCATAATAATCATGTTTGATATATGAAATTTAAAAATACAGTTTATTCATAATTTGCTAACTGAATTTACTTTAAAAATTTGGATGGAATAACATGATGCATGAGCAAAGTTATGCATAATATAATTTCAGAAGCCAAGGGTGCTTTAGAAATATAGAGGCCCTCCAGATGTTTGAACTACAATGCCTGACATTCCTGACCACTGGCCATTCAGCATGAGGGACTTGTGGTCCAAAATATCTGAAGGATACCAGGTTGGAGAAGGTTGTCTTAAAGAAACAAATTGATCTGTAAAGAGTGCTACAAAAATAAGCATGACTTATTTTTCATCTTCCTCCAAATTTCTGCTCCCCCCCCCCAAAAAAGAAGGGCTTCAAAATTGCCTGAAATTTTACATAAGTAGTCCTGCCTATTTTTCTTCTTTGGAATTGACCCAGTTTGGAAGATCAGTGAAACTTAAACAAGCCACCATAGATTGTTCAAGCCACTGTTCTTATGCGAACTAGAGATGACGAAACATTTCTTCCTTTGGTGTGTTCACTGTTTATTTTAGATCAGGTGCAAATGGGAACCAACATAAGCCATACCACAACCATTTTATTTTATTTATTTTTCTCATTAAAGTTCTTGTCCAGCAAACAAACAGTAGTGGATGAAATACATTCATTGGAAGATTGCATCCAGGCCCTGGGGGAGACTGAGATGTTGTTAGTGTGTAAGCAGACACTAAAAGCAAAGCACTCTGCAGCAATAGCGGTCAAATGTTTAGGAGGCCTGAAAGACTATTTTTATTACAAATTAAATAAAAAGTACTCTGTGTCAACATTAATTTCCTATAACACAGCTTTAACAACAAAAAAGCAATTCAATAGACTGCACCCTGGATGGCAACAGCTCAGGAATTAGAAATAACATGTTGGTATTTTTCCAAAAGGGGGGAAAAAACTACCTACTTTTATTCTTTGTTTTTCAGTGCTTTTGCTCCTCATCCACAAAGGTAGGGCACCAATGGTTGGAAGCAGTTGAGTGGAACAAGTGGTAAAGGACTAGAATGGGGAAATCTAGCCTTCTATCCAGATTAAACCAACCCTCTTGCTGGACTTGGTAAAGAAAGATCAGCTCACGCACCATTTTTCTTCAGTGGTGAAATCAAGCTAATGTGCCCAGTTGGTTTTGGCATGTGGAATGGATCTTGTGAATGCTTTGGCCTATGTTCAGATCACAGTTTACCCAGATTCCTGAGAAGTATGCTGAACCAGCACCTATCAAGCTGTTACTGGGATATGTGAGATAACACAAGTTTATTTAAACACGATAATGACTTCTAAAATGACCATTTGTGTTGATTCTGCAACACAGAGGCCATGCAAGCTAGCTTGTAGCCTCCCCCTGTATATTAGCCCAGCTCTAAAAAGACTGCCTTATCCATGCTGCATTTCACTGAGAATTAAATCATGAACAGCATCCAGTTCTGCACATGGGGCCCACAACCCTTTCCGTTCCTACTAAGGAGGCATCCACTACTCACATAAAGGTAGTCTGGCATTTCTGGGGCAAGCTCCAAAACAAGCATGAAGACTATTTTTCCTGAAAAGAGGCAGATTGGCAGAGCTCCTTGATGTGAATTCCATTGATTGGCCTTGCTCCAGAAAAGAGTGCTTCTGCTCATTTTGGGTTGCCCCTGGAAGCACTAAATTGGCATTGCACAAGAGGTGGGAAGACTTGTACAATGGAATTAGTGAGACTGGCTACACACAGCCACCCACCCTTGGATACTGACCTTAGTAAGACCGCATTACTCAGATACTGGAACTGAATGGCCATTATGAGTTCTATCACAAAACCTGGTCTCACGCAGTTACAACTCACAACAAAACCCTTGGCAGATGGAACTAAGCTTGCTATAGGAAGTAAGCAGCAAGCATATCTGTCCATGTTTCCTGCCGCACATGAGAATGAATAAGAAAATACCCACTCTTTTCTATTTCTTCCCCTTTCTCCTGAATCCACTCTAAAATTTATCTATTCTGCTCCTCATGTGGTCCACCATTGGCAATGAGACCTGAGAAATCCCCTGTTGTGCACAGCTCCCCTTAGCACTCTTTCCACTTCTTCTTGGATGAACCATAATTTTCCATCTCTGTCTTTTCTTACTCAGTCACTATTTTGAGAAATAGCACACGCGCGTTAGATTATCAATCAAGCTCCCTTCCTTCCATAAACTCTGGTGGTAAAATAAAGCTCATATTGTTTACTTTGTCATTTTGTCAGTGAGCTCATTTCTCCACTTTTCTCAAAAAGGAAAATTTCGATCCACCAGGTGCCTACCATGACTCTGCAAAAGATCCCTAGACAGTATTTATGGGTTTGCTGGGCACATGTTGCAGGCATGTGAGCTGGTGTGGACATGTAAACAAGGGCATTCGGTAGCACAATGAAGCAGAACACAAGTGCTTCTCTCACTACCACAGTCAGTCTCCCCTTCCAAGCTGACTCTTAGATTTCACCAAAACACACACACACACACACACACACCCTGCATCCCTGCCCTACAGCTACTCTAGGACAATAGAAATCATCCCTGAGCCAACTTGTGCTACAATACTATACTCATTACCACAAAGTAAATCCATGGAACTCAATGGGACTTATCTCTGAGTAGACATGGATAGGATTTCACTGTTAAGCCAGCAAGGCATGTAAAAGAAGAAAGCAGCCAGCTCTGAAGTCTGATTTGAGGTGGAAACAATATAAATAACCAGCTAGGCTTCTTATATGCAATGGAAACTCATCAATCAACCCATTCAAAGAGCATTTCTAACTGACTCTGCTCAATATCCTATACTGAGTTATGGCTTTCTCTGATACCTCAGAAGAAAAGGCTTGGTGGAAAATACAAGTAGCTGACTAGCATGTTGTAAGTAGTAAGATCAATTGTTTATGCATTTTCTTAGATTTTTACTGGATGCCTCAGCTTGTTAAATCAAATCTTAACTAGTAAGGGAGAGTGACATTGCCTGACTATTATTACTGCATCACAAGGATAGTGAATCTCTGGTCATTATAGATTAAAAAGAAGAAGAACAAAGAAAGATGGATGAATAAAACCCTATTGTGAGTTCCACGAGAATGACTGCTATGGTGAGTGGCACGGCCTTTTTGGCCACTTCCCATTTTAAATAAAAGAGAGTGGAGGAGGAGAAACAGAGGCTGGGAGCCGTGCACAACAGGTGAATCAGCTACAGTGCAGCCCCATTTGAACACATATTACACATATTATTGGAGTATAGGGAACACCTCAACCTTGAGATAGCAAAGAAGAAACCTTCCCCAAAGCTGCCAGTTGTTGTGCGAACTGGGGAATGGAGAACATTTCAAAGGAAAGCTACAGAAGCCTGCAGTGTCAATATCTATCCCTTGGGAAATGAAATTAATAAAAGCACTCAGGCCTTCCTCCCCTTTTAGGAGTTCTTAATTCCACTCTCTCAAGGTCAAATTAAATTGTAGCATACTCAGCTCCATCAAAAGCAACAGAGGCATTCCTTCCATGAGCTTTGATCTATTTAATTCTGGGATAATACATTAATGTCGGAGGGGAGGGGGGGCTTTACTGTAGCCCTGTCCTCATGCAGGTTTCTAAATTCTCAGCTTTTGCATGGCATTACAAAATATTTTATCCCTTTTAGCAGTCATTTCTTTTGTGACAGTCTGTGTTACTGCCACGCCTACACTTCTATGGATGACTGAAACCAATCATTCCACCAGAATTCTTTCTACTAGTTGTGATTCCCAGCCCTTTCATTATGCTGTATGCTCAATATCCATTAGCAACAACTGCCAGAGGGGATGCAGTTTTCACACTGCAGCTAATGGACTTTTGGCAAATATCTGTAGCAATAACTACAACATACTACACGCTCTTTGGCAGAGCAGAAGGAGGTGGCTTTCTTACATATTAGCCACCATGTTCTTCCTGAATTATGCAATTAATTTTTTAGACATTCACAGCTATTACCTGGCTTATAGTTAAGCAGTCTTCAGAATTGAGACATGTTTGGAATTGTGTTCTAACAGCCACCATTTTCAATCTTTTGGAATTCTGTGCAGGATTTTCTTAAATCTTATCTTTTTATAAACATTGTATTTACCAGTGATACTTATCTGTAGTATTGTCAATCATAATTATTGAGGATAACCAGAATTTTGTGAAACTATAATGATACTTTTCTTACATGTAAATAGAGATGCACATCAAGAGAAAATCAGATGATATATTTCAAATAGGATTTTAACGTTAATTATTCAAGGAGTTACATTGTTTACTGTAATCATTTTGGGGGATGCCTGGTGAAAATGAGATGGAAGGAAACCTTTACTCAAGAGGAAGGCAGAATATGCTAGTAATTCTTCCACAGCTGACCAAACTAGTAATTCAAGGTGAGTCACACCAATTCTGTTTCATTATTAAAGCAACACAACCATCACAAAAATCTTGAGCAATAAAATATAACTCCAGGATAGCCCAAATTTCAGATAATTATATAAACAAATTCATATCAGTACCCAAACAGCCTGCTCTACTTACTTCAACTCAACTCCCTTTCAAGGTTCTGAACAGTCACAGCAAATCTTCAGTGACGGACACTTTTCCATATTGAACAAAAGGGTCATCAACATTTTATATCAGAATCAACAGATTTTATCACCTGCTTTCCAGGAATACCACATATATCGTGTCATATAGCATATTATATTATACAGTACCAACTGGTTAAGCTCCACAAATAATTCAGTTTTGCTACACAAGGACCTGCAAAAGTATCTGCATCACACCAATATGGGTTCAACAAACAGAAGTTTCTTAATGCCCAAATGGAAAGTAAGCACAAACTACTCAGTACTTTCAGTAAAAGCTACAAGCCAATTTGTCCTTTGTGCCTTTGAAAACCTCCATCAATCTAATTAATGCTTAATGCAAACATTTCTTTCCATAGCTAGCTTGTAAATTATTCAATACTACTGTGTCTTTGAGAAATCACTTTAAAAGTTGGTATTCTCACTGTGCTTAAGTCTCCAAAGTCACAAGGAATGTATCTGCCACCGACTGAATTGAAAACTTCCAAACTCTTCCCTCCATCCCCCGCAAATGGCTGGATCAGTATTTTTAGCCATAATACTGTATGTATGGTGGTGGGGCAGAGACACTGTGGCTATGCATTAAGGTCAAAAAGAAAGAACAGTGAGACAATAACCCCTTGAACTCAGGTGAAGTTAGTCTCTCCAGAAGAGGGTCTCTCTGATGGGATTACTGGGTCACTGGGCATTAAAATTCCAGGAAAGGAGTACGCAAAGGAAGAAAAAGCTGAAATGTATTTGCAAACTTGTTGAGGAGGTTCTCAGTCTCAGCAATGCCCAACTCATATACACTAAGATATATAGGCCAGGAAAGGTCAAACTGAATATTAAAAAGGAAGTATTCTGAGATATTCCTCCCTTTTTGTGCATGGAGGACATCCAGAAAGCACAAGCCCAAAAGGAAAAAAAATGGGGTCCTAGGCATGTATTTGGAAGATATTTTCTTTGCATTTCTAGGAGGGTTACAATAGCACCTATAAAATACATGGAGTGTAGTGGTTAAGAGCATGGGACTGGGACTCAGGTGACCTGCTTGGACATGGAGCAAGCCAGGTGACTTTGGGCCAGTCACTGCCTCTCAGCCCAACCTACCTCACAGGGTTATTGTGGGGATAAGTGTAGCAGCAGGAAAAGGATACAAGCCACTCTGGGTTTGTAACAAAAAAGTGGGGTATTAATCTAATAAATAAATATTCTAATAAATATTCTAATAATCTAATAAATAGATAAATAATAGAAATCAATTGAGATTTCTCGGAGAAACTAGGCTTTATTATGGTATCCTATCCACTGGGAAAAAGAGTCCTAAATGTGGCACAACACTTGTGGTTCCCTTGGTTACCATTATTTGTAACTTACTCTTTATCATATGTTAACTATAGCATCCCATAGAAAATGTGGATTCACACATTTACCAAGCCTGCATTGTTTAGTGATTATGCATGTAAGTGCACATGCAAAAGGAATCAATGGGAGTTCTTTCCAATAATGTGGGTGCAGATTCCACAGAAGGCAGCCATATATTAGTATACATATTGCAATTAATTACTCTGCTTGTGTCTCTATTAATAGCCTTGTCCCTGTCCATTATACACATAAAATAAACAGGCAAATCAAAGTTAAGAGAAGAAAAAGGGTTCATATAAGCTAAAACTGCACTATTCCATTTTGTTTTTGTAATGCACAATCAATCAACATAAATGCAGAAAAATAACCTGCAAACCTCTCATGTCTCTTTATTCTATAGGAACATTAACAACAAACTTAAGTGCAGGACACTGCTTCCCATCTCTCTGGGCCAGCTTGGCTTTGTTACGCTAAAGCTTGAGTCTTGCAGGTGGAGCTGGTACTGCAGCAGAACAAAGGTATTCTTGTTTGCTGTCCATCAACCTAGCAGGTTTTGGTCCTGAGCCAGCCTCAAAGAAGCAGCAGCTTGCGCTATTCTGGTACAATGGACACCACAGAATCTCAGGTGGTTCACTGCTGGACTGTGAATGACTCGCTTCCTCCTCAGCAGCAGCTCCGGCCAAGTTCAGGCCCTTCCTTCCTGAAGGCGAGCAGCCAAGGTGTTCCAGAGGTCACCTCACACTGTTATGCTGAGTTTCCCATCCATATGCATAGTGCATGCTCACTGCATTTGGAAAAGGCGCTTTTATGTTTTACTATTTCTTCCCGAGCAGTAATGGGTACTGGATGGATACTGCTGCCAAAGCTAGCTTTATTATAGCCTTTGCTGTGCACTGAACACAACCGTTAACTGTGTCAGGACCTTTTCATCATAAGCTGATTTCCAGTTGCCCGTAACTTGTGTGACAGGGGGTGGTGGGTGCATCACATGCCCCTGTGACCGAGCTCTTCCCAAATCAGGCTTCAGCCACACACATGAGTAATATAGATGCATACGGAAGAACAGGCTACAGAGATTGCCCCCAATTTGCAACAAAGAGTCCCTGGAACAAGGTCACAGGAAGCCACAGCTATGAAAAACATGAAACCTGAGCAGAGATTAAAAGCAATCAAATAAAGCACTTCACAATACCCTTCCCATTCTTTTTCCAGCTGTAATAAATGAACCTAAAGTAGAAGTGATGACTACTAAATATGCAGATACATATGCACAGACATGGAATGAATCTTGCCTAGCTTAAGCCTGATCTGTGTGGCAAAACCATCTGCTATATCCCAAATACATCTACAGAGGAAAGGCATGCAGATATGCGCGAGAAAGGTGAAAGCAAGGAAAAGGATGAGAAAGAGTGTTGCTCTTTCCGGGTTCGCTACACCCCACTGTGTGCACTGGTGGCAAATTCTTAGCACCTTTAGTTTATGCTGCTTTAATAGCAAGTGAAATTCTTGACAAGATTTTTGCTCCCCTTTTAGGCTAGCAGCTCAGAGTTGAAGACTACCACTAACTAGCTGCTGGAATTATGCTGATATGCAACGAAGAGCAATATTTACTAGCACTAACTAGATACCAAAAGAGAATCTTTAACAAGTGGATCCCTGAATTTTTCCTTCTGCTCAAGATCAAGATCAAGGACCCCAGTCCTCCGTCAGCTTCACTGGCTCCCCATTGAAGTCCGGGCCCAATTCAAGGTGTTGGTTATCACCTATAAAGCCCTCAACGGCTTGGGACCTGGTTATCTAAAGGAGTGCTTGCGTCCATATATGCCCTCCCGCCCCTTGAGATCAGCAGCAGAGGCCCTTCTCCGGGAACCCTCCATGAAAGATATTAGGAGACAAAGTACCAGGAGGAGGGCCTTCTCTGCGGTGGCGCCCCACCTATGGAATGTGCTCCCCAGAGAGGTCCGCCTGGCGCTGTCGTTATTTGTCTTTTGGCGCCAGGCCAAGACCTTTTTATTTAAAAGTTATTTTGTTAATTTATTGTCTGTATTTATTGGGTTTTTATGTACGTGCCGAGATGTGTCCTGTTTTTTAAGTCTAATTATTGTCGTTGTAAGCCACCCTGAGGCTTTTTGCGAATGGGGCGGCATAGAAATGGTTTAAATAAATAAATAAATAAATAAATAAATAAATAAATAAATAAATAAGATCATGGGTTGCCTGATCAACCCATTCCACCTATGGCTGCTAAGAAGCAGAAACGAAATAGTAAAAAAGTACTTGGTATTATCTTTGCAAGTCACTTTCACAGTATTTCTGACTAAAAGGTGACCTATAAATGTGCAAAATAAGTGAATGCTGCTTTCCTCATAATAATTAGCACCAAACCTAACTTTGACCTTCTGGGAACTTTTAGCTCAAAAGGAGAGGGGAGGGAGGGTGTTCAGGAGCCTATGAGTCTAGTGACATTCATGGGAGGGCTAAATCATCCATTAGTTTCAGACATGGAAGCCTTACTAGGTATCTGCAGTGGAGGACTGACTCCCCGCCCCCAACCCCTCTCTCTCAAAGCTGCATAGTCCAACAACCTGTTGTGGTGGCCAGTCTTCTCCTCATCCTTCCTAGCAGATCACTACAAAAGCTTTCTAACTAAAAGCCTTTATTACGCTAAAATGAAACAGTGAGGCAGGCTTTATACTACAAAAGAAGAGTATTGCAAAAGTCACTAAGAAAAAAAACAAACAAAGCCAGGATGCTGGCCATGATGGAAATGCAGATTTATGGTATGATGCTGAGAAGGTACTGGGTACTTCTCTTCCCTGCTAACCAAGAGAACAGGCTTTACCTTCAAGTGAACCAAGCTGTTTATCGGTCAAGCCTTTGGAGTGCCTCACCTGGTCCACCCTCTTAACCTGCTGCTGCCATATGATTGGACATTTGCTGTCAGGTTCACCACCTCCCATACTGGCATGCTCACTAGACTTTCCTACAGAACTTGAAGCCAGTTCTCAGTGCCTGCCTGGCTTATCTCTGGGCCCAAACCCAGCTTTGAATTCTTCCCCCTCCTCCACTCCAGAATCAGAGCCAACAACTTTAGAAGGCTGTAGCACAGGAGAAATGGGCCCAATCCCTACACTGCCCTTGGGGGCTGCCAGCTGTCATTTCCTCTTTTCACAGAGATGCCACAGTGGTGTGCAACTTTGTTTGACAGAGGCCTTGTGTGCTTAGGGGGCAGTGACACTTGCCCAGATAGGGCCACTGAGAGAATCTTCATCATGACCAGTGACAGCTTAACTTTAAGGGCAAAAGGGGAGAGTTATTGCTGTCACTGTGGCTACCACCACATGAAAATGTCCCCCAAACACACAAACCTCACAGCCTGTGAATGGGATAGCGGATGGAGAGCAGCATTTTCATTCCACTGCCCCAGAAGATCTCCTGATGTATCCACTGCACTTTTAATGAAATTCTATTTAAACAGAAATCCTGTTGATCCTCAGCTTTTATCTGACTCAAGGTCAATCAGGCAAGTTACATAGAAACATAGTGAGTCAGAAGGGGTCTCCCAGGCCATCTAGTCTGACCCCTAGCTCCAGCCGGCTCCGCTCATGACATGCCCACCATGTGGACGTCCAGCCTATCCTTGAACACCCTCACCGATGGGGCCTCAACGACCTCTCGTGGAAGCCCATTCCACACCCTCGGGGTCCTGACTGTCAGGAAGTGCTTCCTGGCATCCAAATGGAACCTTGGCTCCCTGAGCTTTGCTCTGTTGGAGTGTGTCCTGCCTTCCTCTGCAGGGGAGAACAGGTCTCTACCCATCTCCATGTGACATCCCCTCACATACCAGTATGTCGCCAACATATCCCCTCTGAGTCTCCTCTTCTCCAGGCTGAAGAGACCCAGTTCCCTCAGTCTCGCCTCATGGCATTATTGAAGGAAGGATATGCTCAAGGCCAACCACTTAAGTTACATTATAATACATGAAAAAGATGTGCCAAGTTTGAGCAAGCCTGGAAAAGAAACAAAAAAGGGGGAAAAAACAATGCAGGATTGCAAATCAAGTTTGCTACCTTGAGCCCCAATCTGCCATTGTAGCTGTAGGGAAGCAATTTCACCAATGTCTATATGGTACATTAGGTCGCACACTTTTTTGAACAGGAAATGTCCCTTACCCACTATGCAAAGGCACCTTGTGGAGGCACAAGGGTAGTGTCCTGAGCACAGAAAGAGCCTCCAGTTGCTACCACAGTAGAAACAGCAAACACGGCAAAAGGAGCTTGGCATTTCTGTACCAGTGGAATACAATAACTACGTCAATACGGCAAATTGCCAGGTGGGAATGACATTTGGCCACACTTCAACCATAGTAGCTGCTGCCAGTATACTGCTTTCCAGAGTAGAAGGTCAGCTTTACTGTTAATTGCTCTTGTAACAACTAACAACCTTAATTACAGTGTTTTATGGCTTTACCATAGGAGCAATTATATGTTGACAGTCACCCTTAACATTGATTATTTCTTATTTGGCTAGGACACCAGCTGAGACAGAAGAAACATCCCAATAAAAATTCAATCTGATTGGATGGTGGAGATTTAAAATGATACATACAACCCATTCCTATTGACAAAGTAAATGGAGAGCCTTTACTTTTCTGGTAGCATGAGTCCCATCACCAATCAGCTTAGGGCAAAGGAAATAATTGGCAACAACATGTTGTTCCAGGATGGTTTCTTCATTTCTTAAAGCTTGTCACACTTTAGATCTTGATTAATTCCTGACTTAGTGGCAGTGGAAAGTAAATGCTGCATTCATTCCCAAGCAACTGGGGGTCTGCTGCACTAGCTGGCCCATGGCCACTATTTTCAATGAAAGGACAATTAATGACCAGCCCAAATCAAGCTAATTTACCTCAATTTATCCCAAAAATATATGACTAAAAAACCTGTAGCATAGCCAGTATCCAACTGTGTCATTCCACTAACAAAAATGATGTTGAACTAATGGAAGCTAGGTTCTGAAGTATACAAAAGAGGAAAAGCCAACTAAAGCCATGTCTTTGCGAGTGCTGCATTTACACAGCGGTTTGTGCAACCAGTTGAGGAAAGAATCTGTGGTGCTCCACTAGTGTTAGCTGAGTTTGTGGAATGACACATTTAGATGCTGCCAAATGTGGGCGCACAACTCCAGAATTCCTTTCTATCAGCCAACTCCACAGTGCTTACATGTTCGGTGGATCTGCATGATACCACAAGACAGGTTTTTTTAAATAAGACAAGTGGGTCCACCATATTGTCCAAAACCCACTGTGGCATTTCAGCACCGTACACCTGGTTTTGAGAAACCATGGGCAAGAGCAACGGTCTGTTCTATCGTTTCTCAGTACCACAATTGCTTCTTGTGTTGTCTGTACCAGAAAACACCGCTTGTGATACCAAGACCAGGACCACAGAACCATGTGGTAAGAGCAGCCCATTGCCGCTCTTGTGAAGTGGCTAACCATCATGGTCAGCTGCCATCTTGCACAACTGTCAGAGCAGTCCCTGCTCCTTCCACCTCCTGCCCTAGTGCTCTTCTCTGGGGCAGCAGCGGGCAATCAGTCAGTCAGTCAGCTCTTGGAGGAAAGCTCTGCTGCTCAGTTCCCATGTGAGCAGGAATAGGGAGACTCTGCTGGGCAGCAGTGCCCCATCGAGGGCTGCGTACCTCAGGAGAGTCCCCCCCAGCCTCCCCTCTCACTTGCCACAGGGAAGCTGTTCCAAGCTCAGTCGAATAGGTCTAGCACACAGCCATATGTGCATACATCCTTGGACTTCCTTTTTTTTTTTTTTTTTTTTTAAAGGGAAAGATCTGCCAAGGATTGTTGTTTGCTGCTCTACAGCTCGCAGCATCAGCATCATGAGCAAGGGTGACCTGGATTCTCCATTTGGAGCAAGCAGCCACCTTTCATAGACCCATTGGGAGAGATCTGAGGATATGAGATGAGCACAGGGATGGGTATCGGGTTGGGATGGGTGTCATCTGTGTGGCAGCGCCAAGCAGGAGGCGGCACTGGTCCCCCTTTCTCACTCTGGCTCATCACAGAGGGGTTCCCAAGACAGCACCTGAGGAGCAGGCTCTGTGTTGGAGATACATCCCTGGCAATCCAGAGCGAGAAGGGGGGCAAGAGGGGAATCCTCCAAGGTTCTCAGCCTCCAGCCAGGCACCACCGCCCTGAGAATTCTCACTCCTGCTCACACATGAGAGGGGCTTCTCTCTGGTGGGTGAGAAAGTAGTGGTTTTCACTTTAGTACTTCTCGTAATTAGTAAAGCAGGTGTTCTTTGAAAACCTACTTTAAAAATTAAAACTTTAAAAAATTAAAAATTGGTGAAGACAAGACTTTAACACACAACTTCTACATAGGGTTTCTTACAGAACTTCACTGGGGACAGATTTATAGACAACAACACCAGGATATATTGCTGCAGTCAGAGACACACTTATCTCGGTCCATATATAATGCTTAACAATAGTAAAAAAAAAAAAAATCTTGACACAGTAAAACAACCACAACAAAACCCCGAAGCACAGAAAGGGGGAAAACTATCCCAGCTGCTTTGAGCAGCTCCCTCTTCCTTTCAGAATGGTCTGAGACAGGTCAGCTTGGAAGAGTTAAGACCAGAGGGGGAAAGAGGGATAAGCACAGAAGAAAGATGTGGTGTTGGTGGGCACTCAGCTCAGTTCCTCCTCCTCTTGCCAGCAGTCTTGTGATTTATTAAAACACAAGACAATACCCACCCCACTTGCTCATTTCATAGCAACAGATCTCTCAGTACTGCGTCTGTATTATTATGTGAAAGTTGGCTGCTTGCTCCAAAGTGAGAATCCAGCTCATCTTTGCTCATGATGCTGAGGCATGTAAACAACTGTCCCTGGGAGAGCAAGCTCCCTTGCACAGCACAATGCAGCTGATTTCTCCCTGTGTGCCTGAGCATGGATCAGGAACCCCCCTGCTGCCTGAGCAGGTGCCTTTGGAGCAGGAGGGAGGGTGCCTGACCAGCTCCTTGCCCTGTATGTGCACAGCAGGGACTGCCTGACAGGCTGCGATGACCTGAGCTCTGCTCACCATTGTGGCTGTCAAAGCAAGGGGCCTCACTCCTTCCCGTGATGACTCCTGTGATACTTCCTGGAGGATGGAGAGGGAGAAAAATGGAGAATGGGAGGACAGTTTCCAAGAAGGACCTGATCTTCCTTCAGACACATCCATGCACAATACCATGCATGGTGGAACACACAGAATTTTTTTCATGACACATGAACTCAGCCATTGACTCTAAGATTGCAAATTCCTTGGAGAAAGAATTCATTTTTCAGCCTTGCTTAGCTATGAACACTCTTTGACGACGGCCCCAAGAATCATAAAATACATCCACCATACATATGGAAGAGATCCTGTGGTATATGCATTACTCAACGATAGCTGCCTACACAAAAACATGCTGCCAGGGGTATGGATGCATATGGGGTTCTTCCAAGTGTGGTCAACAGAGAATTACAAGAGTGCCATGTGACCATGGTTGGGACAATGGAAATGTCTTAGTCTAAGAGAATAGCCTCAAGGAAGATAGTTGGTGTTTATGGAACAGAAAACCTTGAAATTTGTAGCAAAAAATTATCATGAAATATTTTTTTTCACAGTGATGAGTGAAATACTTTTTAAAAACAGCATTGGAAAAGAAATACTTTCAGCCTGTGCATGTTTCTTTAAATCTTTTATCCAAGATTCCAAGGCTGGAATAACAGCAGAGTGTCTTGTAGCACCTTAAAGACTAGCAAATTTACTGTGGTATTGATAGTAACCTCATTACATAGGTGTGTGCATGCATATATATGAGATGGTAAAAAAGTCTATATCCATTCTGTGTCAGTTTCAGTCATAAATTCCTTCCATCTAATTTCTGGATCAAGCTCAATTTAACACACATACACATTTACTTTTGTATATTCTTCCCTCTAATATACACACTGTTTATACAATTTCCCCTAATATACTGATTTTGTAATGTATGTTTCAGGAGCAGATGCATTTCTGCACTCACTTTCCCCTAATATTGGGGTCATGGGCCAGTATCCCTTTCCCCCAACCTCTCTCCTTTTCCCTTCCCTATGGATCTAACTTCTGTGCTTCTTACTACATTCTTGCTTAAGTAAGAAAGCGTCACTGGATCCAGAGATGGCCACTAACTATAGACCTGTGGCCAACATCCTGTTTCTGGGCAAGGTGTTGGAGCGAGTGGTGGCGGGACAACTCCAAGCACTCTTGGATGAAACTGATTATCTGGATCCTTTTCAGTCCGGCTTCAGACCCGGGTACAGTACTGAATCTGCCCTGGTTGCCCTGTACAATGACCTGTGCAGGGAGAAGGACAGGGGGAGTACATCCCTGTTGGTTCTTCTGGACCTCTCGGAGGCTTTCAATACCATCGACCATGGTATCCTTCTGGATAGGCTTGCGGGATTGGGGGTCGGAGGCACTGCTTTGCAGTGGTTCCGCTCCTATCTCAACGGTCGATTCCAGAAGGTAGTGCTGGGGGACCATGTCTCTACGTCATGGCAGTTATGCCATGGAGTACCACAGGGCTCCATTCTATCCCCTCTGCTATTTAACATCTATATGAAACCACTGGGAGAGGTCATCAGGAGGTGTGGGCTGCGGAATCATCAATACGCTGATGATACCCAGCTCTACCTCTTGTTTTCCACTAATCCAGGTGAGGCAGTGGCGGTGCTGAACCGGTGCTTGGCCAAGGTAAGGGAATGGATGAGGGCCAATAAACTGAAACTCAACCCAGACAAGACGGAGGTCCTATTGGTTGGCGGATCGGGTTTCAGAGAGGGTGGATTTGACCTGGTCCTGAATTGTGCAACACTCCCTCTTAGGGATAAGGTCCACAGCTTAGGAGTACTCCTCGACCCGGAGCTTTCTTTGGAAGCTCAGGTGACAGCGGTGGCGAGGAACGCCTTCCTTCAGCTTCGGCTGATTAATCAGCTGCGCCCTTACCTGGAGTACGACTGCCTGGCGACGGTGACACACGCGCTGGTGACTTCCCGCCTTGACTTCTGTAACGCGCTTTACGTGGGGCTTCCCCTGAAGACGGTCCGAACACTTCAATTGGTGCAAAATAGAGCTGCCAGGTTGCTGACGGGGACGGGGCATTATGCTCACATGACTCCAGTCCTCCGTCAGCTTCACTGGCTTCCCATTGAAGCCCGGGCCCAATTCAAGGTGTTGATTATGACCTATAAAGCCCTAAACGGCTTGGGTCCTGGCTACCTGAACGAGCGCTTACGTCCGTATATGCCTGACCGCCCTTTGAGATCTGCGGGAGAGTTCCTTCTCCGGGAACCCTCCATGAAAGAAATTAGGAGAGTAAGTACTCGGAGGAGGGCTTTCTCTGCGGTGGCGCCCAACCTATGGAATTCACTCCCCAAAGAGGTCCGCCTGGCACCGTCGTTACTGGTTTTTCGGCGTCAGGTCAAGACCCTTTTATTTAAGCATCATTTTAATTGTTAAAACATATGATCTGGCCAGGGCAACTTCTACTTCCTTCTCTTTCTCCTCCTATATTTTTATTTACTTATTTTATACTGATAATTTTAATTTTATATTTGTAACTCAGTGTATTTTTTGTATTTTTGTATTTAATGGTAATTTATTATGTTCTATTGTATTTCAATGTATTTTATTGTGTTGTAAGCCGCCCCAAGGTTTCGGCAAGGGGCGGCATAAAATGTAATAATAATAATAATAATAATAATAATAATAATAATAATAATAAATGTAGTCAGCAAGAACATCCATCAAGCTAAGACCCTGTAATTGTGAAGCTGGTTCTTGCCCATACTAGAAGTTGATTTCAAACTGAATTTCCCCCTCCCTTCCACACCAAATGGAGTTGCTGCACCCTCAGGAAGGTTTGCACTGCTTCGGAACGGACAGTGGGAACAACAACATTATTAATTGGTCTCCTTGACTTGACCTCCAGCCACTGTCACACCTCTCCCCTCTGCCCCTTCTTGTTCCATCATGTTTCCCTCTAATACAGAGCTAGTCTGGTTGTCACCAGGTGCTTGGCTTATCTTGCAGTTCATTGACTTCTGCAATTCAGCTAAGCATTCGGACTCTGTTTCTTCTTTCAGTAGAAATTCAAAGTCAGAAACTTGCACCTAGGAATGGTGTATTTTGGGAGAAGCAAGTCCAGTCCCCCTAACAGGAATGTAATTTTTGAGCCACAAACTGCATTGCAAAACCTGGAGAAGTGCAGAGTCCAGAGGATAACTGTTCTGATCCAAGCATATGTCGAGGAAGTGTAAATTAGGTCAATCCACTTCAAAAAGCAGATGAAATGAAATTCTGCCCCATCCTATGTTGTTTCAAAGTGAGGTTCAGCCTGTGGTAAGGTGTAATGATGCTGATAACAACATATTAGTATATCAATACCAGGTTTGACCTGACTATTAAACAAGCAATGCTCTTAGAAATAATGCTCAAAAATACTTATGGAAGTTGCAGAATGCATATATATGGTCTAGCAAGTTTTCCAACACACTGTACCTGAAACATGTTAGCAATTTCTCTGCACATCCCAGCTATTTAACTTGCTTCTCACTTCCTTCAGACATATAATCTCCATGAAGTTAAAAGAACTGATAAAATATTTGAAAATACACTCAAAGAAGAAACTAGCACATTAAAGTCTAGAGACTTCTTTCCATTTATGTTCATGTTCCATTTTCTGAAATGTATGAAGTTCAGTTCCAAGTTCAAAATCAGAAACCTCAATTTCAGAGGCTGATTCAGATTAGAAAAAAACAAACTTGAATGATGCTAGAATTTTCAAAGATAACTTACTCACTCTGATACAGGAGGATAGAAAAACACAGATACCAATATGAGGATAACTAGTTTTCCCAAGAGTTATAAAGACAGCAGAGCAATGTAGCAGCAAACTCATTTGATCTCACTGAGACTAGGCCTTGGTGGCCTAGAAATATTATAAATAAAGAAATGCAGTAATTCCAGCAGATTGTATGAACCCTAATCAAGGAGTGAATGAAAATTCAGCCGCCAGAGAGTAAAGCTGTATTTGGATCTTAAGCATCACCTTGTGCCAGATGTTCAGCTCTTTCACAAGGATGCTCCGCAAGCCCTCTGTTCATGCTCATGTCCCTGATGCCCTTTTAAAGTTCTCAGGTGTGTGTGTGTCATTACTTCAACAGACATTCATCCCCCTGCCGCACCTGATCCACTGACTAAGGCTTTTTGCCACATTGTGTTCACAAAGAGTATTGACAGACAGTGTGCCCTTGGCAGCCGAATCTCTAGACTGTCAATGACATTATTGAAGAGTTCCATGTTATATTAACTGAAGATGCACATTTAACACTGCCTCTTAATTAAAACATAGGAATGTTTCTTTCCTGGGATGTTTCTCTAAAAAACATTACTTTCTTCAGTTATGCATGATAATCTTAAATTCTATACACTGCTTCTAAGCCCTTAAAACTTCCTGGCATTTATCAAAGTCTGCCTTCCTGCCACAGAAGGCTTTTTGAACCAATTGAGGTTTCTATGAACAGAAGCGGGGGGGGGGGGAGGCGAGTTTCAGAAATTGCTCCTTTCTTCTGCAGCCCCCTTTAGTGAGCACAGGAGGTTGCAAAAGAAAGGAGGAATAAATGAAACCCATTCTCCCCTCTGCTGGATCAAAAAGCCATCTGTGAATGGAAGGAGATACTTGGTTACAGCCCTTTTCATTTACTGTGATGTTGATATGTCTAACTTTTAATTTATTCCCATTTTTACGAATTGCCAAAAACATATCAGACTTAGGTAGCTAAAAGCAAAGCAACTCGGGCTCCATCTTTGGCACAGTATACATTTGCAATTAGGCATAATGCTATGCATGTTTATACAGAAAAAGTCCTACAGCTCCCATCATTCCCCACCCCGCACCCTTATACTTTTAAATTTAATAAATATCCCAAAAAGTTCAAATTGTATGTGCTGTTATAACTGACCTATTTCATGTTCTTAAAATAACAAAGTGACTTTAGGTTTGTTAAGGAAGACAGTATGGCAAATATCTTAAGTTTCCATATAGTTGAGGTTGGTTTGTTTTCTTTTTAAATTAAAAAAAGTGCTTCCCGTAGTCCTCTCTGACTTCAAAGCTAAGCCATTTTACATTGCTAGTTGAGATAGCTTATCTTCAAAGAAATTTCACTAGTGATTATTATGAATGTCCATTACATCACTAAATTTTTCCAGTGGTGCTAAATAAAAGAGAATGTTCAGAAGTGAAGAAATGGGTATAAGAGTTGAGCATATATGACAGAGTTGGGGCTGACCCACATAGATAGAAATTGGTGAGAATTATCTGTTTTGTTTTCTAATAAGAACTTATGAAAGTTCACACTGTTCTCCATAAAAATGGGAAAATACAAATTTAAAGGCTCTGAGCATTAGAGGAAGTGAAATATTTGTTCATCCAGACTTCGAATCCCTTTGTATTCAGTCCTGTTTCTGATACCTTTGGCCACCTTCCTTTTGTTCTCACAAGCTCCTTATTTTTAACATTTACATGCCAAGCAGGCGAAACACAGTGCTCTCCAGCCTGGGAACAGTTGTATCTATTGAATTGAATGGTTTATTTTGTTTTCTGATTAAGCAGCTCATCAGAATCAACACATATTTTTATAAATGGCACTGACAGGCCTAGGCCAAGAGCTGCTGTGAGCCCTACAGCTCCTTAGAACGAGCAGGAAGCTCAGAGCCCCGTCTAGTCACTGCAGAGGAGCCTGGCGCATGGAGCACGGGAGCTCACCTCTGCCCAGCTTCTCACCTGACTACAGGTTAAGGGATATTCACACTTCCAATCAGCCACAGTTGCAAGATTCAGCTTTTAGTGAGCCTCTGACTTACAGCCTGGGGTCACGAGAACTGAGCAGGAGGAAGATTCTGCCGAGAAAAGGGTTCGCTGGGCATTGTACAGACTGAAGCAATGAGTAAAGAGAAGGGAAAGGAGGTGTCCTCTTAGATCTAGCACTCATTATGGGCCAGATTCCCCTATCAAGGTAGACCCTTAGAAGGGGAGCTTTAGCAGCCCCTTTCCTATATTTAAGCTGGTGCAGTGCCCAAAGTGCCCAAAGAACCTCTACTGAGAACAATTTAATTGCTCAGAATACTCTTTTTCCCTGGACTTTTTGTGAACTGTTCTCAGTCTTGAATCCTGGTTGCTAAGACTTTGGCTATGTGTGGATTTTAGGCTTGCAAAGCAACATGCCAAGAACCTCTGGTTATTTTATTTACCAGGTTGTATGAATGCTATAAACTTTGCCACAAGCTCTAGAAAACTAGTGTGTAACCTGGCTTTGTTGCAATGAAGGGTTTTGTTGTATTTTTATTTTGGAATTGCTCACATGTATCAGAAAGTCAAGCCTCACAGGAACAAAGAAAAGCCTGAGATGTATAAAATAACAAATGTGGAAGAAAGTGTATGAAATGGTTTTGAAACATATCACAAAACTTCTGTTTTTCTGTTAAATTTCTGGCTGAAAATGGAACAGCTTGAATGATTGTGAACCCTGTAGGGACTGTGACTGGTCTAACACCAGAAGTTTAATTAAAAGACCCCTTGGAAATCCTTTCCATTCAATTTAAAAGCAGTGGGTGCCTATGAAAGGGAATTGCCATATGAGGAACAACTGGGCCCATCATGAGGCATCTTTCCCATGTTGAGGCTTTCCCTCTGAACTCATTTGCAACTCATATGGTGCAGCAGTGCAATTAAAGAACATATTTTAGGGAAGAGTATCAGGTCCTCCTTTTTTCCACCCACCCCATTTGCTAGCAGATAAGCAGTAGAAACTGTTTAAAGGTGCCTGGACTTGCAGCAAATGATAGTGCTGGTTGTGAATGCAAGAATGCATTTGACTGGAACAAGAGCAGTGATGGTGTGCCAGGTGAGCTCTGAAGAAGCAAAGCCGGGTTAGAAAGTGCTGCTTGTAGAGCAGGGGATCAATTCAGAGCACCTTTTAGTTTTCCCCCACCCTCATGAGTTCCTGCCCTCCTTGGACTCACCCCGCCCCCAATTCAGTTTGTCTCTGGTTTACATTTGGGGAAAAGAAAATGCAGATTGAGGTGCCATTGTGTTCCCCTCTGGGCTCTGTGATTTAGGATTAGTAATCCTGTGCCGCTGTAAGCCATATGTCTTCCAGACCTGTTAAGATTTGAGGCTTTCAAGCCCTTGTGTGTGGACTGGGGCGGGGAGAAGGGTAGGCACACTGGAGAGGACAAAGTCATTTTGACTAAGAGCTGCTGAAGGGAATTCAGGGCATGCCCAGCCTACACAGTTATTTTAAAGCATGGGGGCTACTTACCTAGCTATTCGTATCTTCTGTTCTCCCAAATCCACCTGCAGGGTGGAGCATGCTTAAAATAAAATTGCAAGTGTTGTTTCTAGAATATAATAAAACTGCGAGTCAGGTAAGTCATTTCTAATAAGGCTGCCATGCTTGGATTCTTCCTCTTTCCCAGCAGTCCTGCCTTGAGGTAGGAGGGGTTGGAGGTTCAAGGTTCTGGATGGAAGGTGGCATTAGCTCAGGGAAGTCTGTTGTTCTTTCAGACTCTCCAGGGAGAGCTTTGGGAGCCTGAACTGAAAGAAGCTTGAAACTATGATGCCAGGTAGCTTTGCTCCTTTGTGTGAAGTCCAAGCCTAGGTGACTGGAAGCCCAATCCTGGGGTAGGAGGGGAGGTCTGCCACCTACCTAACAGCCAACGTAAAGGTGGTGCAAGGATCCCATCAGACACAGGGCAGTACCACTTGCCCACTGGGAACCGTGGAAGGGACCTGGTGCAGGGAAAGTTCTGGCACTGTGCAGAAACTTCTAGCACCAACTGTGACTCTCTCACCTCATTATGCACACCCTGAAAGGACAGTGTCCCTCCATGATCTTTAGCAGATGACACATGAACAAATATGAGAATGCAGACAGTTAATGCATGGCTAAGCATCACAATGAATGGAACTGGTGCAGCCCATTCTAATCCCGGCCTGCTGTCGCCCATTGTCTTTCAATCAGAGACAGCAGACAACATCAGTCTGTTCCAGAGATTTATGCTAAGCAGAAATGTGCATCTAACTAACGAACTAACTTTGCCATTCTGTACATTTTTAGTTAATTTTTAAATGCCAAGTTTCCCTACATTGCAGTTATTTAACATTAAATATATTTCCTATTTAAATAATTATGCTTATTTACAGGGAAGATTAGAATTCCCTTTGTGATTATTTTAAAAAGTCTCTTTGAGTTATTGCCACTGCCTCTGCAGGTGAAATTTTATTATTATTATTATTATTATTATTATTATTAGAACATTTCTATGCCACCCCTTGCCGAAGCCTCGGGGCGGCTTACAACACAATACAATACAATACAAAAATAACAATATAAAATTAAAATTAATAATATAAAATAAATAAAAAATATAAACGATATAAAAGAAGTTAGAAAAGAAAAGAAAAGAAAAGAAAAGAAAAGAAAAGAAAAGAAGTCGCCCTGGCCAGATTTTAAGCCCTCAATCACTGACCAAGGCTTCATCCAACAGCAAAATCAACTATCTCTGTTTTCCCTTCTCAGCTCTCTTGCTTTAACTTCTCACTAGATTTTCTATAGTTGCGTTTCTTAAGATGCCATTTTTATCCTTAGTGAGACATTCCCTGCTGAAAGTCCCCATACATACAACAAAGGGAAAACTCCTTGACTAGAGAGGGCATCTCACTGTAGGTTTCCCATCAGACTAAGCCTGAAAGGCACTAACAAATTGACAAAGCTAGAAGCAACCACCTGGAATAAAATCTGGGGCTGCCAACGCCACACACTATGTATTTCATGAAGTTAGTTGTTTTTGTCACGGAATAGACTAGGGGAAAGACATTCAGGGGTCAAGCTATGACCTGAATGCCAGAGGTAGAACAGGCTGAATGCTATGGACAAGAAAGCAGGGAACAGGCAAAGAGTGAAATCTCCCGGTGAAATCACCCCACTGCATTGTCTGTGGGGGTATTAAGCAGGGAATGTCAGAGGGACAAGACAAAGGAAACAAACCAACAAAAAGTGCATGTTCAAGGCATAGCCAAGGACCTCCTTGCAGGAGCCGCTAACTAGCTTGCCAGCAGCATCTTTCAGCTCAGTTTTTTACAAAGGCTGCTTGGGGCAAAGAAAGCAAGGACTCTCGAGTGGCAGGGCCTCTAGTGAGCTTGTATTCCAAGGCAGGAAAGTGCTGAAGAGCTATTTTTGACATAGGCAATGCAAGACCGCAAGCTGTCTCTAACTGCCAAAGCCCTTTCCTCAGCCTAAACATCTTCACGCAGCTGCTGTATGCAGAAATATCAGTGGACCAATTATTTGGAGGTGGAGCGAACACTGTTGGGTTGGTTTAGGTTCCTGAGTTTTATATTGCCAACAATGAGTTGGAAAGAAGCACAACAAGGCCGTGTAGCACAGTATTCACAAACAAGGCATCCACATTTCAACAGCCCAAAGCAATGATTTACCACAAGAGTGCAGTAAATTATACCGCAGATGCAAAACAGATTGCATTAGAAGACGTTATAGCAGATCAAGTATGCACGAAAGAGAAGCCACTAAATTGCATCCTTCAGCATTCTGCACGCTCCTGATATTTATAAATCAATAGCTCACTTGCAGAAACTTTTTGTTCCCTCTAGTATGTCAAACTGTATTCACAAATCAGATATGACAGCACAAATCACACAAGACCACAAATATTACTTATACAGGAAGGCAGTGCAAGAACGATAGGCCACATGGAGCCAGTTAGTGTGTACAGGTGGCCACAACTTACATAAAATTCTCACCAAGGATATTTAGGATACCCAGCAGTATAGGCCCAGCACATTTGCCTGTACCTCCAATCAACTTACTTGCAAAAATCACAAAATGGTATCCTGATATCTCAAGGATGCTTTAGTAACAGGAACGAACACCACATATAATCATATAATTAATTAAAAGCACCTTTGGATGGAAAGGAACCACATCATTTTTCAAATGCACTTCATTCAGAGCCTGCTCACCACACAAATTACATTCTTCACATCAGATCATGCCTACAATAATTGCCACTGCAAATTATGGCAAGTAGTGGAACTGCCCAGTAATATTCCTGAAAAGAAAATCCTTCTGTTTGTCTGTTGTCCAGCCCAAGAAATGAAAGTGCACAGTTCCAATGCCTGAATAATTTGAACAAAATGCTTCTCAAAAACAACCCCTTAGGAGTAGAATGTTCCATGTCAATGGGGCATATATTTACTATTAGATGCCTCTCAGAAATAAATTGCAGTTGTCAACAAGTTGCTACTAGTAATTCTTGGATCTTCTGTCCCACAGCTTATTAGTGGGATTATTAGCTTATTGTTTCCTAAATAACAATAGTACTAAAACTGGAAAAGAAGAACAGCTCTGTGGACAGTTCTCAAGCTCATGGACATGGCAAGTTCCAAATTATTTGTGTAGGAATACATGATACCTGACACCATGTTGTAACTTTCTGTGTGTGTGTGTGGGTGTTAAGACCAGAGCATGTGTTTTGTACCCTCACAAAACACACAACACTGGTCTCACTCCATTATCTTACCTCTTATCAAACATCAGTCCTTCCCTTCCACATTTGTCCCAACAGCACGCAATTCAAAAGCTGCACTATCACCATCACAGGCCCAACATCATGGATATGTTAACGCTTAATCAATATTTTAATCATTTGCATTTAAAGCCATAAACAGTTTGGGGCAAGGTTATCTGAAGGAGTGCATGAATCTGTATAAGCTTTACCTAGGCCATGAGATCAGCCACAGCAGCTCTGCTCATGAACTCATCAATTGACATTGGGCTTGTTGAACTATGAGATAAGAGTTTCTCATTTTAGCACCTTATGTCTGGAACGCCCTCAAGAGATTCACTTGTTTTCCTCCCTTTTCTCTTTCAGATAAGCTCTAAAATGGTTAAACTCTACAAACCACCTTGGATTGGAAATTAGACTGCTTTCCTTTATGATTGTTCTTGTTTAAATTGCTCTTAGAATAATTTGTGATGTTTTGCTGATTGCTTGATGTCTTTGCACTTGTCTTTTAATTGTTACTGTTTTAACAACATGATATATGCTCAGAACATCAATGGGATGCACTCCTGGATAAATGCATGTAGGACTGCAACTTTAAGCTTATACAGATTTTAAATATTTGATGGTTTTAAGAACATAAGCAGAGCTATGCTGGATCAAGCTAGCAGTCAATCTAGTCCTGCATTCTGTTTACACAGTAGCCGACTCACACGATTTCACAAGCAGAAGGTGAGTGCAACAGAACCCTCCTGGCCAAGTCCCCCAGCGACTGGTGCACATAAGAATACAACTTCTGTGTTGGAGGCCACATGTAGCCATCAAGACTAGTAGTCACTGTTAGCCTTTTCCTCCATTAATTTGTCCAGTCCCCTTTTAAACCAAATCAGGGTCCCTGATTACATCCTTTGGGAGTGAATTCCATAGTTTAACTGTGCATCATGTAAAGAAGTACTTCCCATTTATCTGTCCAGAATTTCTTATCAATCAATTTCTCGGGATGATCCAGGTTCTCATATTGCAGGGAGGGAGAAAACTGTTTCCCTCTCTTCTTTCTTCATACTATGCATAATTTTGAACATCTCCATCGTTTTCCTCCTTACTTGCCTTTTTTCTAGGCCAAACACTCTCAGATGCTGTAACCTTTCTTCATAGGGTAGTTGCTCTAATCCCTTGATCATTTTAGTTGCCCTTTTCTGAACTTTCTCCAACTTTACACTATCCTTTTCAGAGGTGGTGACCAGAACTATACAATATTCTAAGTGTGATGGCATCATGGTTTTGTATAAGGGCAATATGACATTGGCAGTTTTATTTTCAAGGCTAAAAACAGTTTTATTTTCAAGGCCTAACTATGCCTAACATGGAGTTTACAATTTTCACAACAGCAATACACTAAGTTGACTCTTTCTTGGTCAGTCACAGCCAGCTCATTTCCCATCATCTTGTAAGTGAATCTGGGATTTTTTGCCCCAACATTAATAACTTTGCACTTGCTTATACTGAACTTCATCTGAGATTTTCATGCCCATTTTCCCAGTTTGGAAAGATAATCTTGGCACTCCTCATTATCTCCTTTGGTTCTAACCACCCTAAAGAGTTTGATGTCATCAGCAAACATGGCCACTTCACTTCTACTCCTACTTCCAAATCATTTACGAATAAGCTGAAAAGCATTGATCCTAATACAGAACTGCTCCCATGGGACCTCACCCTTAATATCCCACCATTGAGAGAAATTACCACTTATTTTCTCACTGCTTTCTATTCTTTAACCAGCCACTGATTCATAAGAGAACTTCACCTCTTACTCTATGACTATTAAATTTACTTAGGAGTCTTTGGTGAAGGGCTTTGTCAAAAGCCTTTCTGAAGCTCAGCTAAACAATGTCTACCAGATCACCCCTGTCCAAACATTTATTGATATTCTCAAATAATTTTAAAATGCCAGAGAAACAGAACTTACTTTTGCAGAAGCCATGTTGATTATTTTGCAGAAGGATTGGTCCTTTTATAATCTTTACTAACTCTTATTATTAATCATGCTTTCAACTAATTTACCTGGAACAGATGTTAAGCTGACTGACTTGTAAATCCCCAGATCCCCCCTTTTTTAAAGGGGGTGTTAAACTGGCCAATTTCCAGTCCCCTGAAACAGAGGCTGATCATAGGGATATGTTACATATTTTTCTAAGAAGGTCAGCAGTGATATATTTGAGTGCTTTAAGAACTCTAGGATGGATACCAATCTGGGCCAGGTGATTTAATAATGTTCAGTTTGTCAGTAAGGTCAAGAATTCATCTTCTGTCACTACTATGTGCATTAGTTGCTCAAACCCCCTTCATGAATGCCTAAATACAGGCACCCATATCTATCTTCTGTGGTGCAGACAGATAAAAATAATTCTTTTGCCTCCCCTGCCATGTCCTATTTCTTTCTTTTCCTCCTTTAACTTTATTATCATGCAATGGTCCGACTGCCTCTCCAGCTAGTTTCTTGCTTCTGATATATTTAAATAATGCTTTGTTGTTGGCCTTGATGTTCCAAGCAAAATGCTCCTCTAAATGCTTTTTATTTCTGTTGTTGTCTTTTGGCATCTCCCTTGGGCGAGCTTGTGCTCACTTTTGTTTTCCTCATTTGGGAAAGACTTCCAATTTTCTAAAGGAAACTTTTTTGTCCCTAATAGTTTTGACCCTGTCCATTAATCATGCTGCTGACCTCTTGGATTTGTGCAATCTTTCCTGACTTTTCTACATATTGTTTGAGCTTCTGTTATCATGGTTTTGAGTAAACATCAAGCATCCTCTTGGTTACCCCTTTCAACTTCCTTTTTACCTGTTTCCTCTTTTGAAGAGGACTGTGTTGGACCTCTTGGGCAATTTTCCACTTCAGTGTATATTACATCTGATAGCACTGTGGTCAGTGTTTCCAGTTGGTTCAAGAGCATTTATATCTCACACTACAACCTGAGCAACCTAGGATTAAATCCAGGATTGCCTTCCCCCTGGTTAGTTCCATGACCAACTGTTTTAAGGCCATCATGTTGTTTAGGCCAACATGAAATTTAACCATGTTAATATTTTAATCTTAGATATTGTTGTTTAGCTACATTATTTTGTTTTTGTTGTTTTTTGCTTCTTTAGTAGGACCCACTTTGGAAAAATTTGAAGAAAGCAGTAAAAAAGTATATTAGATAATAAAGAGAATAAAAACTCCTTTGATTTGGGCTTACTGGATCTTAAACAACCTAGGAATGAATATTCCTTTTGATGATAATGAGCTTGGGTCCTTTTTGCTACCAGCTAAAACAGAAGGATCTAGTAGCCTGAACTGGAGAGAGAGGGGCAGGGGGAAGGAGAGAGAGGGGGAGAGAGAGAGAGACCACTCATCACATCCCTACATGACATTCTCCCTCAAAATAAAGTTCAATTTAAATAGCATTCGAGTTGATTTTCAGAAAATATTGAGGGTAATTCCTATCTGGCAGGAAAAGAATCCCAACTCAATATCCTTCACCTTTATTCAAAAGGCTGGAGCTTGACTGAAAGGTTGGAGTTTTCTACATCTGACTCAGGCAATCAGTGACTGGCTCCCATTTCACAATAATTACTGTGTGCATATGGCTCCAGAGTGTGTGCTGAAGGCAGATGAGCAGCATTCCAAAAGCCTTTTGCCAACAACTATCAATATATTAACAGCGAGCTGCCAGTTTTGGTGGAAACTTGGTGTTAGGGTGCATTAGTCATAAAGGAATACTTTAAATCACTCTCTGCAGTTCGTGCTACCCAGGATCCATCCTTCTTTCCGAATCGCAGTCAAGAATTGAAGTGTGTACAAAAACAGGAGAGCCAGCCAGCCAGAGTCCCTTCCGAAGCCCTCGCCAGACACAATATGACATTTTTGTTGATCAATTTTTGACCTGTTGGATGCAATTTCAACTCTGGGCCATATTTTAGGAAAGCAGCAAAGAGATCATGACATAATTTGGGATTGCTCTGTCTTGTCACCAAGGAAAGTGGAAAGAATAGAATGAAAGAAATAACAGGAAAAGGCCATTGCAAGCAAGAGGTCTCTGAATAAATCTTGCCAGGATTCACCTCCTCTTTCCTGGAAAGATAGAAAACCTGACCTTCGGCATTAGGATGGAGTGGATGGCGCCCCTTCTCAGCATCCTGTTCTGCCCAGAAGCCATGCATTTGATGAAGTGCATTTTAGCCCTTGAAAGTTTATGCCATAGACAATCCATTAATCTTTAAAGTGCTACAAGACTTGGTTGCTTTTTCTGTAACATATTTGCATAGCCGCACTTCTGGAATATGCCCCCTGTAGTCCATCACTATTGAGACTATCTCCACGCACTCTCCTTCTCTGACTGGCCTCAGGGCTCCATGTATACTTCAGAGATGTTTTATTCCTTTATCTATCAAGTACAGCATAAAATATACTCATCCAATACAGTACTTAAATTTATTAAAACCCTTAATCCCACAGCAATGCACTTTTGAGAACATTCTAAGATGGTTATAAAAAGACAACAATTCTATCGAGGGAACTGCACATTGTTTTACTACGGATGAACAAAAGTAGTCCTTTATTCAACGCTATCACTCACAAAGGAGCTCTACTGCTATAATCATTATTCACTGGTCTGCTGCAAAACATATAGGATTGGGGCTCTCTGTCAACAGGTGTGGATACCTACACATTTAAGCAGCTTGTGTCTACCATAAATGCTGTTGCTCCAGCACAAGGTGAAAGACCTTACCTGGCCAGGAGCCACTGACCTCTTGCATGCTAGTCTAAGAGACGTGAAAGAGTGGGTCCAATGGTTCTAAAGTTCACACAGTTTTAAGCAGGCAAGGAGCTTTCCTCTTGCTTCTGGAAGCAGGTGTGTTGGAACTTCCTGTGCAGAGTGGCTGTCTCCATTGACCAGCTCTACAGCACAGTGCTTCCTCCTTGCATCACAACCTCCCTCTCATGTTTCAAGCACCCTCCATGGCCACAGGTGGAATTCCTCCCGCCCCGAACTCAATGAGGATTTGTGTCGACAAGTAGATTGGAAATCTCTCCTAATTCTCATCCTTCACTCCCTGGGTTTTTGAAAGGTAGCAATTAATCTATTGGCACAAAAGCGTCTACCTGGGTGTTGGACATGCCCTGAGCAGTGTGCCTAAGCTCACGCGTCACATCTGATTGATGGATCTCCCCTACCCGCATTCCCTCTACAACCTATGCCACCTTCTCTCCCTTCCACTGATTTCACAGAATTAAAAATCAGGATTATCCCCTCTGAAAAGCCGTCATTTGCTGAACATCATGGGTGATTTTTTCTCCTCACAAGTAAGTCTGAATCCTGGTGTAAGTCTGAGAAGATATAATTGTTTTCTTTTGTTGAATGCTTTCACCTCCTTTTTCATCTCTTACATCTGTAGCCCTAATCTTAATAGAGCTTTTTCAATTGAAACCTAGAAGTTAACGGGATGCTTTTGAGAACCTCAGGGTTTCACCTCTGCTAGTCAGACCACACTTTCATGCTACATACTTTCACTGACAGGAGGCATTGGGGGGAGGGGAAGACTAGACTCGCTCAACAATGACTGAGGAATGAGCTGGTAGCTGCCTGGCAGGAATTGCCCTGTAGTTCTTGGAGGTTCCCTGCTTCAGGCCTACGGTGAATGGAGAGATGATGGCTGTCATAAGTGGGGTAACCCAGCTGGCCTTGCTTTCAAGACAGCTAGGAATCGCCAGAATGCCCATCTCTGTCATGCTTGTTTTACAAAGGGAGCTTCAGCAGTGGCAACCAAGACCTCTGGTTGTACTGCAGTAGCTCTGGTTGAACAGCAGTAGCTCCAAGCTGCCCCTCAAAAGCAAGCCAAATCTCAAATCACCATCTCTGCTCTGCAGGGAATGGAGAGAAGATGTTTGTGGGTTTACATCACTTGGCTTTTTGACAATGGAGAATCGGTAATACAACTCAAGATACATAGCTGGATCATGGGTGTATTATGGATAGATACTGAAGCTAATATAAATAACTATTATAGTGCCGGACTATACAAAACATACAAAATAATATGCAGGATGAGTTCATTTACAATAAAATCCCTAATATAAAGATGCACTTCTGGGAAAAGAAAGCTGGTGTTCCTAAGAGGAAAGTGCAATAAAGATCAATCCTGACCTGTTAGGAAAAGAGCATTATCGCAATTACTGGTGTAGGGGCATATAGTACAAACACTCTCAAGAGGCACCTTGACATAAGGGATGTTCATAAGTGCTAGATGTACGCGGAAGAAGCTTGCTTATCATATCAAATGTAACTGTTCCCTTCAGCAGCATCAACATGTTCCCTCTACAACCTATGCCCAGGGTAAGTGGGATTCTGGCTCGCCTGAGTACAATTCTTAAACTATTAGGCCAGAATTAAGTAGGTCTACAAATCAGCTACAGATCTTCTTTTAGCTTGAAACACACAGAATAAGGCTGTACCTCCTAGCTTACTGGATTTTTAGATACCTCGAAGCCAAATTTGTTGGGCGCTATTGCTTCATATTAAAGTACCTTCAAGACCTGCATCCACACAGTGCTAAATTCACATGGCACAAAAAGGCAAAGGTTTCAAAAGTACCTAATTGTTCAGAAGATTAGGAGCTCATCCTAGTCAGTTGGGTAAACTGGGTTTCAAGGTAAATTGCAATGAAACCAACTGGCAACCCACCCAGGTTGTAGGAAAGACCCAAGTGGTTGCACAGCTTATATCTTAAGCCAAGGATTGGCTTTCCATACATCTTCACGAGGTATGGCTAGACTGAAGCTCCTAACAGCTGCATAGCCAATGAGGAGGGATGATGTGATTTCAAGTATAACAACTTCTGGAGGACCATATGTTTGGTATCCCTGCCATATATATTCAGCTTGCCACTTTGGCAGTAAATCTCAGTTCTGAAAAGTTGTGAGCACTACTCCAGTAAGACACAGAATACTGCTATGCAGAATTATATGAAATTAAACAAATAGCCAAATTTTAATTTCCTAGTGCAGAATACACACACCATAGGAAGCATTACCCAAGAGCTACATTATTCAACAAGCCTCTCCTAAACTACAAGCCAATTCTAGCTTAGGCAAGATTCAGTGCAATGCTGCAGCTTTGCTTCAACTGGGGCACACAAATTCAATCCACACAGTTTGTTGTTATATGCAGTCAAGTACTCGCCAACTTACAGCAACTCTATGAATGACTGTCCCCCAAAATGTCCCATCCTTGACAGCCCTGCTGAGCTCTTATAAACTCAAGGCTGTGACTTCCTTTATGGAATCAATATAACTTGTATTTGGTCCTCCTTTTCTTCTTTCGCCTTCAGCTTTGCCCAGCAAGATCATCTTCTCCAGGGAGGATTGTCTTCTCATGATATGTCCAAAGTATGACAGATTCAGTTTTGTCATTATGCTTCCTGAATTGGTTTGCCGTACGACCCACTTGCTTTTCTGTCAGTCAAGGATATTTGCAAAGCTCTCCTCCAGCCGCATGTTTCAAACACAGCCATTTTCTTCCTGTCAGCTTTCTTCCTGTTCAGCTTTCACATCCATAGTGATCGGGAAAGCAATAGGGTGCATGAGCTTGGCCTTGTTCTCCAGTGAAACATCCTTATACTTGATTATCTTTTGTAGTTCCTTTGTTGTTGCCCTTCCAAGTTTCAGTCATTAATTTCTTGGTTACACTCTCCATTTGAATTGATGACTGAACCAAAGTATGTAAAATCTTTCACAATTTCAATGTCTTCATTGTTGACCTTAAAGTTGGTTAATTTTTCTGTAGTCTGATTCTTGTAGTCTTCTGATTTTTATGCATACAGCACTGCATTGAATGTATTTATTTTTAAACCATCCTTCAACTCTGCAGATACCAGGGCAGTATCTAAATATAATTTAAGTAATAATACAATCATTTAAACCTCATGATCATAATAGAAACAAAGAAGGAAGTAGATAAAACTGAACACACAAAATCAACTTGCCACTTGACAGTCAAATCACAAGCAACCTGGTACAAGGAGAGGCACTTCTGCAGATGTTTAGGTCGCAGAATGTTTAAGAATTTAGAGGTAAGCACCAGTCAACTGAATTGGGCTTGGGAACAAACAGTCAGTCAGTGAAGTTCTTTCAGAATTCATTTAATACAATTTCAGGTACCAATTACAATTCTGGGTTTCAAATTCTGCAGTTTCTGGATTGTCTTTAAGGGCAGCCCAATGTGCAATACATTACAATGAACTGCTGTCACTGGACCAACCGTGCCTGGGAACATGGTAACTGGTGAAGTAACCAGACTTGGGAAAATACACTCCTAAGCATCAAGGTTTATATGTACATTAAAGAAGTTCAAAGTGTACACCTCTAAAATGTAATGTTTGGCTTCATGATGAGCCAGTTCTTGCCCATCACTGTCTTAGACTGGTTGGTCACAGGTAGCCACAAAGTTCTGATCTCCACCCTGTCTTGCAAGAACCATCTACTAGCATCAACCACACTGACCAAGAGGATTCCAGTGCAGGCGAATAGTAAATGGGGCAATCTGGCCCAAGCATGCAAGGAAGGAAGGAAGGAAGGAAGGAAGGAAGGAAGGAAGGAAGGAAGGAAGGAAGGAAGGAAGGAAGGACAGCCCCCTTCCAACTTATGCTTTAGCCCTTCCAGCCAATGACATGTCTCATTGCCCCTGGTGTATTAAATGTTTGGGACTAGAGTAATGGACAGTTTTTAGAACTTCCTTAGCTACAGTTACTTTAAATCAGTTTTACACAACCTGGTGCCAGCAAGACAGTTTGGAATACAAAACCTTCAGCCACTTCCTAAGATTGAGGGGCAATGGGAATTGTAGTCTAAAACATCTGGAAGGCACCAAAACTGGGACATGCTGCCTTGAAGCATTTCAATTCATCACAATTTTTATTGAATTTTATTATGGGGCCCACAACCAAGAGTCCTCAGAGACTGATTTTTCTAATGGGTGTACCGTGCACCCTTCTGCCCAACAGACTTCCTGCCTGAGCTGACGGAGATCGTCTCGGACCTGGTGTTGAAGACTCCCAGGATGCTGGTCCTGGGGCACTTCAACCTCCATGCTGAGACTGATCTGACTGGGGTGGCTCAGGACTTCATGGCCTCCATGACGGCCATGGGGCTGTCTCAACATGTCATTGGCCTGACCCATGAACGTGGACACACGCTGGACCTGGTTTTCTCGACGGGACAGGAAGAGGGTGATCTGAGGGTGAGGAATTTCTGCCTGACTCCTGTCATGGTCAGACCACTTCCTCGTGATGTTTGAGCTCGATGGAGGCCTTTCCCTCTATAAGGGTGCGGACCCTATTGTGTGGGTCTGCCCTCGGAGCCGGATGGAGCCGGATGGATTCCTGAAAGCTCTAGGGGAGTTTCCGGTTGATAAAGCTGGCGCTCCTGTTGATGCTCTGGTCGAACTGTGGAATGGGGAAATGACCAGAGCTATTATATTAGAATCTGGTCAATTATAGACCGGTGGCCAACATCCCATTTTTGAGCAAGGTGCTGGAGCAGGTGGTGGCGGGACAACTCCAAGCTCTCTTGGATGAGACTGATTATCTGGACCCATTTCAGTTCGGCTTCAGACCTAATTATGGTACTGAATCTGCCTTGGTCGCCCTGTATGATGACCTGTGCAGGGAGAGAGACAGGGGGAGTGCTGTTGGTTCTCCTGGACCTCTCAGCAGCTTTCGATACCATTGACCATGGTATCCTTCTGGATAGGCTAAGGGGGCTGAGAGTAGGAGGCACTGCTTGGCAGTGGTTCTGCTCCTACCTTGACGGCCGATTCCAGAAGGCGGTGCTGGGTGACTTCACCTCTGCGCCATGGCAGTTATGCCATGGAGTTCCGCAGGGGTCTATTCTGTCCCCCTTGCTCTTCAACATCTACATGAAACTGCTGGGAGAGGTCATCTGGAGGTGTGGGCTGCAGAATCATCAGTACGCTGATGATACCCAGCTCTACCTCTCGTTTTCCACCAATCCAGGTGAGGCAGTGGCTGTACTGAACCGGTGCCTGGCCGAGGTAATGGGCCGGACGAGGGCCAATAAACTGAAGCTCAATCCAGACAAGACAGAGGTCCTGCTGGTAGGTGGTTCGAACTCCTGGGTAGGTGACTTGGATCTTGTCCTGAATGGGGTTGCACTCCCTCTAAAGGACAGGGTCTGCAGCTTGGGAGTGCTCCTTGACCCGGAGCTGACTTTGGAAGCTCAAGTGTCAGCGGTGGCAAGGAGCGCTTTCCTTCAGCTTCGGCTGATCCATCAGCTGCGTCCCTACCTGGAGGATGACTGCCTAGTGAGTGACACATGCATTGGTTACTTCCCGGTTGGATTTCTGTAACGCGCTCTACCTGGGGCTGCCCTTGAAGACAGTCTGGATATTTCAGATAGTGCAAAATAGAGCAGCCAGGTTGCTGATGAGGACTGGGCATTATCCTCATATAACCCCAGTCCTCTACCAGCTTCACTGGCTTTCCATCGAAGTCCGGGCTCAATTCAAGGTGTTGGTAATTACTTATAAAGCCCTTAACAGCTTGGGACCCGGATACCTGAAGGAACGCCTGCGGCCCTATTTGTCCTCCCGCCCCTTGAGACTGGCAGCAGGGGCTCTCCTCCAGGATCCTTCCGTAAAAGATATCAGGAAGCAAAGTATCCAGAGGAGGGCTTTCTCTGCGGTGGTGCCCCATCTGTGGAATGCATTCCCCAGAGAGGTCTGCCTGGCGTCGTCGTTATTTGTTTTTCGGCGCCAGCCCAAGACCTTTTTATTCAAACAGTATTTTAATAATCTTGAATATTTATAGTTTTAATTGTGCAGCCAGTGTGTCTCCAAGTTTTAATTGTAATTGTAATTGTAGTTGTTTTATTTATTTGTTGATGTGAGCCATCCTGAGGCTATGTAGCAATGGGGACAGCATATAAAAACTTTAAATAAATAAATAATAAATAAATAAATAATGGCAGCAGCTCCAAGTAGAATCCAAAACCAGTTCTTGGTCCTTCAATATTGGGGCCCTCCATCTTGGTTTCTGTGCTCTCTCTACTCAGTCCCTGAGAGGTGCCATTGCCTTCTGTGTCGGAGGCCCTGGGGAACCTTCTCCAAGCAGCTCCTCTCTCCACACTCTCCCTCCCCACTCCCAAGGAGAATTCAGCAGTCACTGGCCAGGGCGCTAACCTTTTAAAAGACACATGCAGCACACCCACTTCTGTTCACAGCTCTGAATCAGCTCTATCTGCAGCCAAACACTTTACCCAAGCCTACTTGATTATGTCATCACCTAGTGAGGATGACAAAATCCATGAGAGAACAGGATAAATGTCCATCAGTTAGTCCTTTTCTCCATCTGACATGAAAGTGATGATTCATCCCTGCTTTGGCATAGTTACAATTCAAGCAATTATTTCTTTGAGTTTCTGTGGCAATCTTTGAAAATCATGAGATCAGTTCATTTTCACCTGCATATGACAGCCAGAAAAGTCTGAGTATTTGCCTTTTGATCCTACACAGGCCTTGACTTGCTTTTTATGATCTCTTAATTTATTTATATACCAAAATATGTTCTGGACAGCATGGTGGGATAGTACTGGTTGCCCTGGAAACCAACACCATACCTTGTTTGCTGAGGAAAATTAACTTGACCTTCATCGTTCCATCACTTAGGACCTATAATCAGTAGCCATTAACATCACGCTAGGAAGGCATTTGCTTTCTGACAAGAAAATAAGAGGGGAAAATTGGCACCTTCACATATCAGCATCTATGCATCGTAGGGCACTTACATACCGTTTGCCTTTTACGAGAAAGGGTTTTGGTGAAGCAAGTGAACATCATCTTCTTAGCAAAACCCAACACTGATACAATAGATAGGAAATTGTCCCATTGTCAAACTTTCTGAAAACCATGGCCTATGGTTCAGGTGCTACACAATAAAAATGCAAGGGAATGTTAATAGTTGTTAGAACATTAACCTGAAATAATCAAAAAAACATCAGTTAAGAAATTATTCTGCTTCATATACAGAAACTTAGATATGTGTACTGACTGCATTCTACAGGTATTCTAAGATCTATAAAAACAACTAGAGCAACTGGTTTCTCCCAATGCACCGCGTTTGCCATTTTTTCCTTTTAATAGATCTGAGAGAATCTTCACACACAGCCTGAAATCTGGAAGAGCACTGCCAGAAATACCTTCTCTTCACACAGAGAGGTCTGGGGCGCTGGCAGAGTAGGAGTCAACGCAAGAGGATTTGCGAAGGGTAAATAGCAAAGCGTAAGAATGCAGGAAGTTGCCTTACACTGGGTTTCTTTGTCTGTCTAACCCAGTAGTCTGTACCCGAAAAGGCAGAGGAAGATCTCTGGAAGAAGTCTCTCATGAATTACCTGATCAGAGGTCACACCTAAAACATTCTGCACCCAAAGAAATGCTCACAACTTTTGGCGGTGCACAATGGTGTGTGTGTGTGTGTGTGTGTGTGTGTGTGTGTGTGTTGGGGGTAATTGCTCTGGACCTCACACATGAAAGGAGCCACACTGACAAATCAGCCTTGCTGCATTAGTGCCAACTTCCTGCTCCACCTCAGAATTTCACTACCTTGGACCTGGTCAGCAAACCATAGAATGTCCTGCTTTTCCTCTCTCAAAATGAAATCACTCAAAGCAGCTTTCAAAACATCAAAGAACATAAAATCAATAATCAATAATTTACAACAAGCTAAAAATGGCAGGAGCAACAAAACCACAAAGAGCCAGAACCAGCAGCCAGTAAACAGAATTAAGTTATAGCAGATTCCAATGTATGCTTCAAATGTATGCAGTATTGTCTCTTTTGCCAAGAATTAACTAAATAAAAAGCATGTTGGACAAATATGCATTTTAGCTGGTGGCTAGTGAACCACCAATGTATCTGTGTTTTAGAAGCAGAATCAGCGATGCTCCCTCTCCATCAGCCAAAATAGCTATTGGTCCTCTGCTGTATACAGGACCACTGGAGCAGGATGGGTGCAGGACCCCCACCTGCCCAGGCTCTTCAGCAACTGGTGGATGTTGGCATGCTGTCCCTGGTAATGAAGGCAGCTCATAGTCAGCAAGGCTAATGGCCACTGACAGCTTTGCCCCCCCCATGAATTTGTCCAATCCCCTTTTAAAGCCATCCAAACTGGAAGCCATCCTCACTTCCTATGGCAGCAAATTTCATATTTTAACTCTATGTTATATGAAGAAACACTTCCTTTTTTCTATCCTAAACCTCACACCAATCAGCTTCATGGGATGACCCCAGGTTCCACTTTCTCCACACGATGCATAATTTTAACTACCTCTGTCATATATCCCCTTACTCACCCTTTTGCTAAGCTAAACGGTCCAAGTTGTAGCCACTCCTCATAGGAGAGTGGTTCCAGCCCCTTGATCATCTCTGTACTTTTTTCTAACTCGATAATATCCTTTTTCAGGTAAGGTGATGAGAACTATACACAATATTCTAAGGGTGGTCACACCAAAGATTTGCATAAGGGGACTACGATCTTGGCAGTTCTATTTTGTATTCCATTCCTCATTATGCCCAAGATGGAGCTTGCCTTGCTCACAGCAGTGGCACACTGGGCAGAATTTCTTCGAGCTGCCCACCCCACACACCAAGATCCCTTTCCTGATCAGTCACTGCTTGCTCAGATCCCACCAGCCTGTACTTGAAGTGTGGCATTTTTGCCTCAGTAAGCATCGCTTCACATGTTGTGGCCTATTTAATCCACACTGGGCTGTGGTGACCGGGTCACCACATTGCAACATCTCTCCTACCTGCTGCTTTCCCCTTGCAAACTGACCCCTCTCTGAAAAAAGCCACTTTGCAGGGAAGAAATAGAACCTGCATGGATTCAGGAAATGGGGATCATGGCAAAATGCACATTAGCCTCGTCCTTTCCCTCCCACCTGTTCTTGTACCTAGATGCCTTGCTAGAAACTTCCCTACTGACTGCATTGCGAGGAGGGTGGGGGAAGAATCATGCATGCAAGCATTTGAGAAGAGGTCAATCATACTAGATACCTCCATCCCTTAAGCTTTCCATTTCTTGAGACATCAAAAGCTTGAGTTTTCAGAAGCATTGAGAACTAAAATGAGTTTATTATATAGCATCAAATGCGACCTGAATACTGATTCTGAAGCCATGGTGTTTCAGAGAAACAAGGTTGTCATCTCTCAGAGACTGTACATGGCTGATCCTGATCAGCACACAATTTGAACAGGGCCTATTTGAACACTATCAGACAGAGAGTAAGTGCTTATGCAACGGCAGAACATGTTTTATCCTGTCTTATACACTCCGACATCACCACAACATCTGCATATTATTTTCAGTGCCTCTCGGTTCCAGTACCACAAACCTTGCAAGCGGTTGCTAGACCTAAGCAATCAGAAGCTGCGCTTGAGGGTCTCACAAAAACCACTTAGAGAGCTTGGCAAATATAAGAAATACGCCATTTGGGAGCCTCAGAGTGGCATTTCAACCAACCTGCAGTGGTGTCTCTACCATTTGATTATGGCATTTTCATTACTGCTCTATGGAAGATAAAACCCTCCCTTTTGGCAAGTGGAATAGGCTGCTCACTTCTTTACGAGGGCTAAATGAGTATCATTTTCTGGTGAGAGAATGATCGGAATCCCCCAAACAGCTTGGATGTGTCAGCGTGTGCACCTTCTCCGCGGCAGATCTTTGTCACCTTGCAGCGCTGCTCCTGCGTTGTTTCCCTGCTTGCCGCCGCCGCATCGGTCCCCGTCCTGTTCTTACACTAGCCAGTCTTTCATCCTAACTGACAATTGTACTACTATTGTTCATGTGCAGATCTTTTGAAATGGAGCAAAATGGAAGAGGCTGCTGCCGCTGTTGCTTTTAAGAAAAGATCTCTACAAATCCCCGGAGGGGCTGTGCAGCCGCCACCACACAAAATTCCCTCATCTGCCTATCTGAATGTGAGAGGCTGCGACAAGGGGCCTCCCAGCACGATGTGTGCTTAAGGACACCGTATGGCAAGGGAGTTACTACAGAGGTCTCCAGAGCCTGACCTTGTAGGATACCTCCTGGTGCAACCCTGTGGAGGAGGCAGCAAAAACAAAAGGCATTCACTTCCTGCACTTGCTTTAAGGAAAAAGTGGCTGTCACACCAGAACACAGACTGGGATTCAGTATGGTAGGGACTGTGGCCCAAAGCCCAACACGGTTGCCTCCCCCTTTCTTTACAGCTTTGCTAGAGCAGCAAATCCACTGTATTGTGGTGAGGTCAGGGCCAGGCTCAGCTCCTAGCTTTCATACAGCACTTGATGGATCTAGAGACTTCCCAGGGGTAGCTTCTTCCCCTGTTCCTTTCCCCACTTGAAGAGAGCTTGGAAGCCTTGCTAGTAGCTCACTGGATTAGGTCCCACCTGCAAACCCCAAGATTTCTTTTGAATTAAGCTGTAGGGTTCCTAACAATCTCTCTCGGTACAGAAGCTTTACTAAGATCCAGTAAGTCTGGGAGCCTGGCAAGTTGAGTAAGTATCAGTTGCCAAAGCCAAGAGCACCAATTTCCTGGAAAGGAACAGGGAGAAATATCTGCCTACAAGTGCTTTCTGCAAAATGGGGAAGGCAAGGAAAGGAGAAGGATGCAGATCAGGTGTGCAGAAGGGTTCCTAATTCCCTTGGAGCATTTCCCAGTCAGTGTCAGCCTCAACTGCTGTTAGGTACAGATGGGTGATCACTCTCGTGCAATGTCATTCTGGCAATCCAAAGGCGCCTTGGCAAGCAGAACCGACACAAGGACAGACTAATCTTCTCCCTTGAATGTTTGCTGCCAAGAGGCCAGTCAGCCATTGTGCAGCCAGCACCGTTCCACAGGAGACTCCAGGGGAGAGCGCCTCATGTTACGAAATGAGCAACTCATTTGAGCCATCACCCACCTGCCGCTGACGTAAATGTGATAGGCAAAGGAAAAGTGCAAGAGCGAGCTGGCAATGGGTCAGGAAGGAAACATTCTTGACTTGTCTCTGCTCTGCTGTATCTCTTGGCACTTCTATCTAAGGCGAAGAAGGTAAGTCGTTCACACTGAGGCTAAAACACAACTGGGTGCCAAGCTTTGAAGGAATCTGCTGGTAACATACCAGAAATTAAAACCTGTCGGTGCATTTATTCTGCAATACCTCAGAGCCAGTTCTCCCATAAAGGACCTTTCCTACACAAAGAATCTTAAAAAAAAGTACATGGAAAGTTCCATAAGATACATTCCACAGACATGTATCTGACATTCCCAGAATTTGCAGCAACCAAGCGGGCCATCGGTGGTGTGGGAGGGCACTTAACATACTTTATGTAGATACAAAGAGAAAAATGCCCAAGTGAATGGTCAGCCTGAAAATAGGAAGAAGCAGGTTCAGCCCTGCAAGCACATCTCTCCAGGCAAAGTGGGCAATTGCCTCAGGTGGTGAAATTCGGGGCAGCTGCCTCAGCTATGTAAATATCTTAGAGAGAAAACCCCCAGCTTGCATTCTTGCAGGCAACTTGGCAGCTCATCAGCTGAGTAATATCCCCTGCATTCCAGAGCCTTCTGATCTCCACCAGCTGCCAAGGGCACAGATATAGTTGTAAAGGGAGTAAAGCAGTGGCAGGCAATACAGCTCAGCATGAGAAAATGGTATTATCAGCACTTGATCATTCATTTCACTATTGTTTGCTACTGATACATGGTAAGAGAACTCATTTGATTTGGAGCAGCGAGGCAAGAAGGCAAAATGTTAAAGTGCCTAGAGCGGCAACAAACAAACAATTTTTTGGCCAACTCGGCACCATGTGATGGCTCACTCTTACAGGGCCAGAACACCCCAGGGTGTCAATGTGCATTAAATGCTGATTTTGATGTACAAATGCACATTTAGAAATACTAAACTTTAAAATGCAATGCCTCTCATCACAGAGGGAGAGATGAAGATCCAATGACCTGGGGCCCATTAAGCCTGTGTCCAGGTACTGAGTGCTGATGGACAACTTCAGAACCCCTTCTCTCCCTTCTTATGATTTTTTATCCTGCTACTGGACTTGGACTGTGTAGTCCTTCAGATAAATGACTGCTCTTTTTATAGTCAACTTAAAGGAAGCTATGGTTAAAGTTACAGACCATGGACTTGTAGTCTGACTTCATCTTAATTGCTCACAGTCGGTACTTTTTCACAGGGTTGCCCTAAAATTTACCATATGAATGTTTAAGTTCAAAGCCCAGCCCAGCTCAGCAGCTCACGGGGCAGCAGTGACCTATCATTACTGTAAGCCAAACCTATCTTTATATTTGAGATGTGGCGTAGTGGTTAAGAGTGCAGGACTGAGACTGAGGCAACCTGGGTTCTAGTCTCTGCTCAGCCATGGAGCCAACTGAGTGACTTTGGGCCAGTCACAGGCTCTCAGCCCAGCCTACCTCACAGGGTTGCTGTTGTGCGGATAAGACTGAGAGCAGCAGGAGGAGAATGGCATATGCCACTCTGAGTTCTTTAGAAGGAAAATAGGCAGGATATAAATCTACTTTTAAAAATTCTGAGGTGATTGGAGCAAGACTGAGACATAATTGATCAGAAATGTCAGTATGCAAAAAGCCAAATGGTGGAAATTATTGCCCAGTGCAAGAAACATACCAAATCCTGCCCTTATAAAAACCATGATGAGGTTGCAACACTTGATTTATGCAAAGCAAATGGTTACTGGAATTGTACAGGGGATTTGTACAAAGTGCTGAAAGCAGAGGAGATCAACCCTGACTGCTCTTTAGAAGGCTAGATACTGCAGATGAAACTAAAATACTTTGGCCACTTAATGAGAAGGAAGGACTCCCTGGAGAAGAGCCTAATGCTGGGAACAATTGACGGCAAAAGAAGAAGGGGACGGCAGAGAATAAGGTGGCTAGATGGAGTCACTGAAGCAGTTGGTGTGAGCTTAAGTGGACTCCGGGAGATGGTGGAGGACAGGAAGGCCTGGAGGAATGTTGTCCATGGGGGCGCAATGGGTCAGACGCAACTTTGCAGCAAGCAAGCAAGCTGAAAGCAGTAATAAATGGTAACTCCTCTCAATGAAGGGAGATAAACAGTGGAGTCCCACAAAGATCTGTACTGGGACCAGTGTTGTTCAAGTTATTCATAAATGATCTGGAATTAAGAATGAGTAGTGGCCAAGTTTGCTGATGATACCAAGTTATTTAAGATTATCAAAACAGGAAGGGATTGTGAGGAGCTCCAGAAAGATCTCTCCAAACTGAGAGAATAGGCATCAAACAGCAAATAGGGTTCAGTGCAAGCAAATGGAGAGTGATGTACTCTGGGGCAAAAAATCGCAACTTAAAAGAACCAGCTGATGGGAGCTGAGTTAGCAATAAGTGACCAAGAAAGAGATCTTGGGGTTGTGGTGGACTGCTCAATGAAAATGTCATTCTAGTGCATAGGGGCTGTGAAAAAGGCAAATTCCATGTTGGCTATAGCTAGAAATGGAACTGAAAATAAAACTACCAATATCATACACCACTTTTAAAAAGATATGATACAACCATACTTAGAATGCTGTGTACAGTTCCAGTCTCCACACCTAGAAAAGAATATTCCAAAGGAAAGTGCAGAACAGCCAAGTACAATGATAAGGGGGCTAGAGCAAATCCCCTATGAGGAAAGTTACCAGTGTCAGAATCCCAGAATCTCAATTTGAGAAGAGGGAATAAAACTCGGGTTTGTGGGAAAGACCAAGCGTCCAGACCATCTGAGGCTTTATTGTATTTACCCCAAGGTTCCCGCGGTACTCTCACAATAATGCATGCATTACTGGGCAGGCAGAGATGAACTCTGCTGCCAAACTTCAACACAACTAGAGAGTTTTTATACACTCCCAGTCACATACAGGTACAGGGCAATTGATGACAGAATGCAGAGATTACAATAAGATTCCGAGGTCATCACATACAGAACAGATAAAGAAATGTCAGTCAATCACACTGTAACAATGAGATTACAATATTTCCAATTGCCTGTATTGACACTTTAGTTCAGTAGCTTGAACCCATCTCCAGGTCTGCTTAAGACATGTAAATTCAAGCTACTGAGAAACTATGCATGATAAGCTCAAGACTCCTATCTATACTCTAGACATTCTGAGTGACCAGGGCACATGGAGCCTCTGGGCTATCAAAAGATACTTCCTTGTAAACTGAATTCCAACAATGACTATTTACAATGTATATTTGGACTGAATGGCCTGTCTACTGTAGCCCACAGCTAACGGTGAGAGAAAGGAGCAGGGGATGAATGCCATTTTAAACAGTGACAGCAAAGAGTACAGGATTTGATCCCACAATGCAAAAAAGCACACAGAAGTAATGCTTTTCAGACAGGATTTATCCAAATTTTCCCACACCAGATATGGGATTGTTTAGCTTAGAAAGAAGGTGATTAAGGGGAGACATGATTGGGGTGTTCAAAATTATGCATGGGGTAAAAGAAGTGCAGCCATGAAAGTGATTGGTGGGAGATTCTGGACAGATAAAAGGAACCATTTCTTGGCACAGAGTGTAGATAAATTATGGAATTCACTGCCACAAAGATGTAGTGATGGCCACCAATTTGGATGGCTTGAAAGGGGATTGGACACATTCATGGAGGAGGAGGCTATCAATGGCTACTCGTCCTGATTGCTATATGCAGCCTCCAGTACCAGAGGAATTGTTGCCGGAGAACATGGGCAGGAGGGGGCTGCCCCACATGAGTCCTGCTTGTGGGTCTCCTGTGGGCAACTGGCTGGCCATTGTGTGAACAGAACAGTGGCCTAGAGGGGTCCTTGGCCTGACCCAGCATGGTTTTATTACATTATTCTTGTTATTTTAATCTTGTACTTTGACAGTAACCAACAGTGTTATTTCCTCATTTCCCTGGGTGGTGCTCATGAAAAATATTTTTGGTGCAACACAGCAGTTAGGACAACTATAGTTTCCAATTATGAACAGAAGAAACATATTTTAAATGTTTAAAAGCTGAAACTTGTAGGCGTTAAGTCTTTAAGAAAATATTTAGGTTATTGTGCAACATGACAATTCATCAGTCCAAGGTCTTATTAAGGATTCGGGAAAGAAAGCTAGCTAGCTAGCTACAGTGCAGATCTTTCTGCCTTAATATCCATTTGATTTACAACATATACAGCCTGAGCTGCAACTCAGTCAAACAGAAGTAATGGGATATAAACTACTTTAACCCCATTGAATTAAATCAAATACCCCAAATTTGTGTATTTACATCATAATGTGATATAAATACACATTTTGTGAGCAGCCCTGAGGCTTTGGAGAATGGGGCGGCATAGAAATTTCCTAAATAAATAAATAATGAATAGAAGCCATTTAAGAAGCAGCTTATATTCAAGTAGGTCAAATTTAGCAAGAATATGAAGTGGCCTGATAAAGCTCAGTACATTTTTTTCATGTTCAGAAAACAAGAACCTTTGTAGGAGGAAATGGGGCTTGGTAGAAGAAATTTGCCAGAAACCCTATGATTCAAATTTGAAAGCAACACTTAGTGAGTTGGTGGGCATGACTGCCACTACTCTCCACAGCTCACTGAAGTCACAGTGTGCGGGTTTACACAACACTATCAGCCACCCCACCCCCATGGGACCAGGTGCCCTCCCTTCCTCTCCCACAGCCACAGCTGTCCTAGAGAATTGCCAAGGAACACTTGAAGACCACCAAGGTTCCCCCTCTCCTTTCTGCAGCCACAAGCCATCTTTAGCTCACTGTGGCTTTTCCCCCCTTTTACATTCCCCCATTCCTGCTCAGGCCACTCTCGAGCTCTGCTAGGGCACAAGCTTCCCCCTTCATTGCCATCACCACAAGCCACTGCAAGCTCACTGTGGGAGGACCACTTTTTGCAATCCCTGTTTCAGCAGCTATGAGCAGTCCGTACAAGTGACTGCCTGTGATTACTCACTTTAAAAAAATCGGGCACACAAAGTTGTGCTCAAATATTATTTGCTTATTAAATAAATATCAGGGACCCTGTGGCAAGAGTAAAAAAGCACCTTTGACAAACTTGACATGGGGATTCCAGGTGAGCTCCAGGTGAGCTGCAGTGCCAGATGCCCCCAAAGTGCTCAAGTGGCATGGCTACAGCAGTCTTTCCCTCTCTCCAGCACTGCCACAAGTCGTTTGGGGCTTGCCCCGGTTTGTTCTCTCTTTAAAACATTTTTTAAAAATTGATGCTGATTTCTGCTCTTTCACAAACATTTCTTTCTGGGCTAGAAACTTCACGAGTAAGTATCTATCTGCACAGTTTCCAGCCCAAAATGAATATTTTAACCCCTTCTAGATCCCATTTGAAAGCAGAGCTTGTATTCTGACAGCTCAGTCAGCTGTCAGAATGCAATTACTCCCAGAAATGGAATGCCTCCTGCTTTTGCTCATTCCTGAGCTGGTATCTTCTTGGGAAAACTTGCAAAAGTGAAAGGGACTGTTGGGACATTATTCCCCCAATGTCTCCCAAAAAAAATCTTGCCCTAAAGAGAATGATATATGTATTACCCACCTTTGCTAGGGAGGATCATTAGCTTCCCTTTTGGCAGCTACCTATCCAGTATTTTCACAGTGGGGATTAACTTAATTGCACCCCTGCTGGGGGACTGTACAGGTTGAGTACCTGCTCAGCTTTGCCAGCAGGCAGATCCCCATGTCCATTTTCCATCCTAGGTTCCCCACTGCTGCCCCTGCCTGACTGCAGTCATCCACAGTGGAAAAGGCAGTGAGAAATTTTTTAACAGTGCAAAAAGTAGAGGGACAATTACACACACACACACAACAACTATGGGTAGCCACTACAAAGTACTGCTGGGGTTCCTTGAACGAATAACTTGTAGCTGTCAGAAGGGGGACTGCAGAAGCCAGCTTTTGTAATCTAAAAAAGCATGTTTTAATAAGAAAAGCCAAGCCACAGTATGGCTGCATCGGACCAAATAGCTTGCAGTAGCAGAATGAGGGAAGCCTGCGTCAGCTGCCCCCCAGTGCCACTTGGGTGCTCCGGAGATGGCTGGCACTCAGCTGGTTGCCTCATGGCAAGAGCGACAAAATCTTTTTTTGCCACTCTTGTCATGGGGCTCACTAGCCAATTCCCTCCATCCATGGTGGGTCATGTCATTTGGGTTTCAACAACATGCAAGCCCATCACGGGTAGAACAACCCTTAAAACAAACCATGGGTTGTCAGTGGCTTGGAACTCAAATCTCTGGCAGGTTCAGATGGCTTGGAAACCTACCATGGTTCAGAAGCCACAGTGGCTTGTCATGCCATGCAAACCCAGTCAACAGTTTACATCATGTGCTGGCTGCTGGGTTGAAATTTTAAGCCACAGTGGGTGGTCACTCTGGATGGGCAAATTCAGCAAGGTGGCTGATGCAATCATCACTCAACCCTTGTATAACCCTTAAAAATCCATGGAGGCTTATTCTTCACAGAAGTCAGCCTCTCTGGTTTAACAAAAACAAGCCATGGTGACCACCCACAGCAATTTAAATATTCAAAGGGGCGTTTGGCACAGACTATACCTCACTGTGGCTTAAATAAGCCATGCTGGGCTGTAGTGATCATTCAGACCCCGTCAGTGCCAATCTGTCAGTGTCTGGGAGAGAACTTTAAAGAAAAAAGAAACAATCATTTTCACTCCAGTGTGCATTTGTACTCTATGCAGCCTTCATCACCTTGGGCTCTGTTCCTTCCGAACAACTCAATTTCCAGTTTCTCAAAAATACTGACATCTCTTAGGATGCCAATATTCTCCACAACCACAGAGAAAACATAGCTTCTGCTCCAAGATATATAAAACATTATTCAGAGCTTTGAAATGGTACTAAATTTGAGCTGCAATTTCAAGTGGCAGAGAAGAGATTGACATTTTAATGACCGCCTATTCCGCCCTTCTCTAACCCCTTTTGCAACACAGTGTCTTGTGTCAACCCGCTGGAATTTCACCAAATTCAGACTGAATTCACAGTAATACCTCCTACCTTCTTATCATTGTGGCCAGGCTCAGCTTGCAGTCGTAAAGGACCCCTCAATGTTGCCGCAAAAAAAGTTGGAAAGTTCTGACACAGGATGCTGAAGCTGCCATGAGGCACAGCAGTTCGTGTTGGATCATTTAAAAAACTCATCAGCATCTCTCAGTGGAAGAGACGCCAGGTTTACAGAACTCGACAAACCCACTCACTGGGTCGTATGTGCAAACACACACTGCTGCACGGCTCACATCCATTCATTTTCTTACTTATATCCTGCCTTTCCTTCAAGTTTTTCTCATTTGATTGCACATTACAACAGTATCTTTTCCCTGCTGCTGTTCTCTTTAGCTGGAATGCTATACCTCTTGAACTTTGGATGGCTCCCTTGGTTTCTAATTTTAAACATTTATTTAAGACCCATCTCTTCTTCTTTGCATTTTGAACTGAGTTCATTCTCTAGCCTTTCATTCCCTGAGGTGTCAGTCTCTACTGTGAGTCTACAGTCAGGGACTTTTCTTTATACAATCCTTAGTAAAATACTCAGGGATTGCTTAAAATAATAATCTTATCCTCACAATTTCTGTTATAGGTAGGGTACATGGAGATATAGGGCGAATTCACATGTCATCCTAAGCTATCCTGATTATAAACCACCACGCGCTGATGGTTGTCTTGACAGCCCATGTTACGTGTGACAGAAGATTGGCTGCCCCATGGGTTGCCTTTCCATTAGTCCCCCCACCCACTTCTGGTACGTATCCCAGGTGCTACTGCACACTTTCCACAACTGATCTAATAAGATTTCCAGCTCATGAGAGAAAGCCCCTGCACCACTGCATCAGGCAAATGCACGTAACGTTCTGAGCTTTCAGTGCATTAACACATTTGCAAATGTGTTTCATTATTATTTGAGGTCTGGTGCAAGCATGCAGGAGCACAAGAATATCTGCCTGCTATTTAGCGCAACGCTCCTCTTGCCAATCTCCTTGTCCGTTTCACATTCCACTTTGGTGCTTGACTTTCTGGTGAAGAACTTCTTTTTCTTCTTTAAAAGACTGCTTCAGTACTACCTAAGTAGTTAAACCTACTCAAAAGGCTCCTTCCCCTGTAGCTGCCAGCTGCTCTAAGCTCCCTGTCCACCACTCTCCGTTATTAGCTGTCAGAGAAACATGTGATGGGAATCAGTAAAGATACACACATTCCAAGACAGAGCAGGGAGTGAGAGGTATCAGTAAATATATGCAATTTTCAGGGCCGACATGAAAGAGATTGCTAAACACACACAAATTTCAAGGTGCTGGATCTGTAAACGCATGCAAATTTCAAGGCAGAGTGGTAAAGAAGAGGAGAAAATGTGCAAATTTCACAGCAGCAGACTTTCAAACATGTGTATTTGAACAAGACTGAAAAAAGTTTAAAAACGTATTGGGTTGGGAACACTGAAGAGGGTCCCTGTGCTATTTTTAGGAGCCATGCGGTGGAAGGCACAAACAAGAGGTGGCAGAAGATAGTGGCAGCACTAGCGAGTGCAAGAAGCAGGAGGGGTTTTCATCACTACTGCAGAATGGCCTTCTAGCTGTTTCCAACCACCCATGATGCACTCACCTTGCCATGTTCAGACATTGCAACAAGCCACCACAAAGTGAGCCAACCTGAGATCGAGTCCAGAACACTCAGGAACACTAGCAGATTCTCTGCACAAGGCACACCAAGTATATAACTCTTTGTGCAAAGTACACAAAGCCCACGAGGGACATGTGCAGAAGCAGAACTCTGTTTGAACTCACTTCCTGCCAGATGCTCACGCAAAGGTAGACTTAGCGAAGGGAGAAAGCGGGTTGGAGTCCAGAGAGCCAAGCTGAAGAAATCTGATGGACTTCTATCCCCAGACCAGAATCCTCACGCATCCCTAGCCAGGACCTGCCTTTGTTTCCATGTTCTGCCATCTTTCCATGCTGATCACTACCCATTTTTGTTTGCCACCATTTTAAAAAAGTGTGGTGTTTCAAGAGTTACCAACATTTATTGGTAACAAACAAACTGACAAGATGAAGCTCCATGTAGGCAAATTTGCACAATGTGAAGAACAAATTGACCGTTCCTGATCTAAGTAATCTACTTCAAATGGCAGTAACTATCCAAGGATTTCAGCAAAGGACATTTCTGCCATGTTACCTGAAATCTTTTTAGCTGAAGAGGTCAAGGAGAGATCCTGGAATTTTATCTATTTATGCAGGAGATATGGACGCTAACAAATCTCAGTTTAACGAATTCCCTACCCTTACAAAACATGGGCTCCACTTTTATTAGGTACTGGGCCCCCTACCCCCTTTGAAGGCAAGGTCATGTATGCATTAAGTCTCTTCAGGAAGTGCTAGAGCACTGGATTTAAGTGTAAAGTGAGCAGAGGGAAACTATTCTCATAGTGTCTTTCTCTCTTTCTCTCAGAACGTTAGGGCTTGAGGTCACCAAAGATAATAGATTTCCAACAGGTTCATGACACCAAAAGGAAGCATTCCATTACACAATGCATAATGAACTTAAGGAATCCGTTGCTATAAGATGCGACGATGGTCACTAGCTTAGATGGGCTTTAAAGAAGGATTAGACAAATGTATGGAGGACAAATGTATCAAAGGCGCTTCACTAGAAAAGCTAAGAATGGAACAGCTATCTTGAGAGGCAGTTTATATCTGCTTACAAGATACTTAGGTAAAACTCCAGAAGATGTCCATTCTCCAAGTGCTCTGCTTGTCAGTCTCCCAACAACTGTTGGAGAAAGTCCTGATCTAGATGGACATTGCAACTCGGAACAGGAAAAGGTAATCCATGTAGGGGACAAAATTTGTAGATCACAACATATGCTGTTACACCTGGTTTGTATGATTACTGCAGCCTACCATCACTTATTGAAGCAACTGTGCGTTGTCGTTCCCATGGGAGCCAAGTTGCCAATTCACTATTTAAACTGTGGTTTCTCATGACATTCAGGCCCAGCTTCTTGTGACATTCAGACAAACCACCCCACAACCCCACAACACGCCTTTTATTGCTGTTGTTATTAACTGCTCCAACAACCCACCCTTGCCAGGTTCAGTTGATACAAGAAGCCATGCCTAGCAAAGATAATTAGAAAATGAGCTGGCAGGTGACCAGCACATGCAGAGTGTTTAACAAGCCGCTGTGCTTATTAACTGCCCTCTTATTGTGCAAATGGGGCCTTAATCATTAACGTGGGAAAAAGTCCTCAGTGTTATACTTCAAAGTGGAGTTATTCTGAAGAAACGCTTTGCACCAGCTCCCTCACAGTACCACTTTGTCTCCCTTCTTTTCATTGTACGTGTAAGAAGAAATGGCTCATTTCCAAATTCAGCTAATAAATACTGGAAATCATTATGGAATATAAAATTATCTAACACATAAGAGAACAAGTTTTACTGAAGAAAAATCAGCTTGGCTTCTGCAAAGGTAGTCTGGTCACTAAGCTTTTAGACTTCTTTGATGGTGTCAACAAGTATGGACAGGAATGATCCAGCAGACATTTGAAATGTGGATGGTTATCATGTTGTCTTAACCGTAACCAACTCACAAGGAGAACCCATCATTAGTTGCTGGGTTGTAAACTGTGGCTTGTTCATCATGGTTTGCTATCTTGGCTAGATTCAGACAACATGATAACCCACATTCCAACAATAACCCATAGTGCAATGACAACCCACACTCAAGCAGTTTATGAAGTTGCCTGAACCCAGTCATTGTTGGATCTTCTTGGTACATTTGACAAGGCACATCAAAGCACCTGAATCAGCAATCCTGGGACAAGAGGACTCCTTTCATAGTTCAGTAACTGGGTAAAGAGCATAAAATAGAAAGTAGGAATAAAGGGGCACAATAGAAAAGTTCTCATACTCGAGGAATATGTTTTAACATATTCATAAATGATCTGGAGCTTGGAATAAGCAGTGAGATGGTCAGGTTTGCAGTTTGCACCAAATTATTCAGGCTGGTAAAAATAAGAGATCTAACAAGTAATCTGCAGAAGGATCTTCGTAAACAGAGAGAATGGCAAATAGCGTTCTATGTAAGTGTAAATTGATGCAGAATGGGGTTTAAAAAAATCCAAACTTCACATACACACAGATGGGGCTCGAGATAGTTCTGGCTGACCAGGAAAAAAATCTTGGGGTTGTAATGGATAGTTCAATGAAAATGCCAAATCAGTGTGTGACAACCATGAAAAAGTGAATTCCTGTGGCAAATGGGATGCTGGACTAGATGGATCTTTGGTCTAATCCAACAGGACTCTTCTTCTGCTATCTTAATTACAAACTGATTGCGCATTTGACTTGCACTTACTACATTTAGTATGATTTCTTTAAGTTGGGAATGAAAGATGGACGGGGCAGGTCAGTAAAAATCAGCACCAACTTAGAAAGAAGTAAGCCTCTTTGTTTAGGAGTCTCAATGGGTTCTATCCAGCTTCTCTGCAGAAATGCTACAGGAGGACCTTGGGACCTGATTCTGACAAGGAGGAAGTGGCAGTAGCAGCTGAGGCTCAAGGCCACAGCAGTGGGAGTCAGGACGGGGGGATGTCTTTGATAGTCCGCTACGCCATTCTGAAACAGGGGAAGTGCGGATCCTGAGTGAAGAGGGCAGGATGGGAGAAGCCCAGGGTTTAATGTCAGAGGAGAAGCAGGGTGGGGTAGGAACCAGTCAAAGCTACTGACTGCTCAAGAGGCTTTCCACGTCAAGAATTTTACTTTACTGAGGGCAGGGCATGGTTATCACAGCCAACCTGAATGGGGTGGGTGAAACTATTTCCCACTAGTTTGGTATCAGCTTTCCTCTGGCTGCATGAGATTCCAGAGCTGAGTTTCCCATTGCTAATGCAGCTTGCCTTGTTTATAGCCATTGTACTGCATAGTCTGCATAGTCTGAAGCAAGCTTGGCTCATGTGTATCGGCTTCACATAATCAGAGTTAATTACTTGGAATCATGATTCAAAGACTTGTTTTCAGCAAGAAACAGTGCTACCTCTGACAGTTATTTGAGTTATTTTAGTGGGTCTAGGTAGGACTAACACTGGATACCATCTGCAGAGTGCAGAGGTGTTCTGATTACATAAGAAGAGCCCTGGAGGAGCAGACCAAGTGCAGAGGCTCTGGGAGGACGACAATCCAGGCATGAAAAGAGCAACCCACCCTCCCCCCATGTTTATCAATGGCGTCTGGCATTCAGAGTGGGAGGGGCGTAGTTCCATTGTAGAGCACATGCTCTGCATACAGAAAGTTCCAGGTTCTATCTCCAGGTAGAATGGGAAAAGAATGAACATTTGGAGAGCCACTGCCAATCAGAGCCGGCAATACTGGGCTAGATGAACCAGTGACCTGACTCAGTAGAAGAACATAAGAACCATGCTGATCAAATCAAGGGTCCATCTAGTCCAGTGTTCTGTTCACATGGTGGCCAGTCAGCTGTCCACAGGATTCCACAAGCAAGATGTGAGAGCAGCAACCCATGTTCCCCTGCAGACAGTGCACCCACGCATACTGCCTCTGGTACTGGAGATGGGCTACAGCCTTCGTGACTAGTAGCCACTGACAGTTTTATCCTCCATGAATTGGCCCAATCCATTTCTAAAACCATGCAATCTGCTGGCCAACACTACACCTGGTGGAAGTAAATTGGATAGTTTAATTATACACTCTGTGAAGAAATAGTTTCTTTGATCTGGCCCGACTGTTCCACCAGTCTGCTTCCTGGCATGAGTACAATGGATTCTAGTATCATAAGAGTATACAACAATTTCCTGTTTTCCTGTGTTCTCTGAATGTGGCAGTCCAGTTTAGCTGTTGTGGTTAATAGCCATCGATAGAGTTATCCCTCCGGGAATCCTCCAGACATCCCTAGAAAAGTCACCCATCAGTCCAAATGCTTCTCCTCCCTGGACGAGACAGAATAGAATTCAGAGGCCTGTGCTTACTGAACTAGTCACAGTTTCCCTTTCTTCAGATTTCTGTGTGATCCATTTATGTTTATGCTGTGCAGAAAACACACTGAAGCTGTAAGTCAGACCTGTAGTTGGGTAGGGGGATGACATGGTGAAATTCACATCTACAGTTGCCAGCTTTAAGAAATAAGGCAATTTCGCAGCCCTCTTCTACTCGAGGCAACAGCAAGCACAGTAATTCCAGCTATCAGGTGTCAAAATGATCCATCTCTTGCTCCCTCTTCCTTTCCTTAATCCAATCAATTCCCCCAAAATGAAGGGAGGCTGAAGAACACAGCAAAAACCAAGGAGCAATTCATATGGACAGTGTGGTTGTCTCAGAGAAGTCAAAGCATACCTACTCTTCCATAAAAGCAGTATCTTGGGACTTGTGCCATTTTACTTCTCAGTGGTTAACAGGCCTAGCAAAAGAAAATAAACTCAGACTCAAAGACTTTGCTGACAAGTGTGTAAAAGTAAAACCACTAGCCTCTCAAAGCCAAGGGAGGAAATTATGTTCACTTCTCACCTATTGCATCTTAAAATTTTTTCTAAAACAGTTGGCAGATGGTCCCCCATTCACAAGTGAACTTGTGCTCCTGTCTTTCTGAGACAAGGCATCTCATATTCAATCTGCACTCTGAGCTGCAGGAAAAAAACATGTTTCTTATTCATATTTATTTGTCGACCAAGGAGAGTTGAGAGGTTCATCTTCCCCTTCTTGTCAGGATGTTCTCAGCTCTTTGTAACTTACATGCGAACACGGACGGACACACACACACACACACACACACACACACACACACACTTTAGTCTCTGTCTCTTCCATACAAGCTCACCTATTGGAACAATACGAAAAGATGTCCTCAGTGCTTCTCAGAAATCACTCCAGCATTGTTCAGCTGTCTGGAAGTGGCACCTGCTGCTAAGGCTACGGATGTACAAGGTGAACTAAAAGGCATCTGTCCACATAACAGACGGGATGACCACAGATATGCAATAGAGCAAGTCTTCTATGTCTCACTTCCCATCTGTCAGACTATTTTAAGTTTGAATTTTCCACTTTCAACAAGTCTAATGAATCAATCCTGTGGAAATCTCATCTTAATAATGTAACATGGGGGAAACAGAAAGGTTTACCCATTCAGTTAAGGTACAAGCCAGCTTCACTTATTTGTTTCCAAATGGAAATTGACTACATTGCAAACAATCTATTTCTAAAACACACCTATAAAGACGGAATAATTTCCTAACTCCCTCCAAAAAGTTTGTAACAGAGAACTTTTCTCAGTAGAATTATAAACAGCAAGGTGCCACAACCAGGGGGTTGAATTCAGTACTTTCTATATGGCATTAGCTAGATCTATGAATGGCAGTAAGGCAAACTTAGTAGACACAGAAAATAAGCAATCTCTGCTTAATTTTTCCCCAGAATGTAGGGCTGGGGAATAGTTGCAGAATTCCACACTTTCAAATACAAATTGTTAGGACTGAGTGCTGGAAGCTTGAAGCCAGACCTCAGACTTTTATCTACAACCACCAAAACAAAAAAAGGATGTTACAGTGTGGAGGGATGGAGAAGCAGGTTATGTTGGTGCACAAATGAATATTAAAAGCTAAGTGTTTGCTCTAAAAAGAACCAAATGGAGTAAAAGAAAGTCAAGATTCTTGGGAAACTAAATTCTATGCACAGTACTACTTGTTGTTGGCACTCCTGCGAAGCCATGGAAATGCCACCCATGGCCACCATGGGAAAGAAAACACCTTTTCTGCCTTCCAGTATGCAGGGCCTTTTTTCATATGTCCCATCTGTACCCGCTCCAAGTAGGATGTGCTCTGGGCTGAAGGGCTGCTCTTGGGCAGAAAAGAAGCCCCTGCCTTCTCCTAGCTAAACATCAACACAGAGGGAAGGCAACTTAGCATTCATATTGGGATAATGCACTGACTCAACACTAAGCCACAGACTCATGGTTACCATGCAGTGTAGTTTCTCACCTAGTTTTTGAGTTCAGCCAACTGTGTGGTTTCCATGCTTGCATGGTTTCCACCCTCCTCCATCATTCCTTGTAATGGTAGCAGGGATCCCAACAGCTGAAGTTCAACCCCAGGAAACACTGCTACTGCCTCTGTTGCCTGCCTCTACTTCATGGCTCCAGATGCTCCCCTAGGTGTGTCCTCAGCCAAATGCTGCTGTCTTTCTTATTTTTCTGCTGTTCAGCCAAAGCAACTGCTCACTCACTACTTACTTAATGTTGCTCTAGCATAGCAGCAGAACAGCAGCTTCCTGTGCTTCCATGCTATCAGACAAGCCTGCCCACCCTTACGCACATCTCCTTCCTTCCCTTCCCTTCCCCTGCTGCAGAAGTGTCCTCACCACAGGTGCTGGACGGGGCTGTCCTCCCGCAGCAGCCAAGCACATGGAGAGCATCCGTGCAGGCAGGCTGTGCCCTCCCCCACCCCCTGCACCAAAGCTGCAGCCAGCCTTGCCCAGGACCCTGCCCCCCACCCTCATAAGCCCCTCTCCTGTCTCCACCATCATGCACAATGGTGGCTCACCCGGCCATTCCCACTCCCATGGCAGCCACTGGATCAGGCACCCGACTTCCTCTGTTCACTGTGCCGGGCACGGCACTCCCTACTTGCACAGGCGTTGCCCACACAAGCATCCACACAGCTACCTTGCAGCAATGTGCTAGAGGCACTAAAAGCTGCTTATGGGGCAGTGGGGGAGGACACATTCGCACCACGACCCCATCCACCACCCCCACATGTGGGACAGGCAGAAAGCCCAGAGAGGCACTGTAACATGGTTACTGCCAGGAAAGACAGTCTTCTGGTGGGACTCCTGTGGCAGTTCTCACAGATACACTGGGAAGCTGCAGATCTCCCATACCTCACGCCTGGCAGCTGTGGGTGTCAGTGGGTTCAGGGGGCAGGAGGGGAGGTGACAAGGGAGTTTCTGACAGTCCTGAGGAGTGCCAGGGACAAAGGAGGAACAGAGAAGAAGAGAGGAACCAAAATGGGGGACACAGGCTTTTGGGGGGGTGCTCACCCTGTTGACGTCCCACACACAGCCCATGTGCTCCTCTCATGTTGGGGCAACTTTGCTAAGAGGGGAGTGATGCTTCTGCCAGGGAAACAAAAGCAGAGCAGTTGATGAGCAGTGTTTGTGCAAACATGGCGGTTTACAAGGTCATTGCTGCTGGCACACTTCTCTGCTTCCAGAAACATTCCACAGTCACAGAAGGGCATCTGGAAGGCAGTGAGAAGGCAGAGGTGAACAGGAGCATGGGGCAGCCCATTGGAACAGGGCTGGAGCTAACATTTCTGTCTCTAGGCTGGGACAGCAAAGATTGCCAGCAGGAACATCTTCTCCAGCAGAAGCAACTCTTTTCTCAGGACTCTATGGTATGCTAAAATATTGTTTCCAGATTCACACAACTGAACAAGTCCGGGGGAAGCATAGAAACCATGGAACATACCATTGTTTCTCTCCATGGTTACACAGACCCCATTCTTACCATGTTGTACCATTCTGGCTAGATTCACACAACACATCAAAGCATGTAATGGTGGTTTCCAGCATGGGTTAATGTTATGTGTGAACCCAGTCTTCTTTTGTTGTTATTAAGGTTCATTAGTACTTAACAATCTTTAGATTAAAAATGCATCATGTTTTGTTTTGGTCACAAATAACCCAAGTTACTATCGACAGCAAAAAGAATTAAGTAAATATGGTGCCCCATCAAATAAGAGCGAGAGCCTTTGCAGTAGTAGCATTTTGTTTGTGGAATGGTACCCAGGGAGACTCATCTGCTACCTGCATTGTGGTATTTTATTTTTGGTGGCCATTGAAGACCTTTTAATTGTCCCTGGCATTTTAATAACTGCTTTTAGTTCTCTTACTCTGATGCTAGTTCTAAGCCGGTTAAATATGCTTATAGTGGTTTATATTTGCTACTAATTTTATCTTTTTGTGGTGGGTTTTTTGCTTATTTGTTTCAATATTTGTACTGTATGTTTCTAATGCATTGTACACTGCCCAAATAACTATGGCTACTAGGCAGTTTGGAAAAATACAACAAATGAAGAAGAATGAGAAACTGAAGGTGGGATAGTAATAACCATAGCTAATTTGCTCAAATATGTGATGTGATACTGTAGTGATGTATCACAGTGCAATATAGAATAATGCCCACATAGCCTAAAGAGAGTAGGTAAGCCCAGAAAATAATTCTGATCCATCCATCTCCCTTTCCAACACACACACGTTCCATATGAGAACAAAATGTGTCTGGAAAGTAGAAAAAGGGACTGAGGAGATGCAAGTATTCCTGCCTACACCTCCCCTTGTTTCACAAATCACAGGATTTCATGTTTCATTTTTTTTGCCTTGTAGCAATTCTTTACAATATGATTTATTTTAGTACCTGCCATCTGTATTTATGATACAAGAATTTCCAGGCAAATACTTTGCCTGGCCTTCTATAATTAAAGCTAAAATGATTACTAAGCAGATTGCTGACAGATTCCCAGGTGAACATTTCTCAAAACGGCATTAACTCTCAAGTCTGCTTACAATTTTAGAAATGCAATAGACTTTTGTCACCATTCCCACTCTTGTTATCCCCCTTCAAGGAAAGCTCATCTTCTACACTTAATATTCCATTAACACACTGTCTCATAGATAAAGCTGCCCATGATGAGAAAGGACATTTTACTTTCAAAAAGGGACCCGATGCCAGCACAAGACTTCAGCTCTTAGCTATGCCAAAGTCTCACAGGCAGAAAATGCAATGATGAGCGTACGCATCTCATGTGATGGATTTCTTAGCTCATGATCCATAACTGAGCGTTACACTCTGTGGTGGAAATGCTAGCTAGAAATAGCTGAGGGAGCACATGCCCTAGAACTGCTAGTTAGGATAGGAGACGGCCAGAGGTTTCAGACTGACTCGTGTTAAAACCGGATGAGACAAGAGAGCAGCTCTCGCCGCTGCTCAGCACCGCAGCTGCCAACAGGGACTCGAATCATACATCTATCCTGCTGTACATGCACGAATCGATGATACCAACAGCGCCTGTTTCCCAGGCCGGAGGGCTAAAAAGCATTGCGTGCGTGCAGGAGTGTCTGTACTTATCTGTATGTGTCTGCCAGTCAGAAGCTAGGGCCGGGTGGGCTATTGCGTAATGGCGAGAGGAGTTAAAATTGGAATAGCAGGTAGAGAGACTCTTCGACGGCATGTAATGAGAGCAGCGAGGTGCTCACACAAGGCTCGTTTGTGCATGGAAAGAGGCCGTGCAAGGAGCAAGGGGATCCTGGTGTTTGTCTGAAATACTGGATCATACGGCCTTGCATGAGATTGCATTAGCCATGAGTGCTAACTGGACCGCACGAGACCTTCCATCTCTAGCTGGACAGGCTGCAGTCCTACCTCATACCATTTGTCCAGTCAAGAGAACTTCACTGACAGAACTTGCATGCTAAAGCAGAACGTTACCTGAAGGCGCTCCTGGGTGGCTCAACCCATGCTGTTGACAAGGCATACGGACTTCCCCGGACAACATGAAAAAGTTTTGAGGCTTTTCATTAAAGCAGTGATTCAAAATAAGTACACCCATTCAGATAAAACAAAATATTTTCTGAATAAAGCATAGGGATTAATCCAATTGACCCACAAGATGTTTGCATCCAGCTAAGCACTCTGCCTTGATTTTGCCATTTCTTGCTTGACACAGGCCAAAAGCAAACATGGCTTGGCAAGCTTCAGCAAATCCCAAGCATCAGAAGGAGCCTGGGTCCCAGTTAAGCGACTAAGTCAATGGTGGGATTTTCTATATGATAAATCAATGTGTGCCCCTCAGGCCTTTCCCCTTAGCACAGTGTTACGCTCTCAGGTCTCTCAAGAGATAACGGGAGAATAGCCAATTAGTACATTGCGTGGGGGACGAACAGGAGGTCTGAGAGATCATCTGGCTGTGGTGGAAAATGCCAGTGACATAAAGGCTGGAGGTCATTCAGAGGGCAGTGGAAGCAGCAGAGGATACCATGAATCTGAGAACCACCACAGGATGGCTCAGACGCTTTTTTAAATCGACAGGTTGCAAGGGCAAACTTCTTTGCAATCTCAAAGAGACATGAGGGAAAAGCACATAAAAAGCACCATAAAAAACAAAGATCCACACAGATACCTTTACGAAACTGCACAGGGCGTATATGCAACAGCTGCGTGTTTTCAAGGAAAGAAGTTCAGTGGGGTGTAATAGGATGCAGGGTTCCAGTTCCCACTCAGCTGTGGGGCTCAGTGGGTGGCTTGGGGCCACTCAGAGAATCTCAGCCCAACCTCCCTCACAGGGTGGTTGTGAGGATAAGACTGAGAGCAGAGGGAGGAGAATTATGTGAGTTACCCTGAGTTCTTTGGAAGGAAAAGGGACACGATATAAATATAATTTTAAAAACTTGAAAGGTTAACTGGTTGGGTCTACATGCAATGAGGTCATACAATGCAGCAACCCATCCTGCAAATAAATTACACAATGTGAGTTATTTGTGGAACAACTCAGATTCCCTTACCCCTCCATTCCCCCTTTTTATTTCAGAAATTGCCCTGCATCATCACCAAAATAACAGCCACTGACAAATCTGTTTCCCAGAGTGGGAATAAAATGAGCAGTCTTGCCTGGACAATGTCCTGGTAAGTGCTTGCGGCAAAAGTACCATAGACATTGATCAAGAAAACCTGAAAATTAGTTTATCTGTAGAGAGCTGCCAAGGAAAAGCAAAACTCGAAGTAACGATGTGAAGATCCACCCAGAATCCAGCTCTCTTGCACCCACTGGGCTTCCTTCCCATGCTCAGCCCCAGCCTAGGAAGTGAGTTCAGCTGAGATCAAGTCCACAAATGCTCAGGGACACTAACAGCTCCCTTCTTTGCACTGAATTATTCACCCAATTGAATCTACAATCCCCATGCACCAAGCGCAATGCGTGCAACCTGCAGCCAGTGCTGAGTGCTCACGCGCAATCCCCGTTGCTGCCCAAAGTATGTGCACACTGCCCATCAAGACAGCGCATGCGCAACCCCCCCTGCATTTAAGAGCTGAGCAAAGCCTTTCTCTCTTGTTATCCACAAGGAGCCCACGTGGGTTTCCACATGCAGATGCTTCCATAATAATATGCAGAGGTATTATTTATAGAGAGAGTGTTTTCTTCTTGGTCACTAGGTAGTGGCGCAGACATCACAATTCATTATCAGAGGCATTAAAAGAGCTACTATGACTTTAAATCAATACATTACAACATGATTAGAATCAATACATTACAACATCTGCATCATCAATTATTTCTTTAATTCCAAAAGCTCTTTAGTAGACTATTCCAGTTTGTTTCACACTTTTTTATTAACCATCTTGCAACTTAATCTAATTCTTAAGTCTTGCCACAGTCACAATATTTTAGATTAGATTGTTCATGAAGCATTCAATAATAGCAACTATGTAGCATTTTAACTGCTAATAATTATCTGGGATAAAATCTTTAGAACAAGCTAAGAAGGTGCTTAGCGGGTTCTCCAGTTATCTCTAATTGTAGGATTTGTCTAATTGTCTGGATGATTACTTCTTTCCAAAATTTCTCAGCTGAACAAGTCTACCCCATGTGGAGATAATGTCCTATTTGTTCGCAACTAGCAACTTGATTACGTAGCAGTAGATTTTCCTTACATTAATACATGTTGCCCACAATATAATTCTTATTTAAAATACAGAATTAAATGTGCTTAAATTCACTAATTTCAGTGAGCTTAAGTGCACATCTGTGTTATATAGTGATTTTGTGTATCTTTATGAATATCTGTTTAAATACTGCTGCAGTTTAAAATGACTGAGTCTCACTATTTTTAACAATTTGTTGACAATAATAAGCTTATTGCTTATTGCTCTTGAGACAGATTGAAAAATCTTAGAATCCTGTGGATGGTTATTTGAGAATGTGCAAATGCGTACTTTAAAACCCAGTCAGAATGTAATGGAAACTCTGACAGGCTTCTTTGAGGTTGACCGGTCATAAGGAAAGAAGGAAAGCTGAACACTATTCCTGGCTCAGCCAATGCTACTAAACTTACTACTTTTGCTTACAATTTCATCTATAAGGTGCGGTGTTGCCCTGCTCATGGTAAGCTTTGAAACATCTGCTTTACTCTGGGCATGTGAAGTGGACGAATGGCCCAACTGCTCTTGTACTTAAAGGCAAGTGTGCCCAGTGCTTTGCAGGAATGGCAGCCGACCACAGGTCGAAAGAGCATTGGAGAAATGCTAAGGCAGGCCACGGTCTTGCAAGCAAGATGTGTGACATTTGACTTTAGCCAGGCTTCCACAGGTGGAACTGCCTGTGAATCAAAAGCAAGCAACAAATGCCAGAACCCCACTTAACATTTTGGATATTAATAGGAAAACACTAGGGCAGGTGAAACACCCACACAGTAACTGCCAGAGCTTTGCTTGCCATACCGTACAGTATTTCAGAACTCAGATAAAGTTCTTTGATGGTGCAAGAGAATATCACGGGGAACAGGGAGAAAGCACATCGCCATCCAGAGCACGCAATGCAAATGCTGACTGTAAGATTCTTAAACCTCTTTGCACTGTACAATGAGATTCCTATTCCTAAAGAAGAAATGTGTGGAAATACCATGTGCTGGTGAGATTTTCCTCACACAGTCTGCAGTCTTCAGACGATCAAAAAATAAATAAAAATGCAGAAACAACCAGCACCAGACCCCCTGAATTGCCATGTTATCCCCCTACAAATAGGAGTCATCTTTAAGGCAAGTGATTCGTCTTCCCTGATTCTGGCTGACTCAGTGCTATAGCATTGCCCTTGTTGCCAGCAGTGAACAATATTTATTTGTTTTGAAGCCAAATTTATTTATACATTGCATACAATCTCTTCTAATTACAGAACACATTCTGTGCTAGTCCCCCGGCTACCTACAAGGCAGACAGGAATGAGAGCAGGGACTGTATGGTAAATGTTGTCTGCAAAGCACAAATGGACAGAGCAAGGTATGATGGATCTAAAAGAACCCAGGCAATCTAGTGGCAGCTGGCCACTTGATCTCCGTGGTCAAGGGCAACATGGGAAATACCGAGAGATAAAATTGTGGGTCGCTCGATGATGGGGGCATACTACCAAGCCTTCAGGGCACATAATTATAGACTCATAAGAAGGAAAGCCTTGCCAGCTGGTGGAGAGATTGTTTGTTCTGCGTGAGTGTTATCTCTGGGCCTGGCAGTTGAAGCTGTTAGCATGCCGACTCTTGGCACGACCAGACCGAATCACCTGGTGAGCAGCAGATTTACTGGTGGCCCATATGGAAATGCTGCCACATGCAAGTGCTTTTCGCTGGCTTCCATTATTTAGCTTCTCAGCCCCTGTCAATAGGCCAAGGATGAGATAAAACTTCTCTAGTGTTATAGTTAATTTCTCAGCAGCTTATAATGAACATTCCACATTCAACAGGACTTAGAAAATGGTCTGCTAAGCACAGAAAGAATCTGCTGCCCCAGATTCTTTGTGGTGCTTTCCTTTTGGTGGGAGTTGTCTGATGTTCAACCTGTGCCTAGCATCCTGTAATAGACCTCAATTTCTTTTGTTACATCCTTGGATAGGTCTGATGATAAGTTATTTTAAATGTCTGGGAGCAAGAGGGATACAGAAATGTTTTGGTTTTAAGCAAGCTTGTCCAGTTTCTGGATTTACTTCCTGTGATTGCACTTCTACCTTAATTCTTCACCAACCCCTTTAATCATCCTTATACCCTTCCAAAACACTTTCCAACTTGCCAACATCCTTGTAAAACTAAATTGGTTAAAAAAAAGGTCTTATCAAAATAAATCTAGGAGAAATAAGCAAACCTAAGCCCAATACAATAATGCTACATCCTAAAATGATGTGTTCTTCTCTGTTATCCCACCAAATCATTCTTGGCAATCCTATCTCTTGCCTTCATATTGTGAAAAAGATATTTTTCATAATTTAGGATCTAATTCTCAAATTGGCCAAGAACTCTCCACAAATACATGCTGAAAACTGGACTGGCTGAATGCAGCAACCACTCTTGTTCAAAACCAGCTTAGCAGTAGTGCTAATTTTATCTTGTTTTTTGTCAATGAGGAAAGTTTGGAATCTCTATAAAATCCAAATGGAGGACGGAGAGGAACACCTTTCCAAATAACCAGCAACTGTGACAAACTCAAAGTATCCTTGAAGCACAGTGAGTGATCAGAAGTCATCTTTAAAACTTTAGCCAACACACAGAGGGCTCGAAAGCTCTGACAAGTGTGACTGCATAACCCCTAAAGAAGCAGAAGAGGGGCAAGGGGGGTGGGGAGGGAATAAAATCTTTTATACAGCTCACACCTAGTCATCGTTATTTTTATACCATTACAGGACTGGGTAGCACCCACAGGACCCACGGAGAATCGCACGCACAATACCTTGTCGGGACCGCACAAGCAAGACAGGTCCATCCCAAAGGATTAGCGAAGCTGCGGGGAGACTCATCTCAGCGAGCTGTCGGTGCCTTCCCTGCCGTCTGTAGCACAGCTCCAGCACCCAGTCCTGCACAGTCTGAGTGCTAAGTCCTGATTCATGGTTTCAGGCTCCAGCCAGGAATGCAGCCATTGAAAACTCAGAACTATTTTTACTCTTGACCAGCCGCAGCCTCTGTTCTATAAAGACTTCTAAAGATAAAACCATCCCCAGCTAGTTAAGGGGGTGACTGTGGTTCTCTGGCATTCACTGTCGCTCTTGAATTGCACAATTGCTAACAGGAAAAAGTGATCTTCCCCACTGGCAATACCCTGAAAAATCCAGAGTCCAGCATTTGATCCATGTTTGCAATTCAAACAACAGCAGCAGCAGCAAAGCTAAATGCAACATATTTTTCCAACTTTATGCATTTGGGGTATGATGCCTTTCAAACACAAATTTTCATTTCACGTGCACCTGTGATTTTCTCGAGGGCGTCTGGTTTTTCCTTCCTGTTATGCATATCTTAGAAGACAACAGGATTGGCAACAACAGGACTAAAGGAACCCTGATGCAGCAAGCTAATACTGGGCTCAGTATCCAATCTCAAGCATGCAAGATTTATTTGGTCTAATATACCATCTCCAATCCTTCCACACACTTGCCCCCTTCCCTTAACTACTCCAAGCTCTGATGGTTAACAAAGAGGCGGCATCTGGCACACTCCACGTGTTTTGGACTCAGGTGTCAGAATCCCTGACCATTGGCCATGTCAATTACAAGAACTGTAATCCAAAACAACTGGATTATACCAAGTTGCATGTACATTCCCCACAGAAGGTCTCCAGGTGTTACGAAACCACTTCCTGCCATCAGCTCCCATTGAGCAAGCATCAGCGAACTATCTCGGACTGTTTACCTAACTAATGAACAGTCAGTAACTTTTATATAAAATAACATAAATTGAGTAAGTTGGCAAATGTGAACAATATCTACTCAATAGGATGCTGCAGACTCTGAAAAAAGGCACACTCACCGCACAGAGAGGACATAAAACAGGCCTGTCTCCCTAAGATGCATTGTAGCTACTGAAAGGACAATGTAATGAATTCTTATCAGAAGATACACACATTCGGCACAGCAGGAGAGATCCAAATCCACAGGTCACAGTAAAGACCTTTGATTTCTGTTATACAGAGGAACTGAATTCTCCAGTAACAGCATAAAAAACCATTTCTGCTGAGAATTCAGGGCCTCTGCTTCACATAACATTTTCTTAATGGAGTAACAATATCAAATTATTTTTGAAGTCAACTCAGATGGAGAAAGAGAAGGAGAAAGAGAACGCCGATGGGATTTTAATACCAACATGTACATTCAACCATGCTCTTTCAGAAGAAACTATGTTTATAGATATAAAAACAAATATGTGCCATCTGTATTTCTACTGTTTTGAGATAATAATATTTCTACTTTCTAGGGGATGGCCTACTAAAGTTTGAAGCACTTAGTCTCTACGAGGCCACCTGCCCCACGAGGGTTTTGTCCATGGATGCTTCCTGAAATAAAGGCACAGGGCTGTGACGGTCTTCGTTGCATCAGATCTCCTGGAGGAGCTGCCTCTTTCCGCATATGGGCTTCACCTCTGGCTGCTGCTCTCACTTGAATCTTCCTGTCTGAATTGTTTTCTCCTGAAATCAAATGCCCTCCTTCACCGTGTCCACACATCCCTTTTTACAAGCAAGGACAACTTTAGGAGACAGGGTCCTTTAAGCAAACACACACACAGCAAGCGAGGGAGGGAAGCAGAGAGAGACTTCAGAGCATAGGTAGCACACTGTTGTGCTTTTTTTCTTTTTTTGGTCCGGTGGCTGGACCCCTGGATCTTTTCAATACCCTGCACCATCCTGGTAAGATGTATTTATAAGGGAACAATAGTATTCAACAATATACACCAATGTTTCCTAAAAAGGAAAAAAAAGTTTGTTAATGAAGAAGTCTTCTGTTCTCTCAAATATTTCTCTATATTTTGTTGGAGTGTATGGATGAAAGGAACAGCAGAGCTTTTTATTCTGGCTTTTTCTACATACGGAGTTTAACCTGTTGCTTTACTGAGAATTCTTCCATTTCCAATGTCAGAGGTAAAAGTGTCCTTTACCATTTTTTTTGGGGGGGGGAGGGGTTGTATTTCTCTGATTTTCTATATAAGCTCCCCCGAGGCTTCGGCGAATGGGGCAGCCTAGAAATTTTCTAAATAAATAAATAAATTCTATAACACGACCACAAGGTGGCAATGCAGTATGACAGCAGACCTGCAACTTTTCAGGAGGTTTTTGTTCTAGTTTATCACAATCTAAACTTTAATACCAGACTTCCCTTCAGTCTCTCATTCTCTTTAAAAAAAAAAAGCTAGAAAACGTGAGAGAGGACAATGACATGGGGAAAAGGCCCACAAACTTCCATGAGTAAGGTATTACAAATGCACAATCAATGCTTCCTGCAGAGAAGTGCTCCCTTATAGGACTGCCACTCGCAAAAGTGGCTTCTATGGCTTCCATTCACAAGAGAGGACTGGGGAAGAGGGCACACCTAATCCCCTGGATTAACCACAGAAGTCTTATCGTGTTGCTGTCCATAACTGTTTCAATTAAGGTGCTCCTCTCTGCTACTGAAGGACTGAACCCTTGTCCTGCTACCTTTTCCTTTTCAAGCTAAAACTACTGCTGCCAGTAGACTATCCCAAAGTTATTTTTTTCCCTTATGGAGATCACCTCACTACATCCCAGAGGAAGGCCTTAAACCCACATCTACTGTGGCATCGCTCTCTCCCACTGACTGAGCCCAAAGAAATTCACAGTATTGCTTCTCATGACTTTGCTGTTATAGTATCCCCCGCCCCCCGTCCCTTGGGTCCTCATCTTTCTCCTTGCAGATGAATGTTCACTGACACTTACAAAAACAGACAATGTGAACTAGTACTTATGGATGTATCCTTCTGCAGTAGGAATGAAACCCTTTTTCAGGTAGGTCTGGAGCCTTGAGGTTCTATGGGCACTCTCTCCTAACCACTGGGCTATGGAGCTGCAAGAGGTACCGAGGTCTCTTCTGGGAACTGTGCCTGGACAGCATGTGCAGAAGTGGGCATAGGATGCATTCTGTGGTTTCACTGCAAGCTCACCATTGTCGTGTATTGATTGGAACTGCCTGTGCGCGGCTTGTGCAGGCTATGCTTTCTTATATAATGTTGTCTTTGTTGATGAAAGTCCATAGGATCGCAACTACATCATGCTAGCACAAGCACTGACACTGCAAGCATCAGCATCAGGATCAGCATATAAACCTGAAGCATCTTTGGAAGTACTGATGGAAAAGTAACCAGAAACCTATCTTCTTTTATCTTTTTCTTTTTTGACAATTATAATGGCCTATCACCTGCACATTTATCCAACCAATTAGGCAGGTGTCTACAGTTAACCTGCCTTATCTAGAATAGTGTCTTCCAAGGGTTATAAAATGGAAAGTTTGAATGGTATTCTTGGTTCTGCCAAGCACAACATGAAGCCATCTGATTGTGTCATATCAATCATAAACAGCTTTGATTATCATATTACCTGTTCTTTACAGCCACTTTTATAGGTTACTTTGAAAGCCCCTCAATAAAATGCTAACAACAACAAAGGATTAACAGCAGTGGTGCATCCTACGACAATCCTTGGATGATACTGAGTCCCAAATAGATATAGTAAAAAACTAAGGCTGCACTCCTACTCATGGTTAGTAGGAAGTAAGCTTCATTGAACAGCACTGCATTTATTTTTAAGTAAACATGTTGATGTTAGGAATATTTAACTGCATCTGTCCTCACTCTCTCAAGAGTAAATGAGAAGGGGGGGGGGGTAAAAATAGCACATTCCAAAGCCTTGTTTACTCCACATCCTCCAGTTAATTGTTTCCTAATCTCTTTTTGCATACGCAAATGCAAATACACATAGATTGTTCCTCACATACAGGTACTCACTCTTCATTTTCTCATGGGAAGACAGCCTCCAGGCCTAGTGCCTGCAATGAGTTCTTCCTAATTCCCACAGTGCTCAAGAATGATATGAGGATTTGTAATATTTGCAGCCAGCTTCTTAACTGAGGGAAACTTATTTACGGACAAAAAAATTGCAGGTGCAAATCCTGGAGAAAATTCTCTCACAATATTATCCAAATCCCTTTGCCCCAGTGTATACTTGTGAACTGGAGAGCTTGTACATAGGAACCCCCTAACAAGACAGAAACTATAATTCATGCCCAATATCTGTTTTACTACAAGAAAACAAAACATAGGCAAATCCACCATTTCTACCACATAGACTTAAAGTTCATTTCCAACTAGGAGCCTTTTCACTTGTCCTTTCAGCAGCTTGTTTTCCTTCTATCCTTCCAGGTAAGATTAGCAAATGACCACAGATAACGCCATAAACATAGAGATAGAAGGACTAGAAGTTGCAAATGCTTTCCATTGTTCCTAACACCCTTGCAAAAATAGCATTAAGACTCATAGATATATTTTTTCCTACACACCAAAAACATTTGCTGTTATTGAACATTTGAGTGGGCAATATCCTAAGTAATTCTGTTTCAGCAGGAAACATTCAATAACACTAAATGCCAGAAAACTAGTGCTAAACATTTCCCTTATCCTGGGAAATTAAAAATGCTTATGTTGCATAAAACTGAAGTTAACCTATTCTGTATCAAATCACAAACAATGTAATATTCAATGATAACCGGAGGTCCCCCCCACACACACACACACACAAAGATGTCCCTTCTCTTGCTTAGGGGCCTTGCTTGATCTACTCCCATCATTTCAGGGAAAAAAGGCTTTTATATAGTATGAGAGAGATTAGTGGCACCTACTCCTTTTCCATGGAAGTTTTCATCTGGTGGCAGTTACCACAATGGAATACATGTTTTCCCATGTTCGGCATTAGCAGTCATCTAGAGGTTCAATGTACAGCGATACCTTGGTCATGAATTTAATTCGTTCCATGATTCTGGTCGCGAACCAAATTGGTCATGAACCAAGTCAAATTTCCCCATAAGGTTCAATGCAAATATTATTATTATTATTATTATTATTATTATTATTATTATTATTATTATTACATTTCTATGCTGCCCCTTGCCGAAGCCTCGGGGCGGCTTACAACACAATAAAATACATTGAAATACAATAGAACATAATAAATTACCATTAAATACAAAAATACAAAAAATACATTGAGTTTCAAACATAATAATATAAAATTAAAATTATCAGTATAAAATAAGTAAATAAAAATATAGGAGGAGAAAGAGAAGGAAGAAGAAGTTGCCCTGGCCAGATCATATGTTTTAACAATTAAAATGATGTTTAAATAAAAAGGTCTTTACCTGGCGCCGAAAAACCAGTAACGACAGTGCCAGGCGGACCTCTTTGGGGAGTGAATTCCATAGGCTGGGCGCCACCGCAGAGAAAGCCCTCCTCCGAGTACTTACTCTCCTAATTTCTTTCATGGAGGGTTCCCGGAGAAGGGACTCTCCCGCAGATCTCAAGGGGCGGTCGGGCATATACGGACGTAAGCGCTCGTTTAGGTAGCCAGGACCCAAGCCATTTAGGGCTTTATAGGTCATAACCAACACCTTGAATTGGGCCCGGGCTTCAATGGGCAGCCAGTGAAGCTGACGGAGGACTGGAGTCATGTGAGCATAACGCCCCGTCCCCATCAGCAACCTGGCAGCTCTATTTTGCACCAATTGAAGTGTTCGGACCGTCTTCAGGGGAAGCCCCACGTAAAGCGCGTTACAGAAGTCTAGGCGGGAAGTCACCAGCGCGTGTGTCACTGTCGCCAGGCAGTCGTACTCCAGGTAGGGGCACAGCTGATTAATCAGCCGAAGCTGAAGGAAGGCGCTCCTCGCCACCGCTGTCACCTGAGCTTCCAAAGAAAGCTCCGGGTCGAGGAGTACTCCTAAGCTGCGGACCTTGTCCCTAAGAGGGAGTGTTAGTCTGTTCTGAATCATATGTATTTTTTTAACCACAAAAATATGAAACAAAGTACAGTACAGTAGAGTATGGAGAGAGAGAACACCAACCTTGCTTGAGGCGACTTCTGGCGTGGAGGACAGGAAGGTAGGTGGGGAGGAGGTTATTGTTTGGAGGGAGAGTTTGCGACCGCAATCTCAACTAGAGGAAGCCGTGACCACATGTCAGAGTGGGGAAGATGGCCGCATTCGTGATCTTCCCTGCACGAACACGATCGCAGCCATCTTCCCTGCACGAACACGAATGTGGCCATCTTCCCTGCTCGAACACACTCTTAATTTACTGCAACCTCAGAATGATCAACAAATGGGACTTAGCAGATTCCTCCACTTATGCATCTTAACTACCCATCCCAATGCACAAATAAAGACAGATGCAAATTATAGCAAGCAGCTGCTACCACATCCACATGTGTATGTAAACATGCATCTGTACACATGTCCTTAAACAACACAGAAATACTAGGATTTTCTGCAGAGTAGTAATGTGCACACGGTGAGCATATTCTACTTCGATAAATTGAGGAATTTAGTTGACCACCACTGGCAAAGTTTCAGTGTAAAGAAAACACATTTTTAAAAAGTTACCATATTGGCAGATGCAAAAAACTGGCTAGTCTTTACCACTGGACTGGCATTTATTTAGTGCTGAGCCCTAATAGCAAATCAGAAGGATACAACATAGAAAACTAATTTATCAGGAAAAAAACCTGCATATTTTGTACACAAATATTATAACAGTAACAATTATAAAAATAGTATTTAAAGCACAAGTAAAATGCTCACCAAGAAGTCCAGGTGAAAGTCTATTTTTAACCATTTGTTCAGGAATATATAAGGAATATAAGGGCAGGCAAAACTGATCACAACCTTGTTATAAACTTCATAGATGCAAATGTGGAAGCTTTCACATCATGGACACAAATAGCCAATCCAGAGGCAAGGACACTTCAGGGTTGGTCCATAATGTAGCAAAGGTGAACAAGAAGAGGAGTATCCCTGTTAAAGCATCTTTTGCTTTTCACGGGGGGAGGTAAGGATTAGAGTTTGTCTAGACCATACATAAACTTCTACACACATACCCAGAGTCACACAACATGGCAGCCTTCCATGTTTAATTACCTAAGGGAGCTGTTGCATTGTGCCATGCATCCATGAATGTTCGGCTTGTCATGGCTTGCTGTGTCATGTGAATGCAGGTGGCCTTCTCATCTTTGGTGAAGTAGACCTTTGCCTAAGAAATCCCAAGGTGCAATCAATTACCAAGACCTGAAACGCTCAACCTTGTCTTCTAGTTGCACAGTGTGCCTTGGCATCCACTTGGAAATGAGTCAATCCCACCCAGTTTTCTGACAGTTGTAAATCCTTAATATTCCCTTCCAAGTATGCCTCATCTGCTGCTAGTGTGAAGTAAAAAATTATTTCTGTCTATAGTTTGGGTAATTTAAATGGCAGTAGCCTCCACCTCAACCAAGGAGAAAAAGCAAATTACATCACTGGTAGCTACTGAAGGAAACAGTCTGCTATAGTCTATATTCTCTGCTATTAAATGTGTGCATTCCCATCAGGTTTCTTTGCTGATAAACTGGTAGGAACAGGAGGACTACTGTGTTAGAATTGCTCTCTGTCTCCACTAGACAGTAATACTGCTGCCACATGTTTTAACTTCACTAAATGGAATCATGCAGGCTCAGCAGTGACCAAAAGCAAAACAAATCACCTTTACTTCAATGGACCCTTTAATCGTATCTGAGCAGTGTATTCAAACGCAAAATGTTTTGACTCATGGATGTGACCTGTATCCTTCATTTCCCTTACTGCAACATCTACCATTCAACTTAGAATTCGGAATGCCCTGCACATTCAAAAGTGTCAAAAGAGAAAAAAAATATGAAAGTCTAAGTAGTGTCCTATCTACAACGGTTTGGATTATTTTCTCTCTCCTCTTAATACAAGATGCTGTTATACAGTAAGCCTCCAGACTTAAAAAGAACTATTTACCCACTGGCTGAACAAACTTCAGATTACCCTTTCTTTAATATGAAAAAGTGTTTGCAGACTTTGCATATGAACTATGTATAAGTGGGGGTGTATGAACAACCTGTCTGGGGATGAAAACCAAACAGACGTTTCCGGTTTGGCCCCAAGGATTCCATTCTGACATCAACTTGGAAAGTCAAGCCAATATGCCAGTTCTGAGTTTTGCTTAATAGCAACCATTTCAGTGTGTGTGTGTGTGTGTGTGGGTTTTTTTTTTTTTTTTTTTTTTTTTTGGATTTCGGAATTGGCACATGCTGTGTTGTTATTCATTTACCAGCCATCTTGTGCAAGTACACACAAGCCTGTCTGCCCACTATGTAGCCCCACAGAGACATATTACTGTCATGTCAATAACCCTGTCAGTTTTATACTCCTCAAACTGCTCCTGAAGATTGCCAGTAATTTTTTAAAAATTAAAAGTATAACAACACTTGCACAAATTGCAATTTGCACAAATGGTGGATCTGGAAAGAATGCACTTTTTTTTCCAGACTGAAAAAGAACATCACTGCAGTACTTACTTGAACAGACGTGCTGCAGAATCCCACCAAGCCTTAGACAGAATTTAATTTCCATCATCACACATCCTTGTGGATTAGCCATGATATTTCGCAAAGGGTGATTCTGTGTTAGCCCCATGCTCTGAAATTGCCTTTCTTTCTTTGTTCACTTTACAGGAAATCCACATGACATCACTGTCACATAATTGCATTCTCTTTTGTCCCCCTCCCGCATCTGAATAGGGTTTTTTTTTTAATTATCTGTGGCAAGGGGTTTTTTTTGCTTAAAAATCATCATTGCAATGCTAGCCTTGCGGGCAGACAAAATGTTATTCAGGCATCTCAGAGAAACTGTTTCTTTACATTGAAAGGCTCCTCTTTACAGTTAATCCATTTTATTGTTTTTGCAGACAGTGGACTAGTGATGAATTGCCCCTCTTTAAGCTACTTTTTTGACTGGGGTGTTAAGTTGCTCGTTTCTTTCCACTCTTTCTTGTATCCCTTTTTCTTTACTTTTTAGGGAAATAGCACTATTCCATTATAATGAAAACTGGGGCAAAAGAGGGGAACACAAAGAAAGTTTCATACACACGCAGACAAAACTTATATAATATGGGGCAATTAAGGGGCAATTCACTATTAATCCCTAGCTTTGCTGGGCAGGAAATTCAATATGCTGAGCAAATGGGCTCAGCCTACAAATAGGAAACCTTAATATCAGAATTTTTTGTTGCAAATTGAAACTTGCATATGTCAAGTTTTTGGTCATGTAGAAGGGCACTACTGAATAATATACCAACCTATTTTAATTCTGCATCCAGAAAATTATGGAAAAGCAATGCCTCCACACATCTATGTTGGGGCCCCACAATGAATTCTTTAACCCTCTGTGATGCTATAGCACATGCAAACCCATGAACAGTGCATGAACAACCCATGATGAATCATGGTGTGTCATCCGAACCCAGTCAACCTAAAGGGCACTAGTATGGAAGCAATCAAGTTAAATTCATCTAAAAACACAAATAAAGCCATTTTGAAAATAAGCTTACAGATTATCCATGAAGTAATGGCTTTTGTTTTACTACCTTCTTTTCAATTTCAAATCAATCATAAATACTTCCTTTCTTATAGCATTGCTACACCTTTTGCTTCCTTGAATGCATGACATATTTAATAGAGAGTTACTTATGCACTTTCCCGGATATACGTCAAAAGTAGTAAGTTCAGGAGAAATGATATCTTTCTCTCCACTCTACATTCAAACAATATCTGGTCTTGAAGGATGGACACGTTGCTCTTTCTATTAATGAAAATATGTCTTTAGATACAATGTGCAAACAATACTAAATGGCAAGTAGGATTGATAGCTCAAACAGAAGTGGTATTTGTGAGTTTATATGGAGCCTACATATCCAGACCAACTATGAAATTGCCACCAAAAATCCCCCTCATCCTAAAATCCCTTATTTAAGTTTCCAATAAAACTCTTGTATAGAACAAACATCTTTTAAATACTGAATTCAGTTACCTGATTTTCAGATAATTCTAAGCTATGGTATGGCTTGTTGAAATCTTGTTTGTGTCCAAACCATCCCAACAAACAAATCATGGTTTGCTAAACAGCAAGAATCCACAAACAGAAGTCATGGTTTGATGTTGGCTTATAAAATCTGGTTTGTTTGAACTCTGGCTTTTTGTGATATCAAAATCAAGAACTGACGTATTCCCTGCTTGTTTGCATTGCCTAAAAATGAAAGAGCAGCCTGAAATGAATAGTGCTGCAAAACTGGTAAGAGAAAAACTAACTAGAAAAAAGGAAAAATGAGCCATACTCATCAAGAAAATAAATTAACTGCTAAAAGCAACAAACTACATTTAATGTAAAACATTAATGTAAAACATGGCTTTGTGTTACATGCAAACACAGACGGACACTACTAAATAGTGTACATAAGATTGTCGCCATAATGTTGCTCATCATACCCTGCCCCATTTCATTATTTTGATTCAGTTGGCTTAATGTTTCTTACATGCACACACAAGATAGAACAAGTCTAATAAATGAACAAGCAGACACTGGGGCAGATGCTGATAAAATGATGCAAGCCACAGGTGTGCAGCAATACTAGTCCACTGACAGCAATCATCCCGCACAGAAGCCTGGTGGGGAATACAGTTCCGCCAAGAGGAGCTACTGGGCTCTAATAGTTTCAGAAGCCTCTGTTCTGAATGGAAAAGCATCGTGGGCAAGTCAAATAAATGTCAATGTACTTTAGCAGACAGCATTTTTGTCACTTGCCATGTACTGCCACAGATCTGGGTGGATAAAAATAAATTATTTTTTTTAATTTCAATTGGATTTTTTTAAAAAATGCTTTTTAAGGGAAAAATCTATCTAAAGATACTTGTCTGCTTAAGATACATTATAGTCCAAAGGTTATTAATCATGTAATATTTATTTATTTATTTATTTATAACTTTTATATTCCACGCTTCACAGTTTTTCTTTCTTTATTTTTATTTAACGTTTTAATATACTGTCAAATCATTACAGAATCTCAAGATGGTTTACACAGAAGAAAAAATATATAAATATTTATTAAAGCCATTATTACAACAATAAAATACCATTATTTTTTTAAAAACTGGGGAAATAAAAAGGTTTTGGCCTGGCACTGGGATGAATAAAGCATCAGTGCCAGGGACACCTCTCTGGAAAACAAGTCCCATAATGTGTGGAATTACATGTAGCATGAGGCTGCATATTCATGCAATCTTTAAATTTTTTGGCCAGTGGATTCCATTAACCCATTCACAGTGGCATGCTCTTCCAGAGATTTCTGTAAGATATCAGGCAATTTTTCTATCTAGAAGTTGTTATCACAAATGCTTGGTTTTACAGCTCCCAAAACTGAGGATTTGTGCCTACAGAGATCACATGCCTCTTCTTCACAGCAAAAATGTTATAAAATACACATACAGGTTTGAGGAAATGACCTTAATCCCATTGTTCCTTTGCAAATCTATGTATACAGAATCAACAGTTTACCCCTTAAGTGCTAAGTTTCAAAAACATCAATGAATAGAAGAATGGGAGTGGAATAGATCTGCACAAGAAGCTAAGTGTGAGAAGGCACCAGTCTTTGGATCTTTTTGTGTGTAGCCTGAGGTTTATTCATATTATTCCTAAAGGAGAAAACCTATAATGGCAACAGACTGTAAGAGAGAATCAATTTGGGAAGTTCCTTTACCTTCAGGTAAGGAGGCATACATGCAAATTATGTAGAAAACCATGATTTAAATCTAGTCTTACTAACTAGTGATTTAAATCGTGATTCAAATCAATTTGATTTAAATCACATCTACCCTGCCGCTGATATTTGTGTGCAAAAGATATCAGCATGGCAATCACTTCTAAGCACATTTTCTTCCCGAGACAGACTAGAGAGCCAGACAAAATGGTAGGATGGAAACCATGACATAACACACAACCATGTCTATGGCATAAGTTAAAACTTTCCATCTTGTGCTCTACCACTTTTTAAGTCTCCCCAGTCAAGGCTCCATATTAACCTCTTACAACACTCATATCTCGTACATCAAATAAACCCAATGCATTGGAAAATGGTAAAGTCACAATCATTCTGGCCAACAACATTATATACTTGACAGTTCCATTTTATTATACTGTTGGCAGTGTGAAAAGCTTTTTACTCCCCATTTAACAGCTATTTTCACAGGAGCTGCCACGGCTATTAATATTATGGCACTGGTAGACCAGGCTCTCTTTTAGTCAGGGTCTCAGATCAGCTGAAATATCAATTTGCTGAAGAAAATATTTAAATGGTTCCATTTTGCTCCAGCTGACAAATACTGGACACATTAAAGAAGCTTATTTATCACTCTGACCCACCTTATTTATAAAATTGCAATGTTCTTTTAAAAATTTTATCATTATTTGCCACCTGCCTGATATTTTAAAAATCAGGACATGTTTATGATTTTCTTTCCTTTTTACCTTAAACTGCTAGACATTTTCACAAAGAACTGGTCACATTCTGGATATTAGATGCTCTTTCATGCATACAAGTTTGTGCACAGTAACAATGGCTTGGATCTAGACAACCTTCCTCAACCTGGTGACTTCCTGATGTGCACAACTCCCAGGATGCCTGACCATTGGCCATGCTATCTGGGGCTGATGGAAACTGAAGTCCAAAGCAAATGGAAGGCAATCAGATGGAGATGTCTGATCTAGGGTGGCATTTTCTCAATGGGCTGGTAATCCAATGGTTGCGGACACTCAGGGAATGAAAAATGGAGTGATACTTTTCACCATTCCCCACTGCACTCCTCTGTAGTAACCTCCTACTGTTTCTTCGGACTTCTAAGGTCTGGAGCCAAATAGGCGGGGCAGGACTTGAAGAAAGGGGAAATCAGTGATTAATACCTCCTTCTTCCACAAGCTACAGGTTCAAGAAAGTGGAATTCCACTCATAAGTACTTTGAATGCAAACAATAACTTTAATTAATCAGGCAATCTCTGTTGAATAGTTTTTAAACTACAAAGCTATGAGCTTTGGTTTGTTAAGAGTGAGTACAGAAGCCCAAAAGAAGAGATCTAAGGAGGCTTAAGCATGGGAGATAGAATTGGACTATGGAAAACTAAAGGCCATGCCAAAGGAGTGAGAAATAGCAGCAGTACAGGCCATTGAAAGGGTGTTGCATTTTCACATTAGATCCATCTTCAAATCACTTTCTCAGCCGTAAAACTTACTGGATGACTTTGTCCAAAGTCACTCGCAGATTACCCTACTTTAACAGTCTCTTCTGAAGACAAAAATCAGATAAGCATCTATATGATACCTCACCACAAGGCTCTGGAAAGAAACCAAAAGCAAAAGCAGTTATCTAAGCTATGGGACATGAAATTTGTCAAAGCAGTATTTCACTTACTGGGCTAAAGAAAAATGGAGGCTAAGGTCTTGTCTGCTTACCAGTGCTAACTGTGAAGTAATCTCCATTATGGTTGCCTACTGCACTCATTATTTAAGGTATTACTAGAATTTGGACATAGATATCTCAAAGGAATGTTATGCCTTACCAAGAACAGAGGAAACCATGGCTCTTATTCAAGCATTTTCCCAAAACATGGTTTGTCCTAACCATAGTTTAGAACTCAAATCATGGTTTAACACAGGGCTGAGCATTAGCCAATTCAAAAACCCAACAGAATGCCTCAATATGAAGGAAGCCCAGCCCCTGTGGTTTATAGCTAAGGACCTATTCCCCTCATCTCTTACCTTCTAAGACTTAGCATCTCAGTAACTGGAGTTGGCCTCAAGCTGTGCAAGACAGATTATTGAATTTTGTCAGTTCTATGTCAATTCGAAAATGGTGCTCAGGCATCGCTAAGGAACAATCTTGTGTCCCTTAGATATTATCTGAGGGGCTACTGAGGAATTAAAAAAATCTCTTGAAATTGTCTGACCATGAGAGAGACGGGCAACACCAGCAAGTAATTTTATTTTTAAACCCCCCCCAAAATCCCCCTCTTTATTGTAGGTACACACTATCAATGATTAGTAACAGAAAACATCGCAAAAGAAAGCATTCAGTTACTTTTGTACATGGTTATCTTGACCTACACTTCAGGTGTCAACACATCTGCCTTCAGGATTATCCTTACAAATGCTGACCTTCTAGGAAGAGGTTTATTCCATAGTTTCAACCCTCTTGTTTGGTCATCAGGAAAAAAACTATATTCTTCAGTGTCATGGGCTGTTGGAGATTCTCCCCTGCAAGGATGGGGACAGTGTTCCAACCTCAGTCAAAGAACCATGCTAGCTGCTCTTCAAGATTGGTAAATCCACCTCAGAAAGGGGGAAAGGGGGGCATTTCAATGGATAAAGGGAGGAGACCAGAGAGGCCAGGGTACAAGCTATGCTGAGCCTCTTCTACCCACCACCTTGCCTCACTTTTTGAAGTACAGTCACAAGATGGCACAAAAAAGTCCAGTTAATGACATTGTAATGGCCACCCAGAAAGTGAGATGCTAACAGGCAGCTCTCAAGCAAATAAAATAAATAAATAAGTCTCCAGGGTGGAAAGACAAGGAGGGAGATTGCCCACACTCCCACACTGCCCATCATCCTGACCTGCACTGTACTGAAAATCTTGGAGATGGGCCTTCTAGCATCATCCCCCACAGCTTACTTAAGCACAAATTGGTGTGACATCTGCATTGAGACAATGTCTGACCATCAAAAATGACTTGAAGAGTCGTGAGACCCTTTGGGTACAAACAGGTTCCAGGCTAGCTTTGCATTTCTGCACACTGATTTAGTGGAAAGGTTATCAGGAATGACACATCCACTCATGCCTTCAATCCCAAATAGTGCTGTGTAACAAATGCCTACAGATGAGTTCAGATACAAGTGGAAACTGGAAGGATAAATAAGATTCCCACAGCAAATTGAAAGGGAAGAGCCCTAAAACAATGTGTGACATGGAGCATTTATCTTAGCCACAAAAAGTCTCCTAGTAGATGACAAGAAATCTTATTTTTGTTCTTATTTTGCCTGCAGACTTCCTCTGCTCATGGTCTTCCATATTTTTACAGTAAAAAACCCTTCCCTTTGCTTCCAGCTTTTCTGCAATAATGGTTGTTTCAACATTTCCCATTACTATTGCAGTGCAGACTAGCTAACCTGAATATTTTTTAAGGTTACTGACTTTCGGAGACTGTCCACACTGCAGGAGTGAACCTTGGAAGTTGAGTTATCAAATACCGACCATGCGCTGGTCAATGCTTACAGTTATTAATTTAGGATGACCTGCAGTGCAGGTCAACAGGACTCCTTTTTGTGCAGTGGTAATTTGTAATGGCCAAGATCTCTTCTTGCCAATGTCAGAATGTAGGACATGGAATAATCAATTCAAGTTGCAGCAACCCAGATTCAGACCGGACATCAGGAAAAGCTTCCTCACTGTCTGAGCAATGCGACAGTAGAGCCAGCTGCCTAGAGAGGTGGTGGGCTTTCCCACACTAGGGACATTCAAAAAGAAACTGGACAGCCATCTGAGTGGGATGGTGTAACTTGGTGTCCTGCAACAGCAGGGGGTTGGACCCCATGGCCTTCATGGTCCCTTCCAACTCTTCTATGATTCTATGGCACTGATATCTCTTCTTCCCAATTCTCATACACAAAGCACATTCCTTCTTGTCTGCTTGGACTGTGCAGCTCTAGGAATCCTGGGCTATCTCCCTAGGATTCAGTTGTTTTGGTTCTCTCTCTGTCAACCTTTTAAGGCCTTGGCTGAAAATTACTCAACTGCACACGTTCAGCTAATGAGCAAACTTCTTTGTATGTTCATGTTATTTAACACCATCAATAGTGGGGAGAATTAACATGAACAACTGCACGAGCCATAATGCAAAAAGCCACTTCACGTGCACCCTTGTAGATTGGCAGCCATAATATTTTATTTCTGGAACTAAGTTCAGAAATGCTAAAAGTGCTGGCACAAAATGGGAAATGTGCCCCTCTGAACACATGCCTATTTTCAGCATGGCAACACCTCTGTGGCTCAACTGGGATGTCACACCAAACCGTAGTCTGTGACCCAACTGTGGCAGAGCATAATATCTGAACTGAGAAATAACTGCTTGCCCTCAGAGACAAAAGCCATGATTTCAAATGGGCTTGCAAAGCATAAGCTGTGCCAATTATGGCTTGCCATGGAGTCAAGCCTGGTAAGCCAGTTGTGGCCACTGTCCATCTTCTGAAGCCACCTCTGCATAAGTTTGGCAGTACTCAGGGGCAGAAAGTGAAATTGCCCAAGCAACTCTTGGGTAGTTGCCTCCTCAACTTATGAATTGTGGTAGTTGCCCTCAACTCAGTCTTCACTGGTGGTGCCGTGTATATAACAAGGCTTTCAGAGCCGTTCTCAGTACAAGATTTAAACAAAATGAACAATTAAAATCATTAGCATGTTTTAAAACACACAGCAACATCCACACAACAAGTCAGGTTGGAAAAGTGTGAGATGAGAAGGGAGTAGTGCTTGGAATACATCCCAATATTCAAGCGACTGATGGAGGAAACTGTGTGGAAAAGTGGGGCGGGGAAAATGCTCCAGAAACTAGATAGCAGTGTACTGTGCAATCCAGAAAACTAACTGTCCTTCAGCTGCACCCTAAGAATCACGTTTTTAAAAAACATGCATTTAAAAAAACCCAACTAAGAAGGTCGGGGACAAGTGTTGCTCTTGAGCAAGCAAATTTCATAGTTTTCAGGCAGCACACTGGAAAAAACCCTTTCACTGATCCTGCCCAAGTTCCTCCACAGCTAACAGCGCCCTCCAAAAAGCCTCTGCTAAAGACCTTGATGCCAAGGCAGATTCACACAGAAACAGGTGGCCCATTAGTTAACATCTTCCTCAGATAAAAGAGAAGTGAGTCAAGGCCAGGGGTGTTTTTCCTTTCTGTCAACTCACTTCAAACTATGATTTAAATGTTCAGATGCTAAATTAAAGATTCAGTGTGTTGTTACCTGCAGGTTAATCTTGCCAAGAGAATATGGTAAAGTCGTTTGTATATTTAAAAATTATGCACAAATTATCAATAAGGCATGATTCAGATATTAAAACTCAGTACACATCTCAACACTATTTCACAAGGTATACATTCAGCCATTTTGGAACAGCTGTAATCCATATTAATCCATGTCTTTTTCCACAGCTTTGTATAAAGCAGAAAAAGAAACAGCTTTACTATGGCAACTCCAGGGAAAAGAGCATCAGTAATGTAGAAAAGATTACACTTATCATGCGAGCACCAAAATGAAAAGAGATGATACTACCTATTGGCTGTGGTATTCTGCTAACTTTATCCATCTCTTTTTTATGCTAAATGCATTCATATTCTGAATCTGATTGTGGGCATCTTTCTCTCTTACAAACACACAAAACCAAACCACAAGAAAGAATTCCAGCCCTACCTGTTACTGTGCTGGTACACAAATACTGAGGGGACATTCTCAATTATTTTTTAACGTTTCTTTGTATTACCCTCAAAATAGTGGAACAAAAGAAATTATTTCCCTGTTGAATCTGTTTCTTTATATTTGGCAATGTAGTAGAAACCTCATATATTGTGTAGTGTTGCACTGCTCTTGCTTGTAATTTCTTCAAAAAATGAGTTATTGATTTCATTTTAATTGCTTAGCAAATTCAGAGACAGGGTTCACACAACACAATAATCTACCATGGGTAGCCAACCATGGTGAGTTGCCACGTCGCCCAAACCCAGACTGTTTTCTGAACAACGAATTAGTCTTCAGCAACATTTTTGTTTTTAAAAAAATGGTGCCTCGAAAGCACACTATTGTGATTGTGGTAGTGGTTATTGCTGGTCTTTTGCAAATGCATATTTACTGCTATCTGATACGATTATTGACAAGATGAGGATGTCTGCAGGGTAATTTACACAAGGTTACAGAAGACCGGAGGAAAAATAACAGTAAAAGAAAGAAGAGATGCAGTAGCACAAGTCTGAATACAAGGGGACAGTATTTCCCCTTGGTGATGCAAGTCTCTGGGGTGGAACTGAAAGTTCTCAATGTCTCTCACCTTTTCAACAGTCCCCCAGATATTCAGCTACTCCAGAAAGAAGAGATAAATACTCCCCCACCCTTTTTGTAGCTGCTCTCTTGATCAGTTTCTGCCAAGCCTCCTGCACTTTCAATAGTTTAAGCAAATGCAGAAATGTACTTCCCAAATTAATGGTTGGGAAGTAAATGGAAGGAAATTTTACACACCGGTTTTAACTGCTCTATTAATGCAGGTGCACAAATTTCCCCTCCATTTACTTTCCAGACATTAAATGCACACATAATTTTGCATTTCTTTTAGAATTGTCCAGGAAGTGCAGTTAGTGCATCAGCAAGCTCCAAAAAGGAGCACTTGTTGTGAAGATGAGATTGAGAGGAAAAGAAGAATTATGTAAGCTGTCTTGAGTTGCTTGAAAGCAAAAAGTCTGGGTATAAATGGAATAATAAATAAATAGGAGTAGATAAAATGATGTGTGCATAATGTTTCCCCATTCTGGAGTAGCTACAGACTTGGAGTAGTGTTGAAATGCAGGAAGCCACAGGGAACTGTTAGTTCAAAACTTAAAACTAGCAAGTTTCTGTTGCCAAGAAAGGGACAGTTCCGCCCCACCTTTTGGAGCACCTTCTTTTCCTGCTTTCTGCTCATGTGCTGTTGCTCTTGATTGATAACCAGGAATGCATCCCTGGCAACTTCTGCAAATTAGCCTATATGCAGTCCTGCTTTATCAAACTTCTCTGCTCCACCAGCATCATTTGATAGCTGAAACAGGCAAAATAACTGATCAGGAAAAACTAAAGATACTGGACAGTCATGAGGATGCCCTTGCCCATCATTATCATCATGCAGATTTCAGGGACTGAAACTGCCCTTTTCTGAGGATCTAAATGTACATTTTTAAAAAATGGTGGGAAAGAAAAAGGAGTAGCAACTTGAGTAGGAATGGAAAGATCAAGGGAGAGACAAGATGGGTTCTGCCATGAAGGACATGGGGAAACATGTCACAGGGAAGGGAAGGAAGAACAACCCATGGTTAACCCAATAATCTCTGTGGTGTGCCACAATTTGTTCTGCAAACAAGCAAGCCACAGTGGCTTATTTGTAGCACGGCTTAAAGCGACCCAGAAAATTGCATGCCTGCACACACCCATACACAATACTTTCTCCAGAACTATTTTCTACACAAACCACATCACCCACCATCAATACTACCCAACAACAGCAACAACAAAAATTTGGAAACAGCTTCTGTATGCCTTAATTCTACTCTTGTAGACATTTCAGTCACAGAATATTTCAATTCGCAAAGTTGCCATGAGGAAGACTATGGATAAATGCCACATAAACTGATTTTTCTGAGACTATCTGTGCCTCCCCACTACTGTTGTTTTCACACAGTAGGAAGAGGTATGTGCGTGTAAATATATGTATGCTTATATTCCTAAGTGGCTGAAAAATACCTCAAACACATATTTAAACGAAATCCAAGTTTAGACAGGAACAATAAAATCCCTCTGTATTGATGACATCCAGCTAGCAGGCCTAAACAAGAGTCTGTTTAGAAACAAACAAAAAAAGGTAGGGTTGCGAGAGTTGTGGCTCAGGTTTTAGGTCTTATATAGGAGTTCGTTGCTAGAGCTCACATGTAAGCTCTGAAACAGATTCATCCCAAGTTTGGGCATTCAGATTATTCTTCTGACTAAAGCGCACATAAAGGGGACCCGTGCCTAGCAAAGCACATCCCTTTCTAAGCCAGATTCCCAGTGTCGACCCCTTGCATTCCCAGGGAAGCCTAAACCACACCCATTCTCAAATCGCCTACCCTTTGTCTGTTGCCCACTATTGCATGCTCCTCCGTATAGAGTAACTCCACCCCCAGAGAGCTCAAGTGACCTACACGTCCACTGACTGGAAGCTCCTTGAGTCCCAGCCTCCTTTGCCTTTTAAAGAAGGCTCTCTGAGCAGATTGGATTCAGCAGTGGTTGGGGCAAATGAGCTAGAGGTGCATAAAGAGAAAGGGTCATAAGGGAGCCAGCTCTCCAAGCATGAGAAGCCCAGTGACAAGCCCTCCGGACTCAAGCAATCTAAGCACTGGTGTGCCTTCAGCAGCAGGACTAGGAGACTGGGACAGCTGACTCATCCCTCATTCTAGTACTGATTAACTATAAATACTATAAATGTGATTAACTTAGGTTCCCCACCTTTACCTAATATGGGTGTGGTGAACAGCTCAGTGAAAATGTTGACCAAGTGTCCAGCTACTATGAAAAAGGCAAGCTCCTGTTAGTCATAATTAGGAAAGGAATCTAAAAATTGCCAATATCATGCTGCTCTTGTACAAGTCTATGGTGTGACCACTTCTCATCACTGTATCTAAAGGGATACTATAGCATTAGAAAAGGTGGAGAAAGGGGCATATAAAATGATCAAGGGGTAGAATGAACTTTCCTTTGAGGAAAACCTATATCATGTAGGACTGTTAATTTAAAGGTGAGGAAGAAAAGGATAGAGCGGTACAAATCATGCATGGGGTGGAGAATTTGGATAGGAAGACATTTTTCTGCCTCTCTCCTAACACTAGATTCTGGAGCAACCCCATTAAGCTGCTTGGTGGGAGCTTGGGGAGGACAGAAGGAAATAGACAGTGCAGAGTTAAACCATGGAATTTCCACAGTTTGTAGTAAAGGCCACCACTCTGGCTTCATTTATTTATTTATGAGATCCATCTCCCCACCTTTTCCTTTTAAAGAACACAAAGTGGCTTCCATCATTCTCCCCCTCTGCTCTCACTCTCATCCCCACAACATCAATCCCATAGCGTAGGTTGGGCTGAGAGTCCCCAGAGTGACTGGACCGAAGACACCCAGTTGGTCCCATGGCTGAGTGGGGACCAGAGCCCAGATCGCCTGAGTCCCAGACCCAAGCTCTCAGCCAGGACACCACACTGGCTCCCTGGATGTCTTTCAAGGAGGACTAGGCAAAACCATGGAGGAGAAGGCTCTCCAGGGCTGCTAGTCTGGACCGCCTTCAGAAGTCCATGCTCCCTCCAACACCAGTGCTTACCAAGCTGAGGAAAGAGCGTTGTCCTTCTCAGCAATGCCAGGTTCCCCGTTGTATGTATTGTTCCCTACTACCCACGAGCACCAGTCATGATGGCTCAGCGCTGCTCCATGCACCCACAACTGGCTGCGATGGCTCTTTCCTCCTGCCTCTGTCTGCTTCTTTCTGCATGGCTGGCTCCACTGCACCAAAGGGTGGGGGGGGGTGCGTCTTGCCAGCAACAAGGGAATCTTTGATCTGCTGGCCAAAAGGGGCAGGGAGAAGGGGCCTGAAAGGAAGGACACAAGGGGAGTGGGCAACTCAAAGACCTTTCAATGGCTTCCCCACCTCCCTGCCCCCTACCCATGGCTTCTCCTCTGACTTGCAAATGGCTCCTCTGAAAAAATAAAGTTTGCAGCATCTTTTCAAGCCTTCCTGATTTCCTGCTTTATCCTCTTGCTCAAGAAACAACTAACTGAACACCATGACTTTTCAAAAGTAAATCAGCATATCTTCAATGGCCATCAAAGTAAATCACATTGACTGCACTGGAACTAACACACCAGGGAAAATCTGCAGGGGAGATGACTGTACTTAGTTCCTTTTTGGGTGAAAACAAAGTTAGAAGCAGCAAATGATACTATCCAAATACGCCACTGCTCCTAAGGTATGTCTCATTGGGGACTTACAGCTGAGAAATGGCACAATATTGAAATAATGTCCTAGCAATCCTGCATAATACACAAAAGCACACATGGGAAACAACAGGGGAAGTGGTGAGCAAAGCTGCTAAGCTTTGCCAGATATCCAGTGGGAGGCTTCCCTCCATGAAGCAATGAGGAGAACCTGCACAGGACCCCATGGATGGCACACAGGCATAGCAGGAAAAGGAAGTGCTTAGATGTGTTTCCAAAAGCATACTTTACCTCAGCTGCAACCACCCTCAGCTCAGCCATGGCAGGAGGAAAGGGCCTTGTTAAGTGTGAGCTACGATTTTCCGGCCACTGTGGAGTTCTCCTGCCTTCCCATAGCAAATGCATTTGGGAAGCTCCACCCACACATGAAAGGTTTTTAAGTCTTCTGTGGCATTTTGCAGAAGAAGGGGGAAACAGTATGAAGAGCCCAGGGTAGGATATGGAAGACGACACAGTGGGACAGTGCTGGAAGAAAGCCCTTGTGTAGAGAAGCCCTTAGACATCCTCAAAACTGTGATGGGGGCTGCTTACCTGTGAGCAAGTTCCACATGCCTGGGAAAATGTTTCAAAGATCCGAAGAAAAAAGCAGGCCCCAATCACAAGGGCCTTTCCGATGCAATTAGCAGCCTGTTTCTGGTGACACAGTTATCCAGGAGAAACCCACCTAACTAGGTCATTTCAGCATTCCCACAAAGATGCAGGAGCTTTTTTGCCAAGAAGCAGAACCTACACAACTTGGAAAATGACCGAAGGGCACTAAAGAGAGCTTCCAGTAGGCAGCAAGGTATTGTTCATAAAGTTTGAGGTTAAAGCAGTGACCTTCTCCTACAGGAAAGACAAATACAAAGCATGCTTCCAAAGAGTTCAGTTATATCCTGTTAATGGGCTCCTGTTCTTTATCAGCATTGCAACTTTTCTTACAGAACTAGGCAGCAAGAGGTTGACCAAGAGGTGGTTCTTTCTGCTTTGATAGATGAGCATAAGAACATGGCTTGTTAGTAGGATTCACCCAAGAATCAATGAATTATATGTGCAATTCAAAACATACTGGAGTTTCCCATGCTCATGACAACACAACACTAACTGAAAAGCTTTGCCTCTTTCTGAAACGGTTTGTTTTGCTAAGTCATTGGTAACCATTTTCTTGAAATGCATAGCCTTCAGTAAGGTAGGTCTTTCCAGTTATGCCATCCCTGGTATTTAATTATTTTTGCAAAATGATATTCATCCTGGTCCCCATTCCAAACATGGTAAGAATTTTTTCCTTTCAGGCATAATGACTGCTATCCAACATTCCTCTATCAATGTATCCTGCTTACTGGTGATAAAGTCATAACAAAGACTGAAGGCAAGCAAAGAAATACTTTATACCACACAGAAGAGCTACTGAATAATTTTTGGTTTATTAAGTGTGTCAGTTTAGAAAGCCAAGTTCTTTTCCAAGAAATTGTGGGAGCACAATGCAAACTTTTGATGAACTTTTAATTGAACAACTTCAGTTCAATAACTAATTAGAACACTTTTGGCTCTTTTTTTACTCACTGAACCTAGAATGGAAATGACAAATGTTCACACAAAATGGCATCTAGCTGGCCGATCCTGTTCAATTACACCTACCTCAAGGTTGCCTCCCAATGTCGCTACATGTCAATTCCAGTATGAGTAATCATGAGCTCATGTTGGGTTTACCAACCACACAAAGGGCCCCATCTCCTAAGGGAATGTCATTTACATGATGGTTAATGATGATGACAGAACGATGCAAAGTTAAATGCTAGAGGAACCAAAGAAATGGCAGCAAAGGGCTTAGCAAGGTCATAGAGGGCCGGTGTGGTTAAGAGTGCATGACTAGGACTCAGAAGATCCAGGTTCTAGTCCCCACTCAGCCACCAAGCTAAGTAGGTGACTTCAACCAGTCACAGACTCTCAGCCCAACTGAACTCACAGGACTGTTGCTGCGAGGATAAGACTGAGAGGAGAAGGAGAATTATTAAGTTCCTGGAAGGAAACATGGCAGGATATAAATATAATAAATAAATACATATTTAGCAGAGGTCCAGAGATCGAATACATGAATGCTTGCAAAACAAATGATAAATTGAGCTGGCCACATGAAAAAGAAATCACATGGTTGCTATCAGTACATGGCCAGCTGCAGTGTGGACCCACACCTTGGCAACCAGCCCTGAAAGGAGTTTTCCTCAAGAGGGAAGAAGGTTGCAATCTATAATTTGTCTGATATGTCTAAAAATACCCACTGGTATCAGGTTCCTGGGAGAGAAAAAGTTTCCAGTATCTGCACTATGCTAATCATTCTGAAAACTGCTTGATGTATCAAAAAGGTCACAACCAGGCCTAATTTAACAGATCTGTATTTCAGAAGTGAAAAACTGCAATTATTGAGAATGATTACTATTCCATAATAATATTTCTTAGAGAGAACTTTAGAAAGTCTTCAGGAGGAGCGTAACCCCATGCAGAACAGGTTGAATGCCTATTCCCTGATCTGCCTTTTGACTTACCAGGGGCACCTCTGTCTTGTTTAGATTAAGCTTCAATTTCTTAGCCCTCACCCAGTCCATTACTAACATCAGGCAGCCATTTAAAATCAGAACACCTGATTGAAAGGAGTTGGGTGTCATATGCATACCACTAGCACAGTACTCACAGAGCTCTGCACATTCTCACTCAGCAGTTACATGTACACATTAAATAGCACGAGAGATAAGTTGGACCCCACAGGGCCAGCAGAGGCCAGTGGCCATAGCGTTCAACAGGAATGCCCCATCCCCCGCCTCTGAGATCGCTCCTCGAAGAAGGTCTGGAGCCACTGTACAACAAGTGCCTCCTAGTCCCATCTCAGACAAATGCTCCCAAAAGGATGTCATGGCTGATGGAACTGAAAGCTACCAAGAAGTCCAGCCAAACAATAATCACATGTGCATCCTGTTCAGCTCCCAATGCAGACTGTACACCAAGGTGACCAAAGCAGTATCTGTCCATAACCAGGTCTGAAAGCAGATTGAAATGGATCTAGATATTCAGTCTCCATGAGAAATCCCTGGATTAGCATCATGTGCAAACTAGGTCAATGAGTGATTATTCTTGCAGAATACACATCTCTCTGATTAGTTTCTTCAGACAACTTTGGAGAAGTGGGATACCAATGCATTACAGAAATTATGAGGAATAAGCAACCACAATAAAGACATTAGGATGTCCAGCTCAATTTGATTAGGCTTCAGATGTGAGGGAGAGGTGAAAGGAAGACAGCCCAGATTCTTCCTCATTTTTCATCTCTTGGCCGTCTGACTCAACAGCCAGGGACCAGTTGTCCTTGGCCTCCCACCCAGCGGTGTGCATCAGAACACCCATGTTTTGCAAAGCCGCTTGCTCTTTGGCAAGACATGTGTACCTCGTCTCCCCACTGCAATCTCTGAGTAAGAGATCTGCCCCGGCACTGGCCAAAGCCACCCAAGAATCTCCATCATCTTCCTTCTACCTATGGAAACAGTAGGGGTCCAATCCTTACAAAGATCAGAGGAACAGCATCTCAGTGGTCTCCAGATCCTTTAAGGTGTGTATGTGGGGAAGTCTTAGACTCTGACCTTGATCATACCCAAGAGCAGCATTTGAAACATGCTGCTAATTGTGCACCTAGTTTTAAGGAACAGCAGGTCCGTGAGTTTTGCTTTGTTTACAAGTCAAAATATCTTATTTGCTTATTTGCATGATTACAGGGGCCTTAAATGTTTTTTAAACAATTCAACATTTCTGCAAGCATGGGAATAGTACACAGAGAGAAGGGAAGTAAAATGTGGGCTGACAGGTAAGATATGGTGACTTGGAGCCAACCTGGGCCCAGAAGTGGCCTTTCTCATTTCTGAAGCATACAACCAGCCATGAGCATCCACCCTTTCTCACTCAAATCCACGTTATCCTTTCTGTGAAGCCAGTCTAGGCTAATCCCTGAGGAGCTGTGGCTCAGAACTGTAGCACCTGCCTTGCATGCAGAAAGTCATCGGTTTGCTCTCTAATATCACCTGGAAGATCTGGAAAAGTCCTGCCTGAATTCCAGGCAAGCTGCTGCCAATCCGTGTCAATAATATTGGGCTAGACGGACCAAAGGTCTGGCTCAGCACAAGGCAGTTTCCCATGTTGCTATGAGCCTGCTGTTTAATGGGAAAGGGTTTATCAGATGAATACTCAGAGGAACCTCTCAAAATACCAAGCAGAGTCAGATTCAAAAGAAGGCAATGCACAAAGGAAGGGGGAGCAGATTCTGCAAACCTTGCAGATTGCAATATATAAACCCCATATCTGTTGTGGGGAGGAATTCAGATGGAGGTGTTCTCACAGGTATGTGAACTTGAAAGAGAACTGTGTCTGCATATGAAGTTGTGGCTATCTTTGGCAATGCATAACTACCAACGCTGTCTTTCTTCTCCTACACTGTCAGGAGGGCTACAGAAGTAAATAGATTTATTTCTAAAAATACATGTGACAAATACATTAATTGAAACTTTTTCTTCATAAAGACACAGTGCTTATAGAAACTGACAGTTATAAACTAGGCATAAGCCTTAATGTTAGGGAAAGGAATGAGTGATCCCTGAGAATAGGGAGACATGGAAATTCTCTGGCATGCTCTAGGGGGGAGGCGAAATCTACTAACCTTGGTGTCCAAGAAAGAACATGAAAGAGAGACTGTAATTGGAAAGGCTGTCACTGATAGAAGCCAGTAGTCAGCAACATGGGAATACCAGGGCCTTCCAGCTAGAGCACTAGTTAGTATAATGCTGTCACAGGATCATTTGCAGCAAAAACAAAAAACCCCTGAAAAATATTTCAAACTGAAGAATATCAGTACCAAGTGTGGGGGAGGAACAGCAGAGCAGAATCTATAGGAATACGATCTGTAAAAATTCATTAGATCTTCATCCTTTCTCCCCTGCATCACTAGATATTTCTAAGACACCTTTCACCCCATTTATCAAAATGTTGCTAAAGAGAGCCCAGCTGTGACCGCATTGGCGATGTGCTTCCACCCATCAGAACATCAGAATGCCATTGGGATCAGCTAATATTGCAACAGGAATAAAGAAAGTTATATTCTTGCATGTTGGTGGTTTTTTATATGTTCTTAGGTTTTTAATCTTCACAAACCATCCAGACAGCTTTGGTTACTGGGTGGCACAGAAATGTAATGAATGAAATGGAATAAATGTGTAGCTAATAATATCTGTGGAAATCAATGGCAGGAAGCCCGCAACAATAGCAGTGGGAAGGGGGCAGAAGAAGCCAATTGTTGAGTAGCGCCAGGCCTTGCAGAGCATGCAGGACTGAGGGAGAACTGAAAAAGCAAAACAACAACAACAACAACATCGAAAATGAAAACAACAACAAGTGGAGCAAGGTCTCTGAACCAGCACAACACTCAAGTGTGGAAATAATGAAAATGCTGTCGATCCAGTTTCAGCACAGGTACCTGAACTCGGAGAAACTGCATAGGAATCCTCCACCTCATCCAAACATCAAATAAAGATTCTCCTCACCCTCAACCCCAGAAAATGAAATAAACCAAATTTCTCAGTTTTAGTTCTGACTGGGTATCAAACAAAACAAAACAAACCACACCTCAGCAATGGTAGAAAAACTGTATTTCTGTGCGTCAGCAGCATTGCTTTCTGTAGATTTAAACACTGACATTTTTGGCTTGTGTTATTTTAGTCTACACAGCTCGAACACCGAGAACCTGTTGAAAAAAAAAAAACATTTGTTGTGGTTGCTTAAAAGAAGTCTCATTTCTCCAACCCTGGTCATAATCTGGTCCAAGGAAATGCCAGAGTATATCGGGAATTGTCAGGACGTCAGATCCCGCAGGTGGTAAAACTGGGGAGGTGCCCTGCTCGGATCACACAGGACTAATCTATTGTCCCCTCTCAGTGGGCTGAAACGCTCTATAGAAACTTCTATTGTTCCCCGTTAATAAATGAGGGGACAAGAGCTGCATCAAGCAGAGGCGGTGGGAAGCAAGAACAGACCCTTCAGAAGAGGCACAAATGTGTCTCTAGCAGTTTTTCTTTCCATGCCATCAATATGGAAATGGAAGATAAGGGTTTGCAACACCCAAGAGCTGCAGAGCCCATTGTGTTCCAAGCATGTGCCTAGGAGGCGTGTATGCGCAGCCAGCTCCCATTAAAGCTAATAGGAGCCAAGCACTCATAACAAGAGCATGGAGCTAATGTGCTTTCATACCAGGTTTTTAGGGGAGGGATAGGCTTGCTGTTTAATTTTCCACTGACACCTTTCGGGGCAGACCGTGTCACCAGGTCACCACCGTCCGCTTGCAGAAAATGAAAGGCAAGAGCAATGCCAATTAGCTGAAGCTGTTCACATTTTAACATCATTCATCCAGCACTCCGCAGCAGCAGCACCGTGAGCTGATGTCTCGGCTGGCCCTAACAAATAAACCTGGCTGGATCCATTAGGAAGCTGCAATTCCAGTGGGAACATGAGCTGAAAGGAAAACTTGACGAGCCAAAAGAGAAGCGGAAAGAAAGTAAAGCACCCCAACAAAAGAAAATAAATAACCTGCCTGAAATGAGTGGAGAAAGCATAGGAATGACTGGAAAGGGTTGGGAGCATGTGTTCTCCACTGGGGTGCACAGCAAGCATTCTCTCCTCAGGGAGGAACACATGCCTCAGCTTCCAGAAACGGATGGAATTGCTCCCAGCTGGGTGAGATGCATGTGACATTCACAGCAAGTCAGAATGCACTGTGAGTGATACTTGATGGGTGACATCAGCAATACCCCAGTCTCACCCTTCTCTAACCCCGAGGCTCATGTGTACATTTGCAGCCTGCATTCCAGCTATCGATACCAGTGTGATGTGTGCATGGTTGAGGAGCTAGGCAGAAAGGACCAAACAGTGGCATGGGCTTGAATCCAACGTGCGCATAAACGGGCCAAATCAGTCTGCCCATTTCATCTGCAAAACAAGCCATGCTTCCCTCATCACCTGTTACAAGGCACCACACTTAGCTTCATGACAGCAAAGAGCATTGTACAAAAAAGATGCACCATTTGCATATTAAATCCCAGGCTGCTCTAATCAAACCACACAGCTAAGAAACTTTAAAGCAGCCACTTAGAAGTATTACATTATCATACTCAGTCTCCATTAGCTAGTGTTGGGAGTTGTACGAGGGCATCACTCTTTGCTTCAAAAGGCTTAGTTTTTGAAAAGCCATAGGAAAGCCATCTGGGAGCCTACTGTAGAGCACAGTGGGAAAGGCAAAGGACAATAACTCGGAGCTTTCTAGGCAAGATTAAAACTACAGTAATGGACAGTGTTCTGCTTCTGTAAGTAAAGCTTCTTTAATGAAAGGGCTGCAGGAATGGGCTCCAATTTTGCCCAATACTCCTTGGAATCTAATGCCATTCTTGACATAGAATTCAACATGGCAAGAGTTCCATTATAAAAGTATTCTCCATTAAAACCTTAATTCAGCACCTAAATCTACTTGGTTAGTCCACAAAAAGAGAGTCCAACAGGGTGGCTTTTAAAAAGCTTTCCATTTACAAGTGTTAAGGTATTTACAAATTCACTCACATGCTAAAAAGTATGGAAGTCTCATGTTGGCTTAAGTTTCACAAAGCCAAAAAATTGGAAGCTACGGGTGATGGCTTAAGTGCCCTGCCTCATGTTCTGTAATTCTGTACAGTGTCACAAATTAGGCATGCTTACACTTTACCCTCCATGAACCCATACATTTCCTTGGTTCTTCAGGTGCAAATCCAACTGAAGAAGATGAAAAAGGTGTCCTACATGAGAATCTTAACTAGCTATTTATCCTTTCCAGTAGAATGGAGTTCTGGACAGTACATGACAACCGTCTGCTCCTGCTTTTCCATTAAATAAACTGTAGGTGGCAGTGTGGTGCAGCAGAAAAGAACAAATACAAAAGCAGAAGTCAAACATTTTTCACTTTCACAGTTAAGTGCTGGGTTTTCCTTGCCCTAAAATAAAAGCTTACAGAAAAAGCTGGTTAGATACAGAAACAGAACTCGAGGTCATGACATCATCTAAAGAGCCTGACCAGTTGTGGGTAGGGAATGATGAATGCTCATGAATAAATAGCTCATACAGAAAAGACCAGAGTGCCTGGAACAAACAAACAAGAATCAGGATGCCCTGATCCTGTATTGCTTTATGAAACTTTACTGTTTTGCTAGAGAAATCTTCCTGTAAGCTGACCTATACTTGCTTGCAGTCATCTCAGAGGTGTTCCTTGGATGGAGCCTGAAGCAACATGAGATACCCTGAACCCTGCTATTAAATCAGAAGGATTTTTAATCATCGCATATTCTTGGGTTTTGAAAAGGAACATTTGAATTACAATGCTGATAATCCTACTTTCTCCCCAATGTATTTCTCGATCTGCTCTCATGCACATTTATCTTCATGATAAATTGCATTATAAATACTTAACTAATGGCATTCGTTATTTCCATCAGGGAGAATTTCCATGCACGGAGGAGACTGTGCCCCGTAGACAGTTGCCCTCCACATGTAGATAGTGAGAAAGGAGGGAGTGCAGCCAGCCAGTGCAGCCTCTCTGCTTTCTTTCCTCACATGCAGAGCTTACATGCAATGGATAATGGGCAACTAGATGATGCTAGATTCTCATACTCGACCTAATGATCATGCATACAGTGTAACACGTGAGTATATGCATTTGGGACATCACCTTTGCATGCTCTTTTGCTACTACACCGAAAATAAGAGCTGGGATTGGCACCCTTGCACTGCACTTCTGCCTCCAGACAGGTTGTGTGTTGGTGTGTTTTTCCTTCTGCCCCCATGCATTCCATCCACAGCCCACTCAAGTTTTCTGGGGATCAAGCTGCATGTCATTTCAGAATCGCAGCTAGCTCAGAATCATAAGTAAGCTCATGAGTCCTCATTTGGATTAGGACCCTACAGGAAGGGGTAGAGGGCTTTAACCTTTGGCCCCGTGCTGCAAAGTACATTATGACTCAAGGCCTTTTTAACCATGTAAATTTGAGAAATTAAGGCCTCCCCTCTCCCCGGCGAGGGTCTCAGGCTGTGCAGCTACATGGAGTCTCACCTTGTGACGTCACATTACATACAGAGGAACAGTCCTTGCACAAAGAAGCCCTCTGTAACCCTGCAACAGAATTTCCCTGAAGTGCAGGCAGTGCTCTGCTTTCAGAAGGAAACCAAGCACACCCAACGCAACCCTCCCAGCAGTTGCTGCCGTAGGACTTCATGGGGCAGAAAAACCTTGATACTGTTGAACCACTACTCTGATCTTCAAACAAACGAGAGACATATTTTCTTGGCAACACTGGATAAAATACTTCAGTAGTTTTCACAAAAATTTGAAAGAAATGTATATTATGCCAAGCCGCAGCTTAGAGCAAAAGGGACAAGTGGTATCAACTTTCAGTCCTTTCTAACTTGCTGTATCTGTGGCAAATTTTATTTGACTGGTTTGCAATTTGGCATGATTTTACACTTCATTACATATAATGTGGATGTTAAGTGTCACTGTATTAATTCAAAAGATGTCATTTTTATAAGCAGTGGAATATTGAGGCTTACAGTAGCAAAACCCTTCATGATTTCCTTTAAGGGATATGTCCATGTCCTTTTAATATATGCTTTTAAATTCTAAACCCCTAATTCTACAAGTCCCTTGTATAGTTTATCTTCAGATTCAAAATGCAATCAATCCTATGTTCATTTCATAAGTATTTCATTTGTTATGGTTATAAATTCTAAAACATTCCTTTCTGAAAAACAACTTCCTACAACATTTATGCTACTCTGTAGAGCATACTTACCTTCACTGCCAACCAGAAATAAAACTGAGTTCAAACAACACAACAATCCACAGTCAAATAAGTATGGGTTGAGTGTGGATTATTGCTCAACTGTGAGTGGTTGTGTTGTTAACCACAAACCACACTATTCACACACCAACAGGAAACCACGGTTTGCTGGTTCCTCTTGTAGGATCCATTACAAAAATGGATAAGCAAGCAAACAGAGCCTATTGGCATTTCTTTCCTTACTGATCCAGCCTAGGGGAAGGGGCATCATAAAATCGGAGACAGAGTAGCTTAGGCTATTGCAGTTTTGTATTCCATGAATGCAAATGAACACTGAAGAAATCCCAAAAGAAATACACAATTGACCATTAGAGGAAGTAGTCGACAAAGACTGTTGAGGCAAGGGAAGCCATGGCAGCACCTCCCTCATACGTGGAGGCATTTAGCAACACACCACGTGCAAACAGAACAGTATCTCACATGGACACAGACACACAAAAGCACATGCTTGCTCCTCATCTCCTGCCGGCTTTCTCCCACAGTTTCAGTCTCCTCGCACCAGCAATGGTCATTTGTCTTCTCAGGAGCAGTTCTGAACATGTGCAGCACGACTTTCCTTCAGATAAATGGCTGATAAAACAGGAACACTCAACCCTGAAAACTTTCAGAATACACAGTGTGCTCTTGTTGTACACCTTTAGGGCTCAGTAACTTTATCATTCTTCATTTGAATTTTCTGAAATTTATCCAGGTTGTACTCATGCACCAGGATGATTCTCTGTGCCAAATGTCACATGCAACTGCCCAAATGCACATGGAAACATTATTTTATGATGAACAGAATGTTCAGGCTTCACCGGGATATAATGCTGGGAAAGCCAGCTTTCCGAACAGCACTCTTACTCATTCTCAATATCAGCTACTCCTGAAATTGTATGTTAAAGCTTATTACAAAGCTATGCAGCTAAACAGGCAGTGCATTACTCCAGGCTATTTTTTCCCACTATTCCAAGCTGTAGGCTACTGTTGCTTCCAAGTATTCCAGCAATCACTTCAGGCTTCAGTCCTAGGAGTAAGTCCTACAGACTCAACAAATTAACAGGACTTACTTCTGAGTAGTCATGTCAACCTCTCTTCTTGCCACAGAGGCTGCTCTCTCCTGACCCATTCTTTTCTACCAATGCAGCCAAAACATTACGTCTTTAATTTGTCCATGTGCCATTTTTATAACATCTCAGGTTTCCTGCCCACATTGTACATTCTTCCACATGCCACTGGAAGCCAGGAAAGCTATCAGAAGTTTTTGATCTGGACCTTTTTATTTACCCAATATTTTAAAGTTTAAATATTTTACTTATGTTTCTATCCTTAGTCATGTGTTACTATGTTGTACTTATTAGGTGTTTTATATTGTAAGCCATCTGGAGATGAACCATAATGGATGGGTTAGAAATACCCTAATAAATAAATAAATAGAATCTGAGAGCAACTACGATCATGGGATTTTCCTCTGGGTTCCAGTTAAAATCACTGTGAGCAGGAGGGATTTGCTTAGAATTTTCTCACTGAAAGACAAATTAAACTAAAGCTACAAGGTTCCAGAACAGATTCTGGTCTTGCTGAATACAGTACCTGCTTATCCATGCTGATTTAGACATCCAGCATCATTCTCTTCCCTTCACACCACAGGGATACAGAATCAGCCACGGTCTCTCATACGCATGTCCTTTCTAAATACACACTTTTATATTAATGTTCTTCATCTTTGTTTTTGCCTCCAAGGATAGACTAAATAAAACTTTATTAATCTCCTGAGTGGCACTCCCTTATCTTATTACCTCAAAGTTTTAATTACTTTATTTGAACTTCAGATTTAACAGCAGCACGAAGAATGGAGGATTTTTCAAACTCTCACAGACAATACTAAAAGCAGAATATTGGTATTAATGAATATTCAAGAAAGTAGCAGCACCTCAAAAGCAGCATTGCCGTTTGCTCGTTTGCCTAATTTGGACACAAGTTTTGGACACAGGCACTAGAAATTGAATTTACCAAGGGAGTTTCTGCAATCAACAACAGTGTGCTCTCCAACCGTGTTTTATTCCCACTGCACTACTTCTACAAGTCTTAATACAGCACTGATAACAAAATATGCCATCATCTCATTATGAATCTGTGCTGGCCTGGGGAGTCAGGGGGAATTACAAGCATGGGAGGCAAGGCCATGGTTTCATTTCTCAAAAAGTTATAGCAGAGACAGAGATCAAACTGGATTTGGTTTCCAAGAGATGGCCTCTGCTACCAGCTGGGGAAGACGACCATTATCTCCTAGTTGCAATTAAAACAGTGGGAACTTTCACTTAATTAAAATTGAGAAACCGTGGGGAGCTGCAAAATAGCAGCTCGAAAGTGTAGTTCCCATGCTTGCATTGGCAGCACATATACTAAAATTGGAATGATTAGCATAGCCTCTGTGCCCAGGTGACATACAAATCTATGAAGCATTCCAGAAGCAACTGAGACATGTTTGCCCGGAATCTCTGCTACTCCGAGTTGCAAGATGCAGTCCTTTCGGCCCCAATTTTCACTGCATTTAATTCTTTTGCTGCTCTCCCTTCATAAATGGAATAGTTGCTACATAGTGACTGCTGCTTTGGTTTCCTTCTGCTTTCTCTAGTATTTTTTTTACAGATTATGGTAATGATTATGCCTTATCCATGCACTGTTGTTAGGCTCCTCAATAGCTCATGAGAGATATTAAAACACACGTAGCTGTAAAAAGTGACCTATGAACTGGTCTTCGATCCCTACACAGCCTGAGAGAAAACCTACCACGAGAAAAGGTATTTTGCATTGCATTGCAGAAAAACACATTACTGCTTTTCAAGGCTGGGGATGCCCTCTCATCGGTTCATTATTTCTTTTTCTTTTGACACTGTTTACATCTACTGAGCTAGGTTCAGCACCAGTCACCTGCTAGCACAGAGACTTCCCTCTCACAGCCATGCTCCATGTTTCCCAAATATTCCCCAGAGGATTGGAGGCCAAGCCAGGCCAGGCCAGGTTTGGATCTCAGCAAGGGGGAAGAATGGGAATGACCTTTCATGGGAAACTGCGTTTAACCCACAGTAAGCACAAACATATATTTATCTTATTCATTATCGTATTTATAGCCTGGCATTTCCTTCTTGTGAGAAACTCAAGGCTGCTTACATGGGCCTCTTCACCTCCATGTTATCTTTGCAACATTCCTGTGAGAGATATTAGGCTCAGAGTCAGTGAATGGCTCCAAAGCTCCTGGGAGGTTGCATGACTAAAGCCAGGCCTAGAACCCGAGTCCCTAGAGTCCAGTCCAGCCACTACCCCACCCTGGCGAAATAAAACCCATTCAAGGCAAGTTGCTATAGGACTGCTGCACATTTTTAAGGTATACACTTCAGTACAATTTTTCAGTACAAGTTTAGAAAGGACTAGTTGTATGGGTTAAAAACACATGCAGGTAGACTCATCTGGGGACTTGATTGGCTGCAATTTCCTCTTAAGTTTACAATCTGTAGCAAACTCAAGACAGTTTATGGCTTGTGACCATTCAACGTGTGAAGCACAGTGGGTAGAAAGCCATCAGCTTCTAATTATCATCTATCCTATATTTAAGGAAAGAAAAGTTTAATAAGCTTGCTTCACAGCCAAACCAGATACTGGAAAAACTTCCATGAGCAGATTTTAAAAATCAAGGATACTATTCACTTCTATATGCCCAATAGCCCAGACTCTCTGGCCATTTCAACACATGATAAAACATAACATAACCCCTCCTCCAATATTTCAAGATTTTAAAAACAGTTTAAAGCAATGGACAGGGCCTGATCCAAACCTAAAACACCCCATCGTATGCTGTCAAATGCCTGAAAGTAGAGGATCTATTCTACTTCTTCCTATAAATCTGACACTATAAGAATGACAATGGTTGCACCATTAGTCCTCACTACTCAAAGTGTTCCATAGTAAGGGCGTCCCCTGAGAAGGGAGAGAGCTGGCAGGTGGAGCCTCCTCCCAACAGCTGGAAAGCAGCTGGAGAGCTGGAGAGGGAATCAGATGGGGGCCACAGTGCTTGCAAAGAAGGTTTAATCTCTTCCTCTTCTCTCACACACACCCTGTGTCATTTTTTCTGATTTAAATACTCCCCTCCCCAAATGCCCTATTTCCTCTGTAATTATCTGTATGGTTTTCCCTATCAGATAAATGGCAACTTCAGGAGAAAGAAAAAGGAGGGGGGGGAGGGCTCAACTCCCCACTCCCCACAGGGCCACAATCATCCCTCCATACAAACAGAATGAACAAAGGACTTGATCCACGGTTTAGCCATCCATACAGTCATGCCAAGCAGTCATACAGTTTCCAGTATTAATTCATGGTATAAAGGTGGTCCTTGAAGACCCTCATCTTATCTACCTGCCTTAACCTCCACCCTGGCTGAACACACCTCTGTTACAAAGTAGGACACTTGTGTTCCAAGTCTGCATTTTTTTTCCAACAGAATATATGCAACACCACACATACACAGATCTGTCTTCTCTCTCCCCCTCAATACTGCAGCCTTTATTTTAGCTGCCACTAAAATTTGATGGTTTGTTTTTATATTATGAGCCTGACTCACACTGAAAACTTCTTTATGTCTTCTTTTACAGCTTATGCAGAGCTTGCTGAAAATAGCGTATTTCATTTGCTGTCAAACCTTCTTCTATCCCTTCACCCCACAACATTATGTTAACCTAGACCTTCTTGCTGCATATTCCAGCCCCGTTCAGGCCTGAATTATTTGAACTCAAGCATACAGCGAAGAAAGCAATTCTCTCCACTTCCCCATCACCGATTCTGTGAGGATCAGAAAACCTGTTCAGATGCAAGAGCTTCAAAGCAGGTAGAAAGCTGAGAACCTGATAAGGGGCCATGTTCACATGGAGCAAACATGAGAAGAACTCTCTTTCAAATGTTGCCAGCAATGCAAGGCCCACATACTAGGACATACAGGGTGGGGTAGGACCATGGTGTTGTCCAGCTCAAGTGCTCTCGCATTTAAGCAAATGCCTAACGAGGCTTCTGAACAAAGCAGAAGCGGCAGGGCAGAATGGCAAAAATTGCTCTCCCCTTGGTAAACTGTGAGAACAGATAATTCAGGCTGTTTTGCCCTATAGGACAGGATATAGAATTTAAGCCAGAGATTCCTTTATCCTTCACAAGCTCAATTTAGTCAGGGTGAACAGACACACTTCACTTCACCTAATGAAAAATCCATGTATCTCAGTAGCATGCTATAGAAGCCTCCACATCATCTCAGTTCCAGTTCAGGACATGCCTGATGTAAGAGACAAATGAGGGAGCCCTCCCGCTGTTCCTCTTGCAGAAGCTCACTGTGCTGGATCCTTGGGAATGCAGGCTTACCGCGAACAAGCTGCATGCTGGCCTACACAACCCGTTCACTCCTGCTGAGCAGGCCGGGCAGATTTCAGGCCTGCCGGATGAACCCGGAGATGCACCTACAGGAACAAAGTAGGGAAAGTACTGTACACTAAGGATTAAGCAACACTATCTTTGAATTGGTGGAACTCGTGATCAGTACCAGAACCAAGCTCACAACTACTTCTGCACAAAAATCCATTTCTGTCTGCCTGCCGATCTCCAAGGATTCTTTGACAGCAACCTGATTTGCTCAAGGAACTGTTTTGGTCATTGCTATTGTTAGACAATCAGAGATCACCCATTGCACATCACCAAGAGATCTGAGAGTACATCCTCAGCTGCCTTTTGTTTACCCCTGCATGGCAGTCAGCAGCTGAAAAAAACAGAAATTGGTCCAAGTGTTTGAAGCCAAGCACCTGGCTTGTTGCTGTTAGCTCCAGAACAGAAGTGACAGGCAACCAAGACCAAGGGTGAGGGAGGAGGAGGAGAGGCAAGGGTTCCCCAGGCAAGGGTCAGACACTTGGTGAGACATGTTGGGGCCACAAGCAAAGCCTGAGTCAGTAAGAAGGATCAGGTACTGGCAGGCATGGAAGGGCCAGAGGTGAAGAAGTATCCAAGTCAACTCAGGAGTGAAGAGTTGTAGGGACTGGAAGCAGAAGTCAAGTCAGGAACACAAAACAGCTGCCACAAAGACTCATTTTGCTGTGGCCAGGCTGAGTAGGGCTGGAAAGCCTTTTTTAGAGCACCCTACCCCCATTACATAGTTCCCAGCTGGTCCATGTGGATTCTGGCTCCAACTTGGCAAGTACCTGCAAGTCTAAAACCTGACTGTGTAAAGTAAACTGGGATGCTTTCTCTATCAGGCCACCAGGGGCGCTGCAACACTCTGCAGATCCAGACAGTTCCTTTACAGGGTTTGCCAAGTGCAAACCCTGTAAAGGAAGCACCCAGCCAGAACCGCAGGGTTCACCTGACACATTAAGCAAACCACTTCTGGTTTGTTCTGCTGCTAGCACTAGGAGAGGGGGCAAGCAAGAGCCAACACACCACACACTCAAACATGTCATTCCTTAGAAACTTGCCTTATTGTTTTGTGAAAACATAATTACTGTTCAATAATTTTTCTTACTTTATCAGCTTAGTGCTGGATATTTTATTATCCACATCTAGCACTTAAATTAGTGTAACTATTCGTAAACCATATACATTCGACCTTTTTTGGGTAACCCTAGTGATCTTAACTTTTGTTGGATTTAACAAAGGTCTGATTAGTGGCCAGAGTTAGATATACTGTGGAATATGGAAATATTATTTGCCGTCTTGTGAGCTACTGCCAACAAGTACAGCACCAAGAACCATCTATTTACACCTCTGGATGAGAAAGAAAGATACAATATGAAGCTTGCTTAAAGCAGCTAGTTTCATCCAAAGTGCTATAGGAATGTGTCTTCCTTCACTGAGGTGTCTAAAAATGTTATTGACTCTTAGAATAACCTTCTCAGAGTTGAGCCACTAGAGTCTAGGAGCTTTAATTGTATTAATTGTTTGATCTAGCAGCTAGATCGAACAAACAATTGGCACTTATAAAAGCTCTTTGCATCAGGGCTTGCCACAATTAAGATGGGAAAGATAAGCTTTACAAAGTTGCATTTGCAAGTCAATTAAAAGTAGATGTACAAACAGAAGAGATTAAAATGTCCAATATATTGTATTAGCTAAACATAGCAGTATGAAATGAATTTTTGCTTTGCCACATATCTCAACATGTGATCAAAATCAAATACAAACGGGAAAAAGAAGCATAATGAATGTAGTTGTAGTGATTGTTTCCTTAGCATAGGACAGGAAATCACAAATGGGAAAAGTGAACTACCACTCTAGAAAAGACTCTTGAAACATCCTCACACATTATTTACTGCAGGCATGTATACTCAGATCCATCCAAAGGAGTTTTTTTTCCACAGCTGGATGTTTCCCCAGTATTAATCATTTTGAAGAATATTGAATGGAAATCCATTATGATTAAAACAGACCTCTCTGGTATAAATTGAATTAACCCACTGTAGCTGTATATCCTCCAGTGCTTTGTTTTTGCTGGGCCTCCCCAGAGCATGAAGCCAGGGTAAAATGCAGAGCTACGTGATCTCAGACATGACTACAACATTACATGGCGCTGGATTTAAATATAAAAATGGGATCCTATCCCTAAATGCTGGATATCTTAGCACCCATAACTCAGCTGCCATCGTTATTTCCTTAAAGAAAGGAACCAAAGAGATCTAGGATGCTATATAAATGGCCCCTTTCCCATAGCTCTTTGCCTACCTCTCAAAAGAGGCTTTAAGTGATGGCTAAACCCCACCATGGTAACATGCAATAGTCAGCACAAACCTATTTAGGTGTCATTCCTCATGGGAGTCACAACTGTGTGTGGCAGAGGAAGAGGAGCTGTGTCCATCGGTCACACCTTGACCGACACGTTGCACACACCCCATGCGACGTGCTCGTTTCAGGGCCACATCTGTACATGCATAGATGCAGCCCATGATCTAGAACCTTGCACTGGGTTCAAGTGCAACTGCATACATATCACAAGTTTCCCTCCAGATGTACCCCACAACGCATGAGCAGGAGGGTGAGAACACAATGGCCGGGGTGGGGCTAGACAGCAGAACCCCGCTCTCCACTGTGCACAGCTATAGAGAAATGCACTATGGTGACTGGCTGTATGCGCCATAGCAGCAGGCGAAACTCTTTCCACAGATCTCTTACAGATAGACCAGCCCTCAGTGTTATACAATAACTGAGTAAAAGTGTACAAGCCTTGGTTATTGTGCCGTAACATTAAGTACAGTGAAAGTACAGCATGCTTATGTACTACATACTACAGGGCCTGACATTTTCACTGCTAATGTCACCCACAGCTTAAGGCTTTTCCTCAATAAATCAGGCAAGCTCCATCCTTCTCAGTTCAGACGAAGTTAGAGGCTTATAAGATTTATCTTATGAAGTAATGTCAAATTGTAACATATCACCCACACTTATTGAAAAGATTAAAAAGTTCTTAATCCAAGAAGCCAAACATTCTGCAGGCAAAGCAGCTTGTATGACATGCATACATGTCTATGGTTTTCAAATTCTCTTTTGGTAGGTTCCACCCACTTCAGCGGCCACAGGACAGCCAGAAATTCAACAAGGAACGCTCTTTCCGTTTCTATTTCCAAAGATGGCGCTTGTTGAAATTTTGCATGACACACAAACATTAACAGCACATGAGCCCCATCAGGAAAAAAGGAAGCAAATCTATCTACAGATCTGCTAATTTACTGAGCTACCTTAATTTTTATATTGGAATCCTTCATCCCTATTGGATAAAAATGGTCGTTTTAAAAATTATTTTCAAGAACATTCCTGGAAAGACATAGCTCTCTTTTTCTTGAACATAGCATTTAAAACTTGCTTTCAGTGCATTTTTCCTATGCGGAAAGCAAAGAGGAATTAAAGTGTAATGACTCTCAAACTCACCATCCAACACTGTGTGATCTAACTCAGCTTGCTAATAATAAGCCTAAGTTTATGAGGCATGGAGGTGTTTTTATATATCAGCCCAGCTCTGTCAGCTTACACAGCTCTTCTTTCACCTCTGCTGCCACATTCAATCATTTGTCTTTATAGGCAGCTGTGGTATAAGGCCTGAGCAAGCAATGGGATGTAAGCAGGGGTGAGTGGGGGGGGGGGGGGGAGGGGGAGAGAGAGAAGATATTACAAACATAGAATGGGAAGGACAAGGCATGACGGCTTACTCTGATTTTTTACTAAAGAACTTGACAAGAGTAGTACAACATACAGTCCATTGCCTAAAGTGTCTCTCACCTGGATGGGGCTGCAGCCTGAATGTTGTATTAGGCCTGAATCTACTATAGCTTTGAGATACAATTAAGGGCTGCCTTCTTCGTCTCAATCAGCAAAAGCTTCCACTTGCTTCAATGACACCCTAAGGCAGTCATCCTGAATCACTGTATTCTCTAACTTGTTCTGGGGAAGCAACTTTGTAGGTACAGAGGTATCTAGGCCAGAATATGCGAATATGAGAAAGACAGCAGCAGTTAATTTGAGTGCATACTTTGACTAGAGAAGATATATTGAGATAATAGAGATGATAAATAAAGATGATAAATCCCTCAAAGATGGCCATTAGTGAGATTTAAAAAACAAAACCCTGCATCTGAAACAATAGGGCAAAATACTTTCTGTTTCTAAAACAGACAACAATCTGTTGTTGTTTGTCAAACAGACAATTATTATACCCATTTAGGCCTAGGAATCTGGAAAACATTATTTTAGGTTGTGCCCAGCCTTGTGGATACAAAATAGCATTGTCACAAGAAGTCTAAGGGTCCACACGCATGCAGAGTGGTGAAGGGGAAGTCTGACACTACACAACTTATACCATTGAAACATGAAATGTGAGAAATATGAATCAAGGCAAACCAGAAAGCATAAAGCAAGAAATGGAATGGTTAAACATCACAGTGCCTGGTGTGAGCAGACTAAAGTGGACTACAATGGGACATTTCAGTTAGGCAAACACTGAGTGTTTTACTCTGGAAATGACGAACCCAGAATAAAATGATTGTCTCTAATACTGAGGCAAGATGTAGCACAGGTAGTCAGGGGCTACAACGCAAAGTCTAATCAAATCACAGCAATCAGAATTCTCAGAAAACCTATCAATATAACAAGTCTATATTCCAACAACAGATGCTGAAGAAGAATAAATCCAAGACTTTATACAAGCATCCAAGCAGAAATTGATAACATACCAGAAAAGGACATACTGATAAACATAGGTGTCTGGAATGCAAAGGTAGGAAAGCAAAGCAGAAAGAACATACAGAAGAACTGTACAGAAATAAAGGATGAAAGACTCTTCCAAACAGGAATCCCATGAGGAAGAACCTGCACGACTAGAAAGTGAAGTGAAAGCTGCTCTGAAAGCACTTTGAAGGAATAAAGCACCCAGAGTAGGTGTAGTGCCAAAACTACTACTCCAACTGTAGGAACTGAATCAGTCCAAATCCTAACAATAATATACCAACCAATATGGAAAACAAAACAGTGGCCCACAGACTGGAAATCTTCAATATACATTCCAATCCCCAAGAAAGGAGATGCAAAAGAGTGCAGCAAACACAGAACCATCGCACCAATTTCCCATGAAAGCAAAGCAATGCTCAGGTATTACAACAAAGAATTTTACCTAATATGGAGTGGGAAATGCCTGCTGTCCAAGCTAGATGCCAAAGAGGAAGAAGCACCTGGGATTATATTGAAAATATATAATGACTACTAGAGAGCACCAAAGAATTTCAGATGATCATTCAATGCCTTACAGACTTCAATAAAGTCTTCGACTGTGTGGACCAGAGAAGATATGGATGGTTCAGAAAGAAATGGGTATGTCTCAGCACTTGACTGTCCTGAGGCATATCCTGCATTGAGGACAAGAAGCTACCGTTAGGATGGAATATGAAGAAATAGAATGGTTTCCTATGGGCAAAGTCATCAGACAAAGGTGTATTTTACCTCCCCATCTCTTTATTCTGTAAACAGAACATACTATATGGAAAGTTGAATTAGAATCAGAGGCAGAAGGAATGAAAATTGATGGAAAAGATTATACCATACTACTGGCAGAAAACAACAATGAACTGAAATTACTACTGATGAAATCAAAGGAATAAAGTACAGAAGCAAGATTGCTGTTCAAAATTAACATATATCATGACTACAGAAGTAGTACATGACTTTAATGTCAACAGTGAAAACTTGAAATTGTGAAAAATTTTGCATACCTTGGCTCCATCATCAAATCAGCCAAGAAATTAGAAGACTGAGAATTGGAAAGACAACAATGAAGGAACTAGAAAAGATGGTCCAATGCAAGGATGTTTCATAGGAATCCAAGGCCAAGATCATTCACATTATTATATTTTGGATCACAAAGGATGGATGTGAAAGCTGGACAGTGAAGCTAGATGAGAGAAAGAAAATGGATGGCTTTGAAACATGGTTGGAGAAGAGCTTTGTGAATACTGTGGATCCAAAAAAAGATGAACAAGAGGATCCCAGATCAAATCAAGCCAGAAGTAAAAATGATTAAATTGATGAAGCTCTCCATGCTTTGGGTCATCATGAGAAGGCAAGACTCACTGGAGAAGGCAATCATGCTAGGGAAAACTGAAGGCAGAAGAATAAAAGGAAGACCACTGTAAGATGGTTTAATACCATAAAGTAAGCCACAGTCTTGAGTTTATAGAATGGAACAAAGCAGTCAAGGGCAAGAGGTTTTGGGGGGGCATTCATTTACAGGGTTGCCATAAGACAGAGAAAACTTGACATCATGTAACAACATCAAAGGAATGTGTGAGGAATCTCCCCCCCGGTGGGGGAGTCAAAATCTGGCAGCTTAGCCCCCAGATTCTGATGGCATTGGTGTTGATTCACTGAAACATGAACTGAGCCATCACATGGTCTTCTGCTATTAAAATGAACTGTGTATTGTATTGTATTTTTAAAACAAAGCCCAGAATATTGTGCAAAATACAGCTGATGTTTGCATAAAATATGGCTGCAAACAGTGTAAATTTGGAGTAATTTATGGAAACTGAGACAATATTTTACACAAATTTCCCCTGCCTTTAAAAAAAACACACAGAAATTGCAGCACACTTTAAAAGAGAAGACGGCAAAAATAAGACTGACGTGACCCACTTTTGGCTCTCAAGTCAGCAAGGTACACCAAAGTTCTCCAAATGCAAATGGATCACCCATCCTTATTTACAGCCTAATTCAGCTGAAGGACAATATGGGCGAACTGTATGGCATAGAATTTGAACTCTAACCCATCCATTATTTATACTATAATTGCCATGCCGAACTCAACGGACCATAAACCAGAAGTTTGAAGGCTGCAAATCTAATGTTACTATACAGTGCCATCAAAGGGCACACGCACGTGTGTGTGTGTGTGTGTGTGTGTGTGTGTGTAGGATCTAAACTTTGTTCCAGTGCTTTTCTCTGAGAATGTAGGTGCGCTGTGCATTTTGTTTGCTTACTTAATTCATGTTTTATTTATTTTTATTTCACATGTATATTCCAACTGATTTTATTCTGGCAATCCTCTTCTGATAATTGCATTTTCTCACCACTGCAGTGAGGACCAGTGTTGTCTACAATGCTGGACTGGGACTCAGCAAGGCCTGGCTTCTAGTCTCCACTTTAGCCATGACACTTGCTGATTCTCAGGGCCAAAACTCCATATTCTGTCTAGCAAGCATGGTGGAGCCATACATGCAAGTTTTCTTAATTCCATGAAAACACTCCCAGTTTGGGTCAGGATCATGGCATTATACTTTTACCTTTGCCTGATTTAAAATAAGAGAGAAAATTATCTGTTATCTCAATTGAAAGGCTTTTTTCCCCTAATAGAATGCAGGGGATCAGTTGGAACTTCCTGAAAAAAGCAAGTGAAAGAGTACAGCACTTTCTGAGATCCACAGACCTGATCAGGGCCTCATGCAAACTAGCACACACTAAACTTTACCACACGCACTAAACAACATATTTAGTTTTGACATCAACACTTAACTATCTTACAACATGGTTATGAAGATCAATTTGGAGAGGAGAAGCACCACATGACCCATCACGTGTTCTTTGCAAGAGGAAAAAAAAGTAGGGATAAAAATGCAATAATAAATACACTAAGCTGCTTCTGAATTAAGCAGTGTCTTCAGAATTGAACTGAATTACCTTTAAACACATTCTGCATCTTCAAATGCAGACTTCCAAGCTGCACCAGAAGGAAGTCTTTTCTTAATACAACAGGCACCACACATGAAAATTATTGCTTGCAAATCAATCAAATTACTGTTTGATTATCATCTGCTTAGGGCTATTGTAAAAAAAAACAAAAAACAAAAACATGAAGCAAACTCTGTAACCAATTCCTTTTTAATTCTTTGCTGTTCCACCTGCTGTCTCTATTGAGAGATCAATGCTTGGCCATTAAAGTAGCATGCAGCAGTTCATTCACAGGATTACCATTTTTTAAAAAAACAAAAATCTTTTCCATATCATGCCTTTAAGGTCTATACAGATGCAAATACTCAGGATTTGAAAATAGCTGCTGCTGTCTCATCTACAAAATTTGTATTGAATTGATGTCAAAATATGATTTTCCTTCAGAAACTGGACAGCCACTGAGGACTTAATTTGGGGCCTAATCTAAGAAATAATTATTTCTTCTTTTCTGAAAATCTAAGCATAACCTTTATTTGTAACATAAACATTTTGATACTTTGCTTTATAGACTCTTGAAGAGAACAAGGAAACACCCTGATCTGATTCATTGTCTCATCCGGCCGGGGTTGTGTCCAGGTGTCAAGCCATGTGTGACTGGGTGTATCATCAGTGTTGGGGACTCCAGCTGAGCGACTTGGTCCCACGTTTCACTCAGTGATTCAACTCAGGAGCAACAAGCGAATGACTCAACTTGAGATTTCTACATTTTTACAACCGAACTGCTCCAGGGCTTACTCTACAACAGGATACCCTGGAAGGAAGGCACAAACCTGGCAGAGGGGATGGGAGGGAGGAAGTTTCAAGGGGGCAGGGGCAGAATAGGGATTTATTTTTTAAATAAATTGTGGTTGAAGTGAAGGATTTCAATGCATCACGGTGAGAAGTGCAGATGGGAACCAGCAGGGGGGTTTACAACCCTTCCACCCACCCACCTCCCTTTTTTCTGTCAAAGTTGGCTCTTGAGCAGAGACCTGACTCAAAAATTTCTTGCAAGAGACCTGAGACTCAGCTTGGACTTGAAAGTAAAGACTTGAGACTTGACTCGAGACTCGGAGTAAAGGATTTGAACAGATCACCATGTACCATTTGTGTTCATACACATCTGGCTTCTAAAACTTTCCTCCTAGTTTTGCCCCAGTAAAATTGGATCTCCAACTAGCAGCAACTAATTGAATCTACGTTGTTATTTGTATATTTACATATGAGTATTAATTTTTACATGTGTTTTTCATTTCTTTCATTTTATTTTACTGAAATTTGTAAGAAAAATTAACTAGCAGCAGAAGTTTTGAGATGAACACTCTTCCTCTATTAGTGAAAAAGTTGTACAGGAGCAGAGATGGGGAACTCCTTTCAGCCTAAGGGCTGAATTTTATTCAGAGAAGCTCTTAAGTACTTCATTCCAGTGATGGGTGGAGCAGAGGCAAAGGGGGCATGGCCAAAACATCAAACATTCCAATATTGTAGCTTATGGGGAAAATTTCTCGTGATCAGAAGCACCCTAACTCAGATGGGGGCTTCCCCTCATCCAGCGCAGGGCAAGTGGAGTGATGAAGGCGATCTTGCAGATTCTGCTAGATGGGCTTTTTAGCCTACCTAGCAAGGGTGCTTTGGAGAGGGAGCAGCTCAGGATAATGTGCATACTGGCCTCACCAATCTCCTCCCCATCTCACCCTCCAGAACGCCCCAGTTCCTCCTTTTCTGAGGTTGCTTTTCTGATGCCAGGAGACAGCTGCTTTGGTTCTTTCTGGACCAGCTGCAAAGGGCTGAGAGAGGAAGAGTGGATCCTTGATTCCCCCTTCTAGCTCAAAGCACTTTCCCTGAGCTGGGGAGGGGGGGAATCCAAGATATCTCATGAAGAATCCACAAGATCCTACTCCAAAGTGCTTGCTGCTAGTCACTCAGCCTTAGGAAATGCCGTTCTACATTTGGGAAAGAAGAAAAAACTGCACAAAAGTTGAGAAACCACCAAAGGGACACTGGCTGGAAGAGGAGGAGTGGGGAAGAGAGCTGGATTGGTCCTCTACGTCTGACTACCCCACAGTGGTCCCAAGTCACACAGGGAGCTCCATGGTGGAGTCTGGACTAGACCCCAGATCTCCTGAATCCCAGTTCCACACTCTCAACCAATATACCACATTGGGTCACAGATATGCCTATATTATTATTTTATTTATTTTTCACACTTGTGCACTGCTTAATATAGTAAAATTTCTGAATGGTTTTTAAGTATGAACAAAGGTCAGGTGCTTCTGGGAAAGGAGCAAATGGCATGCAGCTGATGCCAGTTTGGAAGAATCTTATTGATGATTTTCAGTATTAATGAGATGAGATTCAATTTTCTGAGGAAGAAATATTCCCCCAAAGGGAAAGAAAAGCAGTCAAATGACTTCTCCCTTCCACTGGCACAACACACGCAAGTCGAATCACAGCTCCAGTGAAATCTCCCGCATTGGAAAATGTGGTATTTTTGCTGAAAATTAACACCACCTGTCTGACATTTGGTAAATTGAGTCTTCTTGTAGGATTCCTCACTTGTTACCTCTCTGCACCCGGAGAGAGATTGCTTTCAGAATTGAGCTTGTCAAGTCAACCCGTTCACTTTTGAAGGATTGTAGGAATCGGTGCTCTCTGAATTAATTTGTCGCACTTTTCCCCATTTATTGTAGCCATCTGAAAAGGCTGATGTCACAAGGGGGAAGGCAATGATAGCTCACTTCCTGTACAACAATAGGTGGCATTATTACCCGCAACTGATTATACTGGCTCACGTATTTATTCTGCATACATATATGTACATCTATCTGTATATCTATAAATATCTAGGCCTGCCATTGTCGCTTGCAGAACAGATGTCAGCAGATCTGAAATGAAATCAGAAAACCAGATGAAGTGTAATAAAGACCAGTCAGTAAGATAATTGGATGGAATTTCTGTTGCCAAGTCAAGGATTTATGCTGCAGTTTCTACACCATCCAGTGTACTGAGCACAGCAGGACATGAGGAGAATACAACAATGAGAAACTAAAATTGCCAATACTTTACTGTGACTAAAGGATTCTATCATTATAACCTACTGACTTCTGTGAGAAATGTAAAAAGCTACCCCTTAAGACCCAAACAAAAAGATACCTCTTATATTTTATTTTGAAGGTGCATTGCCCCAATTGAGAGAGCTTTGAGAAAGCAATTTAAATATAGCATTTAGAAACCTATTTTTAAATTGTTAATCTATACCAAGATTCTTATTTATTTATTAAAACATTTCTATGCCATTTCTTCCCTCATTCTGCATCTAGCCAGGCCTTTCCTAGCTCAAAACCCTTTGGCATTTCTATCACCTTCAACTTGTGATAAATTTTCTTCCAACATATCTATTTGCATTACATGGTGCTTCCTTCCAAGCCAGCATCACCCCAATTTACCTACAATGTCCAGTCCAGTAATGGGGCCTGGTTTGTGTTCAGGCATGCTAATATATATTTTTTACCTACTGGCAGAACACAATGAGGAATACATGGCTAAAAAATATGTTAGTTGAACTCACAGAAATTAGGAGGGGATAGTTAAGCATGGAAGCAAAAACTAGGAAATGACAGAGGAAACAATATTAATGAGTCTGAGAACTCAAATTACAGAGGTGACCCTTTTCTTTTGCAATGGCTCTCCCCAGCTACAGGGTACAAGGATGTGGACTTCGTTAAGGATCTTCCCACCTTTCTGCCCATAATTCAAATGCTGGCCTGGGGATAATGCTTCTTTGCTATAGCTCATGTTTAGAGTGCTGGCTTTAAAACTGTTTTCACGATCATTGGCTACCTGCCAAAACCCCAAGATCCCTTTCCAGATCATTCATCGTCAGTTCAGCCCCAAAAGTGTACAGATAAAATTGGGATTTATTTATTTATTTTGCACCAATCTGGATCACTTTGTACTTATATTTTCATGCCCGTTCACCGAGTTTGGAGAGTTTCTTTTGATGCTCTTAGGAATCCTCTTTTCTTTTTTCTTAGTGCCATGAGCAAACCTAGTCATTGCCTCATTCATACCTCTAACTCCAAATAAGCAGAGTTCCTTGGTGAATTTCATTTCTTATGTGGGCCGTGGTGAGGTTGCCCATTTGTTGCTACTCATTGCTTCTTATTCTTTAACAAGATACTCAACATAGGAGGAGTTGTCTTCTCCCATGACTGCTCTCATGTGCCGGCGCCACTCATTGTCTAGTTCTATCCCATTCCCATTTGCATGAGCTGAAATATTTCCAACCTTATTCCTTAGGAATCTTTCATCTCATCCCAGACACTTTAAGTTTTCCCACAGAAGTCAGTTTAGGAGATGTTCTGCAAACTTTTCAATATTTTTATAGTTAGTTTCGATGCCAGCAGCTGAAGCTCTCAGGACCATTCTGTTTCAGTCAAGACCTGTCCCTTTTGGACTGGACCAGGTTTTCCCAATCATGTTCCCCAGGGCGAAAAAAAAAAAAAATCAAGCACCATAGCATCATCTATGCATCAAGACTCTTTGCTCCACCTAAGTAACACTGCACATGGAACAGGGTGTGTATCTCAGAAGATGACCTTGGAAGTCCTGCATGTTGTGCTTTTCCTTAGCAATCTAACTTTGGCTTCCAAGGCTGCATGACTACATTTCTCCATATCACTGGTGCCAACATGCATGACCACTAACTCATCTTCTCCATGATCTACGTGACTTCCACAACCAAAATGTGCCATCCACAACCATCGCACTAGACAGGCTAGTCGCCATATGATTTTCATGCCCATCACAAATACAGCTGTTTCTAAGGACCAAATCCCCCATGATGAAGTGTAGCCCAACCCAAGATATCCTGTCAACACAAGAGGACAATGGGTCCCTTCTAAGTGACCCATTCCTTCTTCCTTGGAGGAGCATCCTCTTTCCCAACACTCTATCATCCTTCCAGCAGAAAAGTGACATGTCACACCTGGGATTTTAACTGGCCTGACTCACCAGTGTGTCACATGATGCACACCCCCAACCAACCTCTTTACACTCTTTCTGCCATCGTATCACTGGTTTCTTCAGATCACCTACAGCTCTTCTTTATATGTTGCAGTATATACTTCAGTATGTATTTTTCACCAGTATGTATCTCAATGTGTGCTACATTTGCAATACTATTCAGGGAGGAGTGTCTACAGTGAGGTAATGGATTGGAAGAGAGTGTCAGTGCAGTGAGAAAACATCTTATCAGGTTTACAAAAAAACAACAGTACAGTATTTGTGCATGTGTTGATTCAAAGCTGTGGCTCTGTGAATAACAGAAACCTTTCACATTGCTTCAAGTGCTGGGTGAGGAGCTACTAGCTGAAAATATCCTGATATACAGGTCTAAGGTAAAGGTAAAGGTTTCCCCTTGACGTTAAGTCCAGTCATGCCTGACTCTAGGGGGAGGTACTCATCTCCGTTTCCTAGCTGAGAGAGCGTTTGTCCACAGACATTCTCCGTGGTCATGTGGCCGGCGTGAATAAACACCGAAGTGGTACCTTTTTATCTACTTGCATTTGCATGCTTTCGAACTGCAAGGTTGGCAGGAGCTGGGATGGAGCAACGGGAACTCACCCCATTGTGCAGATTTGAACTGGCAACCTTTTGATCAACCAGCCCAGCAGCACAGCAGTTTAAACCACTGCGCCACCTACATCCCTACTCAGAGGTAAATCACACTCTTTTCAATGGTATTTATTCTTGTGAAAGAAAGCAGGGCAGGAGGTGGTTTCCTCAATTTTCAGGAAGAAGCAGTGAATAATAATTCAAAAAAAAACTATTCCTTGGCACCAGTGAAACTGTACATGACACAATGGATTAAAAAGAAAACAAAAGTGAGTGAAATGTAAACCCACATTTCCCTGCACACATCACCTTTACAACTCCTCTTACTCCCCCCACAATGCATTTGTGTGTGACACAAAATCACATTTTCAACACAGTGAAAATGGCATGGTATTCATTCGCAAGAGCTACAATAGTAAATGCATGTTGCATAGATACTTTGACAGCACTGCCTGAGAAATGGAAGGAGCTGTAGTGTAGAAGCCCCTCAGAGTGGATATTGCTATCTTATCTCCAGGGCTTTATGCACCAAACCTCTTGCCTCTCTCAACTTTTCCAGGTCAGCTATACTCATCTCAAAAGACAACTTGCTACCTGAGAGCCAGAGTGCATTGCACCAGGCACACACATGTGACTCCTGTTCAGCTGGCATATAATTGTACAAGTGACACTCTGTGGAAGACTCTGGACAGCCCTGCTGTTGTCTGCTGCCACAACTGTTTTTACTGATTGGGCTTGATCACTTGGAAGATCAAGAGAGATGCTTTGCTTGGACTCCTTTCCTGATTGCTAAACTTGCCCAAGTTCTTAAGTTCCACTTACCTTGACTCTTGTCCCTGGGGCTGGGACATCCTTCCTTCCTTCATGGAGACGGACCACTGCCTCCCATGCAGGACCAACTTATTTTATTGGTGCTTTCTGTATTTTTCTTCTTACTTCCTTTAATAAAGAGCAGGCAGGAGGGACTCTTGTTCTTGGCCTCTCCCACTAAGAACAGCTGGGGCTTTGGACTTGAGCTCTGCATCCTCTTGCAACCCAGAACTTGCCACAGAGGCAGACCATGAGCACTGCCCTAAAGGATTATATACTCCTGAGTTTCCCACAATATTCTTTCCCCTCAAAATAGGGTGACAGCAGTACTACAAATTCCGAGGGGGGAAGCGGTTAACAAATAACCTGTGCTCAGAGTACCTTACATACATTCAGTTATTGTTGGCGCACAACTGATTATCTCTGTATTTCATATTGAGGGCTAACAGTGGCTTATCTGTCCCCCTAATGAGTTCATGTCTGAGCTGAGATATTAACTGGGAAGATCTTGCTGATAACTCCAGTTCTCTCTTACTCTGCTACACTACATCAATTTATGGTGGTTTGTTTTTATTACAAACAATGACTAAAATAAGTCTGCAGCTCTGAATACACTGGAGTTAATAATGCATTTGCTCCTTCTGATGGAATGAGAATACAGAAAAAGTTTATATGGCCTAAGTTAATCTGAACAGGATGAGATACAATTTCAAATAAATCCTATAAAAGGGAAGTCCATTCCTATAGAATTAGAGTATATTGTGATCTACCGATGCTTGCCTCAGTTTCTCTTTGTTTCACAAAGTTGTTGAACTCCAATCCAAAATAATTCTTTCTTTAATGCCATGTGAAGTCTCAGAAACCTAAACATAATGGACAACATCCTAAACATACACACTGAAAACCATTATGAAATTCACATATATTCTCTCATACTTCTAAGCTGCAGGTATGTGAAATGTTCTCTTTAATTTTTGAGAAAGGTAGGCAAATAAGAATTATAACAAGGCAATAAAGATAATAGATGATGGTCTCCGTTTTTAAAATTCAGCCTGTTTATATCTTCATTAACTTAACCAAAAGCTGAACGTGGATTGATCGCCTTGGTAATGAAAGCTGATGCTACCTTTCATTAATGTCAGTGAGACCTAAATCATCAACAACAGCTTGAGATTTTAGATGCTTAAGTCTCCTGAATAACACCATTTTCAAATGCCATAAAGGCTGAGGTGTTTAGCACATTGTGAAAAATTAGATCTGAAGTAATTTCAGGCTGGACACTGCAAATTGCAATCTCAACATATCACTAACAATTTTGGGGAAATTATGCAAGGCTCATCCTTCTATGTGAGTATATGCAACTGCATCACCACATTTGTTTTTTGCAATGTGGCTGACTAGAGAAGACAATGGATGAGCACTGATAAGAAGCCTATAGCTTTCCCTTATGCCTTCATATTCATTCTTCTAGCTGCAAGAACGGTTCCTTTCAGAAACATTTGTATTACCATAAAATACAACAGAGAAATAAAACAACTGAAAAGGATTGAGGGTACTAATAGGAGAGGGAAAGGGACAGCCTACAGAAGAATTAGTGAGTCAGACAGGAACTCCTGCAAGCCAAAGGTTTCCTGGATCTAGCATAAATAATACAGCCTGTAATGTATCTGATGAACTGTGAAATCCTAGAGCCATCCAAGCAGATCTCAGGACATTGCCACCAGATATGAAAGAGTGCTCTCTTGACCTCACTTTGATGCCAGTGAAGCAGACAGTAGAACCATTCAGATGCTGGAGAAGAGAGGCAGGCAACTTGTGGCCCTCTGCATGCTTCAATTTTAAGTACTCATCAGCCCTAGCCAGCATAGTAAATGGTGAAGAATCATGAGAGTTGTAGGCCAGACATATCTGGAGTGCCAGGAGTTGCCCAACCCTGGTAGTGCAGTATAACACCATAAAGCCTTTATTATTCCACCACCTACTAGTACAGGACGGGACCTTTGATTAGACCTCTGACTGGAATTGTTTATTCAGCATGTAGCACCTCTAAATCACATCTGGTTAGATATAACCTTCTGCAAACTGGGTCATTCGATTATGGAAAGGCCTACAGTTTATTGGCCATTGACTGTACAGGTACTGAAACCAAGGTAGCACAAAATATGTCGACTTGGATTATAGCTCCACTTTTGGTAGCAGTTTCTTCTGGAATGTCACATTCACTATCTTGTGGACACTGAAGTTGCAACTCCTTGTTCTGGACGCTGAAATTGCATCTTGTGGACACTGAAGTTTTAAATCCCTGGTGGGTGCATTGCAACACATGCTTCCATTTCAAAGGAGCATATTAGCTACCAGTGACTGGCACTTTGCAAGCATTTCAAGCATTTAAGCTTAGTGGTAACTTTCCTTCACTTCAACAGACCTTTGTTTCGCCAAGTTTGTTCTAGAGAAACTCTGGGTGCTTTAGAACTTACCTGGAATGCTTCAAGGAGAAGACAGACAGAAAGCAATTCTGAAAAAAATGGCTTTTTGTGCACCACTAACCATTTTCCTGCAATGCACAGACCTGAGAGAATGGTTGGGCATGATCTGGGGCCCAACCACATTCTAGCCCATGTGGTTGCCCAGTTTGGCCTGTAGGGAGCTGAGCACACTTTGCCAACCCCTTTCCCATTCCCTTGATCTGGGGAGAGGAATTTCCCATCTCTGGTTAAGGGATAACAAGGGACACCCCTGCTCTCAGACTGGGCCCTACCAGCCTGTACCAAGACCCTTCCAACCCACAAATTGGATTGCAAGCTTGCCAGGAAGGAACCACCTGAGTTGACTACAATTTGCAGGAAATAGCTGCTGCAAGACCTGGCTGAGTCCCTTCCCATGCAGACAGAGGCACCAAGCTCTGTTCCACCCCACCCACATCCACTCCAGAGTGTAGTCAACTCGCATGAAGCAAAATAAGGTCCAACAGGCATGGCCTGTGCTCTTTCTTGAAGGGATTGTATAATCTAGAACATGCCCCCGAATTGCCAACATTCCACAAGAGTTCCATGCTGACAAGCAGAATTTCCCTGGTGGACAAGCTACTGTGCTAGGAAATTTGAAACACTTTGTCATCAATTGATCCTTCTGAAAAGAGCCATTTATTCTGAACGCATGGTGTGTGCATGTGTGACACAGAAAGTCCAGCTGCAGTTTGAAAAGTCTCCATACTTCTCCTTGACTGGCATCTGTAGTGAAGCAGCATCAGGATGAGCTAACATGGCAGCGTCAGGTCTCCTGTTTCATGGCTGGCTGGGTTTTGCTCACCACTGTGCTACCAGTTACTTAGGGAACTGACTGCAGCCTTTTGTGGCTCTTGCCTCAACTGAAGCGGAAAGAACCAAGACAGAGCTGACATGTTGATGGCTGGGGCAGCTCAGAGGGTTCTGCTGTGCAACCCTTTGGAGACTCTCATGCCAGGATTCCTACAGTCTGCAATAAATCCATCTCACCTGACTCTAGTTCAAGCTTCCCAAACCTGGTAGCTCCAGCTGTTTGAGCATGGGCCATGAACAGGGATTATAGGAGTTGTAGTCCAAGACATCTGGAGGGCATTCCATTAGGAAAGGCTGCTCTAGTAAACAACTTCCAAGTTGGATGAATTTCCAAAGGCTGTGTGGGTGAAGACAATTCATCATTCAGATGCACTGGTTTCTTAATTTGCGTCAAGCTCTGATTTATTTACATGATCAAAGGGTTATTCCAAGGTTTTTCTTCCCCCCAGCCCTTTATTCTACAGCGATAATTGACAATGAAAACAAGAGTTAACTCATTACCTCAAACACTCAAAGGATAATGGAGTTAAAAATGGGTAAAACATTCTGGAACAACCTGCCTGGCTTGAACAAAAGAAATTAATTCAGGGTATGAATCCGGAAACAAGTTCAGATCCCCTGACCCTGTGAATAGGTTCTAAGCAGTGCAGAGAAATTGTATCATTCCATACTTGCCATCTTCATTGACAAACAAAACTGCCCATAAATGGAACAGCTATCCACAATTGCTGGTTACAACAAATATTCTTGCTATTCTACACAACTATACCCCAAAGACAGAATGTTCTGTTGCATAAGGGGAGTTCTACAGACTATTACGAGTATGCACAATGGGCTATATGAGCTTACTTGGTACAATGTTTTAATGGACTCTAAAGCTTAGAAGAGAAAGCATCTTGAGAAAGTATGTACTATCTATAGAGATGTGTATAACTGTAAGACTTCAGGATACTAGAATAGGAATTTTGTCATGGGATATACTCCTACAGTTGTGACAGAACTGTGATAGTTGAAGTAAGGGGCAAGTGGTAAATGGTATGCACGGTAATTATAAACTAAGATGGCACAGCCATCCCTTTCTGGTAACTAATGAATAAAACTGATGTTTATATTTTGAAAGCAACTGTGACCAAAATAGTGTGGGCCTGTCACACCCTATAGATGGCCAGAGAAGGAGTCAGCATCTTTAGAATTAATTCCAATTCTATCACTAGCTTTCTAAATATGTTGCACTGGAGAGAACCAAACAGGGATTTTAAAAACCCTAAACACTGCAGCATAAATTTTCTAGCACCTTAACCAATATAGAGAGAGATAGTAAACTCATGAAACTGCTATGTCATAGTTCTGGCAGTTTTGGCCAAAATCAACTGATCCATTAAGAACAAGGCCCGTCAAATGTGTGTCTGTGGAATGAGTTGTACCACTTACTGTCTTTCTTCCAACACCAACCTGACCATTCCTGTCTGTGGAAGGTGATGACTTAATTCCACTCAGAAAGCCTCTCTTCATTATTCAGTTTACCACAGAAAGCCTCTTGTTTGGCTCATTCTGTTTCAATGAGGATTGGAGACACATGAAACCAGGATGAATGGCCTGTTGCTAAGTGCCACACTGGAGTTGTGAACTGACTATGGTAGCAGAGTGAATGGTGTTGAAAGATTGTGTGGGGAAGAAGGAAAATAGGAAGGCTCAAGAAACCTTTAATTGCATGGTGCATCTGCATTTCATAAAATCTCCCCAGTTTTCAGTAACAAAACCCAAAGGTCGCTGTAGCCAGTTTTCAAACGGCAAAACCAGGATGTAGGGAATTTTCCTTCAGATCACCAACACAGCTTCTACGGAAGAGTTTGTGGTGCTTCACTGAGGTTAGGACCATGGTGCAGCCACAGAAAATGTAAGACAAATAATAAAGCAGTCCTCTGTACATGTGCAAAGTACCTCTGCTGAGTGATTCCAACTAGGTTTTTTTTTCATAGCTACTGAATCACATAGCTAGTAAAGCGTTTTTTTTCTTTCCAAAACAGAATTACAGGCCAAACTAGGCTCCTAAAACTAAATTCATTATTTCATATTTTACTTATTGTGCTCCAGTTCCTGAGTTCACTTCTTCTGCCTTCCCACTGCACATGTAAAAGATTCAAATAACAGATTTCATGTAATTCTGTTCCAAGCTAGTTTTTCTATAACTTATTTCCCCAAACACTAGAAACTATACAATTTAAAATCTAGCCCCAAAACATACAAGTTTTATAACCAAATGTAGAAAAATATAGGTTCAAGGATGATATTTGCAGAGAAATCTCTCCTTTCACACACATACACTTCAAGTATAGACGACTGAATACTAAGTCCACACCTGCTTAATTCTATTTTAATTTCTTGCACAATTCTACAGTTAGAGTCAGACAAAGAACTTGGGCTAGACAGGCAAGAGGAAGCGAGGACATCATGCTACCTGAAGAAAGATGCAATAAGGTAATATATATCTTGTGAAAAGAAGAATAGGGTAGAGGAAAGGAAGTGATGGAAACTATAGAAAAATAAAGTTATTCCAAAACCGGAAAAGAAATCGATATTGTTGAAATGGTGTCATATCTTATGCACAAAAATGTATCATAAGTTATTGTGGCTGAATTATTAGGAGAGAGCAAGAACAATTCACATCAGTCTGGCCCATCTTTTCCTGATACCACCCTTCCACAGACAAGCCTATGCACAACCAGGTGTTCGCAGGTTTTTTGCATGCTATTATTTTTCCTTCTTCATGCTGATAAAACAAAATATATTTCTGAGGAAAGGAGAATCAAGAGAGGATTGTTTGAGGCTTCATTTACATGATTACTGCTGTGCTCCCCCTCTTACCATTGTTTTGACTTGCCTTTTCCTATGCAAACATATCTCCGTCCCCATCTAGTAAGCAGGATGACAGCAGTGTAATTCCCTAAGCTTCAGGGCTTTGCTATGCACTCAAACCAGCCGTAGTTGCAACTTTCTTTGCCTGAGATGAGACTTGGAAGGACCCCTGGCATACAGCTTTTCCCTAGGTATCCTTCAGGGTCAGGGCAATGTAATCTACACTCTTCCTTTGTTTATTGAGCAGATTAGAGGAATATATTATTTCCAGCCATGGTAAAAACAGTGGTTCCTTTTTCCATTTCCCTAGTGCCCTAGGATCAACAAATACTGAAAAATGCCAATCAATTTAGTTAAGCTGCAATAACCAAAACGAGGAAGAACAGGATAAAATATCAAGCTTCTGGTTCAAATGTAAAATTCCTGTAATGTCTCAAAGCTGAATGCAGCATTAAATGAAAACTGCCAAAAATACTAGGATGAATCAAGTCTATGAAGTCCTTTACATGAAGCCAACTTGGTTTGGTTACTGAAAGCTCCCACACAATCTTTTCTGGATTGTGAACAATCTTCTACCCCCAGGGTTCCTCTGACTGAGTCCTCAAGTACACCAATGATCACAGAAACCATCAGAGAAAAATCTTTTACATGGACCACAGATCACATGGGTACAAATACTGAAACTGCAATTATGCCAGCCAAGGCATGTGTATAGGTGGCATGACAAGACAAGACCCTACAGACGCTGCTTTGGCAGCCAGGCAAAACCTGGCTATGTCAGTTCTATGTCAGGACTTCCTCACATTTTACTATAATGAGGAATGAAGTAACTGGCTGTTTTTGCAAGGTTTGTAATCACTACTCACCTGCTCACAAAGCAAATTGATTTTAAAAATTAAAAGCAATGTACATGCACACACAAACACACATACCCCACTCTTTTTAGTGTGTTTCTCTCCCTCAAACTCTGATGGCAGCAGCAGGAGTTAAATGTGTTAATCTAATAGGCTCCAATGCATCTGATGTCACACTTTCTACATTTGTCGTTATGGCAGGCACTAGTAATATTTTAACTATTTTTGCTTGGAGCACTACAGGATGCAGATATGTTCATGCTGGAACAAGGAGACTGGCTTCTGAGCCTCTTGCTGTCTTCCCTGTATCCCAACAAAGCAATTTTACTTGGAAGTTAACCTCACTGTGTTCAAAGGGGTTTATTCCCAGGTAGGGATGGGAGAAGCACAAAGACTTGAGCTGATTGAGGGTCTCTGAGCTCCACCTTGAAACTTACCCTACCTCTTTCTCATTTTGCAGTCCAAGTCTTTGTTGCTGCTGATTGAACAGGTAAAGTGCACATTTAGGTATACATTTTTTAAATACGCACCCAAATATACAATTTCCCTCCATTGACTAAAGAACAAAAATGATTTTTTTTCATCCAGAACATATCCAGGGAGCATCAGTTATTGGGTGGATTAGAAATATAACAGTTAAAATAAAATAGGACATTTAACTTCAACAGCAGGAGGTTGGACTGAATGGCCTTCATGGCCCCTTTCAACTCTACTATTCTATGATTCTATAGTTCATTTTAAGTGCTTATCTTTGTAACAAATGCATGAATCTGTGAGCTCTGCTCCCAAAATGTGTTTGTATTCAGGAGTGTGAGTGGGGCAATTTCTGACGTTTAACAAGCAGAAAGGAGATTCTTCTATAGTGCTGCTCCCAGGTACTGGAATGCAGCCTCAATAGTACAGTTGCCCTCTGAAGTTCTGCATTAAAAACTGCCAACCCAGTGGCCTTTCCCAACAAGGTTCTACCCCAGCCTTAGCTCACAGATTACCAAGGAAAAAAACACTTTTTTTCTCTAATGGTGATCTGACTGTTCCGTAGGAGTCACTCCGATGTTATGAAAATAAATCAAGCGAAGACTAACAACATTGCTCATTTCTAATACTTCACTCTCTTAGATGGCAATAAAGCATTGCCTTTATACAGAAACAGATATATCATATAATAAAGTTGCAAACTAGAAATAAACTACTAAGCCAAATATATATAAATCTTGTGACTTTTTCCAATTTGCATTCCAATCTGAAGCACACTTGTCAGGGAGTAAGTCCCCCCAAAACTTAAAGGGATTCACATCTGAATAGACAAGCATGGGATGCTCAGCTGGAATATTTTTATAGCCTTGGTACTTGGCATGACTGTTCCCAGGAAAAGGCAATTACATTTTTATATTACATATTTGAAATCAATTTAATGTACCACAACACTCCGTTCCTATAGGTAGAAGCCATATTCAGATTTGCAACATACATCCCATATAAGTTCAGTTAATGCTAAGCAATTGCTAAACAGAGATGACATGAGGGCCAGGCCTGCATGAGGAGCAAGCTAATAGCAGCTTTTACATAATATGCTTCCAGAGTTCAAGAGTTCACAGCACTTACAGAGTCAATAGTATTATTCCCATATTATTTCCATTCGGCAAATAGAAATAGGGTTGGATATGACCGAGAGACAGACTGACAGAGGCTTACCTAAAGTCACTTAGGGCACGATCCTATTCATGCTTACAGGGAAGTAAGTCCTACCATTCCCATCATGCTCCAGCAGGCTGCTGAGAGCCATAGGACTTATTTCCGCCTAAATGTGCATAGGGTTCCAGTCTTTGTGAATTTATGGCAGAGATGAGATTTGAACTAGGAACAGCCTGTTTCCGATCTCGGTCTCTTAGCCACTCCGATCTTAATGGCACCCCTAGAAATTCTTTTTTGTGCCACTCACAGGCAGGCCACCTGCCAGAAATCCAATATAATGCGACACATGAACTGATCCTGTGGTCCTTCTACTCACAGAAAGGAAATGTAATGGGAATTGGATTTAGCCTATATAGTCACATTATATGTTAAATCATTCCTTTAACAAGTCCATTCACACCTCACTGCCCCAGGTGGTGATCTTCAACATCAAGAGAAGTTGCCCCCTGCAGAACAACCAAGGAAGCAGTTATTTATTTCTGTACTGTCCATTACCTGAAGCTCTCTGGGTGGTTCACCACAATCCATAAAACATAACAAAATGCAGTATAAAATACAGATAATAAAAAGATTGTAAAAGTCAACTACAAAAATTATAAAGACTAAAGAAAGCCGCAATAAGTGCAGCTTCCACACAAGTACATCATTAAGGCTGGGTTCAATCAACATAATAACCCTACCCAAGGATTGAGTATGGTTTGTCATTGAATTGTGGGATGTTTTGGAATGTGGGTCATCATGTTTTCTGAACCCAGCTTCATGGGCAAGCCATGCCTTGTTAATCATGAACTACTAACAGTTCACAATCCAGCAACAAACCACAAGTTCTCTTATTGTGTTGTTCATAATGAACAAACCATGGTTTGCTAGTATGGCTTGGTTCAATGACATGATAATCCATGGTTCTACAACAATCCACATTCAACCCATACTCAACCCTTGAGTGTGAATGATCATCTTGTCTGAACCCAATTAGGCGTTGTGAATAATTTGTTATTGTCATTCCACAGAACACTGTTCCACATGGAAAACCTTGCTCTTGATTAAGCAGGTGCTGTGGGAATTTTCAGTCCATTCTTAATCATAATTAAAGTAGCTATCCCAGTTTTCTAGGAAGATATACTGGATTTTAAATCAACTCTGACAATAATAAGCTTTTTAAATAAAATTACTACTGCTTATTTTGCTTTCATTAAAGAAGAAAACAGATTACTATAACCTAGTTTAGTGTACAAGGATAGTTTTTAAGATCATTTGGGAGGGTACTTATATGTATACTGATGCTATTTTATAGTATTTCAAATGCTGCTCTATGTTTATACAAGCAAAAGTCCAATAGCTACCCAAATAAATGGGATGAGAGGGGGAGAGAGACTGACAGGTGTGTCAGATGGTCTCTAGGCTGCCTTATATTGAACTTGGCAAAAGGCTCATCACTTTGATGGACAGTAATCCAGCTGCAACTACCATCACAGTGAAGCATATGAAGAGCAGAGCCAGGATTATTAAATGGTTTACAGGTATAACCAGTGGGGCCCTGCAACAATTCAGTGGAGGAGAGAGAGGAGGGAATCTCTGCCCTCACCTCAGCCATGCTTTCTTCAAGAGGTCTGCTTGTGAGATGGCTGCATGGGGCCAGGTGGCAGGAGGCTCTCTGGTCCTGGTTCTGCAGCCCTCAGTCCTGAAGCTTTCTAGGGCTGAGCAAATGCATTAAGCAGCAACAATATGTCCCTCTGCAAAGCAGCTTCATGAACTTAGTTCAGTAGGACCTCAGCATAAGGTCAATGACAACACGGCCAGTCACCAATATTGCAGGGTCTTAGGAATCTCAGGGATGGGCAACATCTACAAAAATTACTTACATGGACACAACTAATGAGGAGATCCCACAGCCACCGAGCCCTTGCCACTAGCCCCCCGAATTCTGACTGAATGGGGAAATGGTGGTGATCACAGATGGGCATCTTTGCTGAATTGCCTCTATGGAGGTGGCTAGAAATACTACTGAATTCAGCATAATGAGGTGGCAAAGATGCCTGCCCTTAACAGAATAAGAATGCATTGAAAGCCTTCTGAGAAGCAGTAGTGGTGCCCCTGCTAGTGAAAGCAGTCTTCCTTACCAGTTTGGTAGGATTAAAATCACCACCCCATGGGTCAGTGATACAGGAGGCTTTGGCTATTACTGTTTGGCAGGCTAAGAGTGTGTTCTGAAAGGACAGAATATCCCATGCAAAATTATCTCAAATATATCACTTGGGTCATCTCCCCATTGCCGCTGCTTCATATTGCAAACATGGCACCATAACTTCTTCTCTTTGTTCCACACCCTTCCATCCCAACATACTATTTATTCAACTATTTATATTTATTTATTCATACTATTTATTCAAATTTGGAGGTTCTTCCCTTTATCTATTTCAAGAAGCAACAGTCTCGGGGCTCCAAGTCAAGTCCTAAAATAACACTGAAGGTGGGCATACCACTGTGGACATTCAACCTCCAACTCCATCTTGTGAGCTCATCTTCCTCTAGAAACGCTAGGGGCCCTGGGCAGGAGCAGGAAGGCTATACTGATAGGCGGACATAGCATCGCCATGAGAATGAACAACTAGCAGTTCTTCTCTACCCACACCCCAAATCCTTCTCTTTCAGCTCCTCCTTGCTGTTGACAGCTCAGCTTGCAATCCGTACACCAGATACCTAGAGAGTGACAGGATGGAGGCATCTGTAATCTCACTTGACAGTAGTAATCAATAAGCAGTGAAATCCTCACCAGGCAATTTCTTCTCCTTCTGGCTATAAAGGCAAATGAAACTTCAGTTGTTGCAAAAGTGAAATACGGATCAGAGAGGAAGGACTCCAGATATGTGCAAGTAGCAATTTAAGCTCAGTTGCAGACTTTCTGAGTCACACATTTGACTTTGCATTTCTGTATGTCTCTGCGCCAACCAGGAATGATGTTGTAGGGCATTGAATTTACACTTTAATATATGCTCAAATACCTCATGGAATCTATAGAGTTTAAGGAGACTGTTCATGTTCATCCCCATGGTGTAACCATTTAGACCAGGGGTCTCAAATTCAACTTACCTGGGGGCCGCTGGAAGTAGCGTCTGGGTGAGGCTGGGCCGCATCAAGTATTCCACCAGCGCGGTGGGGGTGAGCCGCCTGCACTTTGACGGCCGCAGGGCCCCTCCCCCATTCCCCACCCGTCCCAGCAATTGGCCCACGGGCCGCGAGTTTGAGACCCCTGATTTAGACGTTCCAGCTGCTAGGATGACGTTCCCAGCCAGAATGCCGAGAGGTCTTCAGCTCGTGGTCAAACCAGTAAGAAATTTATGGATTGCAGAAAATGAGTTAATGGCCCTCTATGGGAATGATCATCAACTAGGATTAACTAGAGAAGCCACTCAGATGTGAGTCACTTTCTCAGAACAGTTTGCATGATGCAAGTTGCCTATATGCAAACCAAATCAGAAAAGAGATTTGTATCAAACAGGAAATGAGCACTATTTTATGCAAGCCTTATGTTAATAAGCTGCATTACTTCAGGTAGGAAAGCCTATGTACTCACATGCAACTTATTCGACCACACATACTGTGAAATTCTGACTGCTAGGCCGCAACCCAGAGCCTCATCTTGTCTATTTAACAGAGGCAACTGCAAAAGAGGGTGCAATCATACCTTCTCATGCCCAGTCTCTTCTCCTGCCTGCACCTGTCCAGTGTGGACATTCCGCTTTCTCTCAGGAGTGGAAGGGGAAGGAAAGGAGGAGGGAAAGAAAAGGTGCAACGGTAGCCTCTTTCGTCGCTATTAGAGCTATTAAGGAGAGACTTGTCCAGGTTTTGACTTGGTCAGGGCTGGTGTCAGGTATTTTGCAACTGGGGCAGAAGAACAAGATAGTACCCACCCCCCATGTCACATATAAAAGTTAATCGCCCAGAGATGATGGGGCAGGCAAAAGACCAGCTCAGGGGGTATGCGGCCTGGAGAACTGTCTCATTCAGCCTAATGATAAGGCCAGGCCAAGACCTGGCAATCAGGCCAGACATAAAGCTATGCCCTGGTCCCTCCTCTTTGGGTGCCTTCTCCCTTTCTTGTGAGCAGGGCTCATGAAAAGTCCCTCAAGTGGGGCTAAATCTCCACAAAATGTTAATTTGTGCACTAGGCTGGCTCTTTGACACAATGCCTATGCATTACCTAATAGTTCTGGCTTTTTATTATGTAAGAATTTAAATTGCAAATATGGCAATTAACAGCAATTCAATGTAACAAGGGAAAACACAAGAGATCGCCTAGGCTCTGGCAAAGACTGCTTTACAACACACTGAATGGAATACAATTCTTGTGAAATGTATTAATTTGAAATACATAGTACTTCACATGAAGTAGGCTTTGCAAGATGAAGCCAGATTTAATTGCATGTTATGTAATAGTAATGCCTAGCACTTACAGAGGTGTTTCTTCTATCCAGTGTACTTTACAAACATTAGCTAATTCATCCACGTGACACCCTGGGAAGGTAAGTGAAAGGAAATCACTTAGACTGCAGTGGGTGCTCTCTAAGGGCTTGTGTGCAACCTGGCCAACAAAAAGATTTGCTGCATTAGCAGCAAGTCTGGAAGCACAGTGTGTTGCAAGGTTACAATGCAGCAGAGCAAGCTCAGACAACCATTCAGGAGACCTTTTTCAGTGACAGGAAGGATACATGGCAGACATAAAGCATTGGATGAATCACTGCCAAGTGTCTAATCTATACAGCAGGGGCTGGCACACGATCTGGAGAATGATAACAGCAGGAGCTAACAAACAGATAGAATTGTACGAGGTACAGAGGGGAGACACAGGAGAAATATTCCATTCCCAAATTGAAGCGAAAAGAATTTGTCCTTCCCCAATGAGATGCCACCTTGTTGACTGTCATCACAAGCTTCCCACATCTTATACTTGAAAACTGCCCCAAGACTTCAGACCCAGAAACCTCTCACTTTAGCACTGAGGAATGCTGCCACAGCTCCTCAGTCAGGGTCCCTGGTCCAACAGGGAAAAGGGAGGCCACCTTTTCATGGATGTGAAGTGAACTAGGTTGCCTGTTTTGGTCCCCTGAAAAATGAGTCATGAGCTACATTTTTCTTGCAGAGAAAAGTGATGTTCTTTTATTTTGTCTACCCTGAAACTGGGATGGACCACTTGGTGAGAGTAAGACAGGGTATATTCTCCTTTAATGCAGAAGGTGTTGAGCAACAACCTAAGAATGTGGTCCTGGGCTCTCAAACACTTAACAGCATCTAAAAACATAGACTGGGAAATGGCAATATTCTATTACAAATGCGCAAAGCATTGTTGGCAAAAACAAAACAAAACCTCTCTTAAGTGCAAAGTAAGGCATAAACTTGAGGCATAAAATTAAGACAATTTAAGCACTAAAAAGCAAAGAACTGTAAAACGGAGCAATTCCTGCCTCTAACAGCCTGCAAGGTGGCCTTAACTCATCAGGTAGTAAAAAGAAATCAAGAGCATTATAGAACTGGAAGAACTCCTGTGGTACACATCTGAGAATTTTTACCTTTTAATTTGTTCTGCATTTGCAGAGACTAGTAATACAAGAATAGAATTGTATTTACACGTGATGCTTACTAATGAAAAGTACTATGGGGATGCTTTTGCTTCGGGTCTCTCACCCCTTTCCAGGATGATCCTCCTTCCCTTACTAAATTTCCTCCCTTGATCTAAAAGGACCACCTTTACAATGCCTTCTGCTTTGTCCCAAGTGGAATGAACTGTACAAGACAGAGCATCTGGCTTGCTTCTGATGGTGTATAAAACTTCCAAAATAATCCATAAGAATTCCTTTAAAAGCATCTGAATAGACCTCCCTCATGTTAGGAAGCAAAATAGTAATCCGTCAGAAATATAGGCAAATAAACCCCTCTGCAGATGTGATCGTATCTTAAAAATGCAGTAAGTACCTGCACAGCTTGACCACTTCTACAGCACGAACTCCGCACGTCAGCTGGATTCAAACACTCTGCAAAATAAATGAATCTGCATTCAATAGATTGCCAATTAGAAGGTATGTCTATCAGCCTGGCTTTAGGATCTGGCAGCAAAGTTTGGAGCAAAAGTCCCTCACTAGCCATTGGAAAAGCAATGAAGAAGAGGTCAGGGTGACCAGATTGGCACCATCACTTTTTGCCCTTTGCACAGATGGCTATGAACATTTAGTCTGAAAGATGGAAAGCAAGCAAAAGTAGCAGATGGCAGTGATCAAGGCAGATCTAGAGGGCAAGGTACATTCAAGGTTGTGGTGCAGAGATGCAAAGTCCTCAGCAACTTGAATATTGCTTAGTGCTGGAAGAATAAGAAAGCAAAATGCCACAATAATGGCCAGGTTCTCTAAGAAAGAGTAACTGGTAGTCTTTCCCCCTTAATTTACATATATTTTCTGAGATTCGAATGTAGGTAGGGGAGTACTCCCTGGGGGGAATCTTCTATCATGGTGAGGCTGTGACCACCCTAACAAAGAAAATGGTGTGGGGAAGAAACCAAAGAGTCTTGTGTTAGCTTGTTGCCACCATTTGCTCCTTCTTGCACATTGTCTTTCAGAATCCAGCAGGGAGGAGGAGGGGATTAAAGAGCACAATCATTCCATTAATCGTGTTGCTCTTCTCATTGCTGTCCCTGACTTTAGCCCTGAACAAATGCAGGTATGGCTGTTCCTAGAGAGAATCTCATAAAACTATGATAATTTGGGAGAGAGGGTGGGGTTAATACAATAAGCAGTGTTATTTTATCTTGTTATTATGACATTATTATAGAACAAATAAAAGATTACAGAAATGTTTTAAAGCAATAAGACATGGTTCTTGATTAGTCTAAAATAACTCTTTTTACTATCATCTCCAGACTGGAGCAGATTGCAGAATGGTCACAAAACAATACCCTTTCTCAGAAACATCAATTTCCCTCTTTTTATTTGTATACAGTTTGAGGAAAGCATTCTCTGTAACTCACATATCACACAGTGAAGTTGCATCCTGACAAAATTATTGCATTATTGTTCCTCCACTTGAGAAAGGTTTCAAACATAACCCTAACATGTTCCATTTCTTTGTTAACAGTAAGTACCGTATTTTTTGCTCTATAAGACACACTTTTTTCCCCCTCAAAAGTAAGAGGAAATGTCTGTGCGTCTTATAGAGTGAATGTGTGTGTGGCCAACGCCCAGGACGCTGCCGGCCCGCCTGCACCACATGGCACCACCTGGCCGGCACGCGCTCGGCACACTCTGCTCCCCCCCCCCCCCGGTGCAGGCGAGAGCTGTGCCACGCAGTGGGAGCGGTGCGGAGGAGCAGCAGCCGCGGGCTTTAACCCGCCCGCCACACAGAGAGACGGACTGCTCACCCCCACCGCCCGGGAAGACCTGCTGCCGCTGCACTGCCAGCACACTGCCGGCCCGGCTGCACCACACCTGGCTGGCATATGCTCAGCGTGCCCTGCTCTGCCCCCCCCCCCCCGGCGCAGGTGAGAGCTGTTAATCACAGGTCGGTGTGTGTTTTCAAATGGCAACCCGTCTTTTAATGAAGCCCATGGGGAAGTGATGGGGAATGTGCCTGTAATTATCAGGAAGCTTTCCATGGATCCCTCCTCTAAAAACTAGGTGCGTCTTAGAAACATAGAAACATAGAAAACAGAGCAAGTCAGAAGGGGTCTCCCGGGCCATCTAGTCTGACCTCCGGCACCAGCTGGCTCCGCTCACGACATGCCCACCATGTGGACGTCCAGCCTATCCTTGAACACCTGCACCGATGGGGCCTCAACCACCTCCCGGGGAAGTCTTATGGTCAGGTGTGTCTTATAGAGCAAAAAATACGGTATCTAACACTTATCCATGTTTTCCAGTTCTGTCAGAGCCTAGATAAATAAGCAGGTATGCTGAAAGTTGAAGAAAACGAAATGCCTTTATTAGAACGGCACTACAGAAACACACGTGTGACACTGTGCAAGAGATCAGGCCTCAAAATACTACCCATCTGACTGTCTGCCAGAAATTTATACATGCCACAAAGCATAGCATTAACTAAGCACACCATAATTTCTGAAGCTGCTCACGCTGCATGTTTTGCTAAACAACCCTTGCCACCAAGAATAACATTTTACTTATCTCAAGAGCTGAAGTTACAAGCATACAAGCGAAGCTAAAGTTTCCTGTCTTTGTTCTGCTTCTTCTACACTGTACAAAGTTTAGGTCATTCTGACCTAACCCCTTCCTTATGCTGATTTCTAATAATTCACAACTGGACTAGATAAAGAATAGTAAAGAGACAGTTCTACTCATTCAAAGCAGTAGCACTGAATACTACAAATGCTACTCTGAAGTGAGGCAGAGGGCACTTGTCTTTGCTATTGCCTAGTGAAATTCCTGGTAGTGCTGTGCAGTTAGTAATTTGCTGGACATGATCCATGAAGTGGCATGGCTGTGATTCTTCACAGGTGGAGGATGGTGTATCCTAAAGGATGGAGGGGAATAAGAAAGATGCACAGGGGTCCTTAGCATTGTGTGCTATGCACATGAACAATGCAGGGTACACACAGAATGGAGGACAGACACAGCATCCCTTCTGCCCCACTATACCAAACTTCCCCAGTCGCCACAGAATACTACTGCTGTTGCTTCTTTTGACCACAGTCGCACCTCACAATTAGGCTAGTGCAGCGGGACTGCCTTGCTTCTGGTTCTGCAGAGCAACCAGTGGAAATGCAGCAGCCAGGATGCTCAGGGGAAAGCCAGCTATATTCACATAATGTCTGCATTAAAGGAATTGCGTGGGGGCTGTCAGCTATCAAGGTGTGTTCAAGGTTATGTTGCTAAGATTACAAAATCCAGGACAATTTGAGACTAGGACATCTAGCAAACCACCTTCCCCTACATACATATACCCTACCCATGTTTAAGGTTATTAAAGGCCTTGCTGTATTTCCATGACCAACAGAATGTTACCACATGGTATACTGAAAGCTGGTCTTCTCAGTGGCCGTTCCCCCGCCCTTGCTGGAACGCCTTCCCCAGTGCCATACAGAGGGCAGAAAATCTGTTTTGAAAACAAACATTGGTGGGAAAGCCACTATTAAATCACTACTGACATTTCTAGAGAGAATGTGCTCTTTTCTTTTCTTTTCTTGGATACTGTTAAATGTTTCTGTACCATCATTGAACAGCATGATGCAAAAACATGCATTTCTAATATTCTGGCTTGTAACACAAAAAATACAGGAGGGTAAATGATTACAACTTTATTTATTTCGATTTATATCCTGCCTTTTTCCTACAAAGGGCTCAAGGCAACTTATATCTCCTCCTTCATCTTATCCCCACAACAACAACCCTGTGAGGTAGGTTGGGCTGAGAGTCTGTGACTGACCCAAAGTCACCCAGCTGGCTCCATGGCTGAGCGGGGACTAGAACCCAGATCGTCTGAGTCCCAGTCCCATGCTCTTAACCACTACACCACACTGGCTCTAAGTGCCACAATAAATATAGGAGGGCAAATAGAAACATAGAAACAGAGCAAGTCAGAAGGGGCCTCCCAGGCCATCTAGTCTGATCCCTGGCTCCAGCCAGCTCCGCTCACAAGATGCCCACCATGTGCATGTCCAGCCTATCTTTGAACACCCGCACCAATGGGGCCTGAACGACCTCTCGTGGAAGCCCATTCCACACCCTCGGGGTCCTAACTGTCAGGAAGTGCTTCCTGGCATCTAAATGAAACCTTGGTTCCTTGAGCTTTGCTCTGTTGGAGTGCGTCCTGCCTTCCTCTGCAGGGGAGAACAGGTCTCTACCCACCTCCATGTGACATCCCCTCACATACCTGTATGTCGCCAACAGATCCCCTCTGAGTCTCCTCTTCTCCAGGCTGAAGAGACCCAGTTCCCTCAGTCTCGCCTCATACGGCATCCCCTGCAAACCGGCCACCATCCTTGTGGCCCTATGCTGCACTGACTCTAACCTGGCTATATCCTTCCTGTAATGAGGGGCCCAAAACTGAGCACAATACTCCAGTTGTGGGTGCACCAAGGTCTTATAGAGTGGTAGTAATACCTCTCCTCTCAATCTAGAAGCCACACTTCTGGCTATGCAACCAAGGGTGGCATTCGCCCTCTTGACCACCGCATCACACTGCTGACTCATATTTAGCCTGCAGTCAACCAGTACCCCAAAGGTCCCTTTCACAAGTGCTGCTCTCCAGCCACTTGTCACCTAACCTGTACTTATGACACATGGACCTATCAATACAACTTGATAGGTCCAACTGAAACCTGGTGGGATGACTCCCATGACTGGAACTCAGCAAGTGAAGAACAAAAGAAACAGAGAGGTAGAGTCACATTATATTTTAAGGGTATGTATCTCTGCACAGAAATACAGAAGATTGAGCTTAGTAGCCCCACCAAGAGCATATGGGTCAAAATACATGAAGAAAACAATGAAAGAAACATGGTGGTCAAAGTTTCCTACTTATTCAAGGAGAAGACAAGAATGAAATTTGAAAAGCAAATTGCCTATGTTTCAAGGAGGTGTGTAATAGCAGTAATAGGGGACATCAATTTTCTTAATATCTGTCGGGAGACAAATTCTGCCAAACATGGATCCCTCCAAGAAATTCTTGATTCTAGCCAACAGGGATGACCTAGTGGATAAAGTACCAATTATGGGAACTCTAGGGGAAAGTGGCCATGCCATTCTTGAATACTTGATTCTAAAGGAAGCAAAAGCCAAGTGTAGCCAAATGCATACTCTGGGTTTTAGTAAAGTGAATTTTAATAAACTGAAAACAATGGAATGCAGGTGGCACAGTGGTTTAAACTGCTGTACTGCTGTGCTGGTTGATCAAAAGGTCGCCAGTTCGAATCTGCACAACGGGGTGACTTCCCGTTGTTCCATCCCAGCTCCTGTCATCCTTGCAGTTCGAAAGCATGCAAATGTAAGTAGATAAAAAGGTACCACTTCAGTGGGAAGGTAAACAGTGTTCCATGCACTTCGGTGTTTAGTGATGCTGGCCACATGACCACGGACACTGTCTGCGGACAAACGCTGGCTCCCTCGGCTAGGAAACGGAGATGAGCACCGCCCCCTAGAGTCAGGCATGACTGGACTTAACGTCAAGGGGAAACCTTTACCTTATGGCAAGCAATTCTAATGAGAAAGTCAAAGATGGGTGGGAATTTCTTACCAGGACATTCAAAAGGGACTTCTATAGGAAGTAGAAGGAAGGCCAGGCTACAAAGGAAGAGCACAGGCAGGTAGCATAACATTACAGGGAGCCTAAAGCTGAGAATGGGCTGAAGTAAGTAAAGGATCCTAAAAGCAATAATAAATTCTTCTCCAGATATGAGCATAGTAAATGACATAGAAATGGTGGCTCAATTACTCATTAAGGATGATGAAAGGATAACAGTTGACAAAGAAAAGTCAGGAGTGTTCAACTCCTACTCTGGCCCATTCTTCCCTCAGAAGAAGGTCTATGACCTCCCCGGCAAAGGTGAAATAGAAGGTGAAAGGGCAGGCTTGCAACTTGAGATCGACAGGCAAATGGTCAAGGAACACCTAATTAATTTGAATGAGCTCAAATCATCAGACCCTGTTGAACTACATCTTAGAGTAAGAAAGGAACTGTCAGAAAAACTCTCAGAATTACTGTTTATTATCTTTGAGAAATAATGGAGAATGGGTAAGTGCCACATGAAAGAGGAGAGCTAAGATTGTTCCTATCCTCAGAAAAGGAGATATAGAGGAACCTGATCAGTCCGTTTGACATCAATACCTGTGAAAATTCTGGAGCAGATTATAAAGCAGTCATTGAACACCTCAAGAACAATGCAGTGATTATTAGAAGCTAACATGGATTTGTAAAGAACAAATCCTGCCAGACCGAATGCAATTTCTTACTGGGTGAGGGGGAAACTGTGGGAATGCTGTAGACATAATATACCTTGACTTCAGGAAAGCTTTTGACAAGGTGCCCCATGATATCCAGTTTTTAGCAAACTACCTAAAAGTGGGATAGATGAAATAACAATCAGGTGGCTCCATAGGTAGCTAGAGAATTAAACAGGCTTATCTATGGGATCTTCTCAGACTGGAGAGAGCTAACAAGTGGGGCATAGCAGGGTTCAATGTTTTGATTAATAATTTGGATGAGAAGATGCAGGGAATGCTTATCAGATTTGCAGATGACACAAAACTGGGTGGGATACTTAATACTCTGGAAGACAGAAACAAAATGCAAAAGTGATCGTGATAAATTGGAGTGCCGGGAGGAAAGCAACAGAATGAAATTTAATAGGGAAAATGCCAAGTTCTACACCTAGGAAAAAGAAATCAAATGCATAGTTACAAGATGGCTCAGCAATACTGCAAGACAGAAGGATCTTGTAACGGTTGTAAATCACAAGCTACATCACAAGCTACATATGTGATGCAGCTGCAAAAATGGCGAATTATATTTTGAGCTGTATTAACTTCCAAATCACATAAATAGTTCCCCTCCAGTCAACACTGGTTACATCTCACCTTAAGTATTGTGTCCAGTTCTGAGCACCGCAATCTAAAATGCAAACTGGAACAGTTTAGATGAGGACAATAAAAAAGATGATCAGGGGACTGGAAACAAAGCCCGACAAGAAGAGGCATGATTAGTCATGAGAACAAAATAATGAGGGAAGCTATGATAGCATTCTTCAAGTACTTGAAAGTTGTCACACAGAGGAGGGCCAGGATATTTTCTTGATTTCCAGAGTGCAAGACATAGATTAATGGGCTCAAATTACAGGAAGCCAGATTCTGACTGAACACTGGAAAATTCTCCTGGCTGTTAGAGCACTGTGACAATGGAGCCAATTACCTAAAGGAGGTCATGAGCTCTACCACACTGCAAGCATTCACCTGGACAGCCATTTGTGACGGATGCTTTAACTTGTAGACCTACACTAAGCAGGGGGTTGGACCCAATGGCTTTCTCGGGTCCAGCTCCACTACTCTTTGATTCTGTGATTCTAAATATATTGGTCCTTAAGGTGTCACAGGGCCATCCCAGTTAGGTCATAAATATAAAGCAATCCACACACAGTAATTGTGACAGGAGGAGCGGAAATAATCAATAGTTTGCACACAAGCAAGAAACTTGTGCAGGCACGTAGACATGATATTGCAAATAAAATGAATTATAATACAAATAATAATAAAAAGCAGTAAAGGACCTTGATCTGATTAGCCAACACAAGAGTCCAACATTTATTAATTTACCTGCAGGGGATATTACATTGTGCTTGTCACCCACTGGCACCATTTTTGCATGGAATTATTTGGTAGTAAAACAACCCTCAAATAACCCAAAAATGGGCCATGGGTTGTTTTGGGGTTGTCTAATTCTCATATAACCCCTGCTGCCTGGTTTCACATGGCACAATAACCTACAGCAAGCCCATTGCTTGCAGGCGCCATGGCAAAATTATAGCAACCTGGGAACCCAGTATGATGGGGCAGCCCCAGTGTGACATGAGAGTCTTCATGGGTAAATTGGATCATGGTGGACTGCCATGTCCTGCAAACCAGCTCACTGAGATTCATACTCCTGCAGCTAAGGGAACTTGGATTTATACCTGCAAAGATAAACACACTGTATCAGGTTAGAACAAAGAGGCACAAAACATCTGCATAGCAGCATGTTAAAAGATAACCCTTCCAATATCAGTATTTTCATGATTTATTATTAACATTTAACTACCACCTTTTCTGCTAAAAAGCCAAAAGACAGTATACAACAATTTAAATCAATAAAACCTTGCAGCAATAAAAACAAGAACATTAAAACTTTTTTTTAGCTGCATTAAAAACTACACATTTTAACAGGCTATGACTTTCTGTCTTCATCTCAGAACTTTTCCTCCTGTGTATGCAAACAACTTTGGAGTGCTTCAGCTACACCCTAAAAACATTCAAAAGCTAAACATGTTAAAGGGTTAATTTTAAGAGATGTGTTTTGGTACCTTTTCTAGAGCCAAGAAAGTAGGAGCTAAACGTAATTTTTTACAGAGAGTATTCCATAGTTTGGGGGCAGCATGGAACATAAGTCTTCTCATCCACGCCCAATAATGTGGGGGTAATGTGGGTACCCCCACAAAGGGGCTTAGTATTTGGAAAGGTTCACAATGAAACAGACAGTTCTAGATAGCCATGTCCTAAGCCAATTATAGCATTAAAGGCTAAAGCCAACACTTTGAATTGAGCTTGGAAAGCAGTGAGTAGCCAGTGCGTGAGGGGTACTGTTTAAGTTTCAGTTTCTAGTGTTGCATATCCACATAAACCCACAGTTTCCCATAACTTCACTCTGATGCTCCATGAGAAGCATCCAGCTCAAGTGGGTGGGCAGTTCCTGCCCCTGCACCAGTTTCACCAAACCGTTAGGTGAAACGGCCATCAGTTGGAAGGGTCACATACCTCCCAATGCAGCTGGCCTGGGGATGGTCTGCAGAGCACCTTACAGGTGCACCCACTGCCTGAATATGCCTGAGCCGAAAGCATATCGAGGAGGCACGCAAGCCCCTCAGCCGAGCATCAGCTCCAAGGGATGCAGAATGATCAGCTGGTTCCACCCCTATGACCTTCCTGAACCCAGCCTTCACTGGGGACTTGCTCATCCATCCCAGCTGAGTGCATGTCTGGAGATGTTAAACACGGCATGAAAGGAACTCAGGCTGTTCCCTCCCTACCCCCCCCCCCCGACTTTGGGAAATGCAATATTCAGTTGAGACATTTATATTTATTTCATTTCAACTTACTTCCAGGCAGCTTTTAGAGGTGAGATGATCTCCAGATGGCATATGGATTTTTAAACATCAAAAGTCTAGCAATACAGATAGATAATAAACACACAGTAAAATAAAACCATTAGCAGAACAACTAGCCACAGTGAAACCTGCGGCCCACAAATTATAACAAGGCTAGTGGAAGTGATGGGGTCTTTAGGACAATCCTGAAGACCTGCAACACAAGGGCCTGATGATCCGCAGGTGCAAACTGATTCCCAGAGAAAGGGCCATCGCCAAAGGTGTGTTCACCAACCTAACTGCCCTGGCAGTGGGCGAATGAGAAGAACCTCTGTGGAGGACAGAGCAGTGCTGGCTCCAGGCTTTGGACAAAGAAACCCTTGTGCCACTGCCACCGTCGCCTCTTCCACAGGGCTGTGGTCACCAGATGCTCCTGTTCCTCAGTGTCTCCCACTTGCTTGATGGGCAGGTGGAGGCCCCCTGGACAAGGCAGCACTGGAACCTCCTGTTCTTCCTCCTCGCTACCACATTTGGCCAAGGCCAGTTGAACCAGGAGGATGGAAGAGGAGGGACAGCTCCAGGGTGCTCTTGTTAGTGGGCCTTGCTGGAGAGGGGGCCCTTGGCAGGTGCCCAGACATGCCTAGCTTTGACGCCAGACTGCAGGCAGGCCAGTACAGAAAATGCTCCTCTAAGTAATCCAAGCCCAAACTATTTAAGGCTTCAAAGATTAAAACCAGCACTTTGAACTGGGCTCAGAAATGAGTTTTCAAGCAAGCAATGCAGCTGCCACAATATCAGTGTTATATGAGTGGACTACCCAACCAGCACCAATATCCAGCAGATACAGTCTGCACAAGTGGATGTTTCTGCACGTTCTTTGAATGCAGCCCCATGCAGAGCGCATTGCAGCAGTGAAGCCTGTCCATGCGATCACTGGCTTTGAGGAAGCTGATAGAAACACACATGCCAATGGCAGCTCCCAGTTCCTGAACGTGCCTGGCGAGCTGCAATGGGTCTGCAACAGACACAAGGAATGCCCCGGCTGAACTGCTCCAGGGCTTCCCCAGTGCCAGTGATCAGCCCTACAACTGGTATGAGTTCATCCCGCCACTCACAGACACATTTTGTGGCCTCCTGGAAGCCCCCCTCTCTCTCTTTCTGGCCTTCTTTAGCCCACTGACAATATGGAAATATTTATGATATACTTTGCAGGGTGTTACAAGGGCAAACATGCCCACCATTAAGCAATTTGCAGAGATGTGATATGAATAATAGGTTCTGTTCTTAGTATCCTCAAGTATAACATATCAGGAGTACAGCAGCCAGGGTGGTGTGGTGGTTAAGAGCACAGGACTGGGACTCAGATTACCTGGGTTCTAGTCCCTGCTCAGCCATGGAGCCAATTGGATGACTTTGCACCAGTCACAGACTCTCAGCCCAGCCTTCCTCACAAGGCTGTTGTTGTTGTGGGGATAAGATTAAAAGCAGCAGCAGGAGAATGGCGTACACCACTCTGAGTTCTTTAGAAGGGAAGAAGGCAGAATGTAGATCTATTTTTAAAAATTCTGAGGTTCTTGGAGCAAGGCTGAGATATAATTGATAAGAAATGTCAGTATGCAAAAAGCCAAACGGTGGAAATTCTTCCCCAGAGCAAGACAGACACCAAATCCTGCCCTTATAAAAACCATGATGAGGTTGCAACACTTGATTTATGCAAAGCGAATAGTTACTGGAATTGTACAGAGGAACTGCATAAAGTGTTGAAAGCAGGAATAAATGATTTTATTTATTTTATTTGGGTATTTTTACCCCGTCCAATACCCTGCAGGGTCTCTGGACGGTTGTGACGATAAGACTGAGAGCAGAAGGAAGCGAATGCTATAAGCCACTCTGAGTACTTTGCAAGAAAAAAGGTAGGATATAAATCTAATAAATGAATAAATAAAATGTTTAGTGATTAAACCATGTCAAGAATGTTGAATATATCAATCGACATACTTTAAACATTTCCCATTGTCAGAATCCCAGAATCTCAATTTGAGAAGAGGGAATAAAACTCGGGTTCGTGGGAAAGACCAAGCGTCCAAACCATCTGAGGCTTTATTGTTTTACCCCAAGGTTCCCGCGGTACACTCACGATAATGCAGGCTGCACTACCGGGCAGGCAGAGATGAACTCTACTGCAAAGCTTCAATACCACTATAGGGCATTTATAGGTACACAGGTACAGGGCAATCAATGACAGAATGCAGAGATTACAATAAGATTCCGAGGTCATCACATACAGAACAGATAAAGAAAAGTCAGTCAATCACACTGTAACAATGAGATCACAATATTTCTAATTGTCTGCACTGACACTCTAGTTGAGCAACTTGAACCCATCTCCAGGTCTGCTCAGACATGCAAATTCAAGCTACTAGAAACTATTCATGATAAGCTCTGGCCCTTATCTCGACTCTAAACATTCTGCATGATCAGGGCACATGAAGCCCTCTGGGCTATCAAAAGATTATTGTAAACTGAATTCCAACAATGACTATTTACAATGTATATTTCGGCTAAAATGGCCTACTGTAGCCCACAGCTAAAGGTGAGAGAAAGGAGCGGGGGATGCCATTTTAAACAGTGACAGCTTGGTTTTGAGAAGGAAGACAGGATTTGATCCCAAAATGCAAAGGCACACAGGAGTAATGCTTTTCAGACAGGATTTATCCAAATTTTCCCAACACCATCAGCGTCAGCATTTCATAGGGCTGTCGTGAATTACAGCAGAGTGGGCAAGGAACCCTGACCAGTCTGCAACCACACCCAGTGCCAGTGGAAATAAATTCAGAACCAAAGTCTCACATTCAGTGTAGCTCTTTGCATGCTGGAACTAACACTGCTGTTTAGTCATGTAACTGAAGCCGTCAGTAAATGAATGACTACAGCTCAGGCTAATCCTCAAAGACATGAGACTTAAAGGCTAATAGCCAGTCTGAAGATCCACAAAAATGGCCTAACTCTTTCAAGATAAAGCGGCATTCTGTTCTGTCAGAGTTCCCAGAATTCAATTCAAAAGCAACCTAAGGGGGCAACCTTCAAATATCAGTTTCAACTGAAAAGTTTAGACTGTTGCCAACTCATTTTATTCAAAAGTAGTTCTTCTATAGAACAAAGAAATTATTGCCAAAGTGCCATCTTTTCTATCTTTCACAGAAAAAGTTCCCCTTCAGCTGATCTATACAGGACTAGTATTAGCTCAAAAATTAAAAATATTCTCATTTAAGATTGCTCTTAGAATGAAGAAAAAATCCATTACAAAGATGAAATGATATAAAAGCAATACTGATAAAGAACTTTGAGAAGAGGCCCTTTGTTTAGCCAGTATGTAGGGAATTAGAAAAAGTTCAGCTGAATAAACCGTTCAACGCTTATGTCATCACACAACAAAAAGGCACATAAAAACTCCCAATATCTCTGACTTTCTGGTACTCACCACAGAATGAACCATGGTTTGCTTTAAGAAGTAGAGCCTCAGTAGCTGAACTTTTTGAGGAGCCTCATTCCAGAGAAAAATGGCAGTGTAATCCTAAACCCTTTGGATGGGTGCCCTAGGGACAGAAGGACTCCTTCACTGGGAGAGAAGAATCTGTGAGCAAAGGGATGTGAGCATCACAAAACGCCCCAGTGAACCCTTGTAAATAAGGAGAACTCTGTGGGAATAAAGTTCCCACCAGTAGCAGGTCCCGACATGGAAGTTTTGGAGGGCAGGATGAGAGGGTCCCCAAGATCTGTCCCCTTGCCTATACCAGTGTCAGGCCAGTATATCCATTTTTCTCCTGTCTGAAACAGCTGGAGTGGTCTTTTGCAATCTCTACCCTGCAAACCCATTTAAAATTGCTTTGAGAACGGCTTTGTCCCTCCATGCCATGAGCTCCAGGGTTCTTCCCACTGTACATCAAGCTGCTAGACTCTCTCCTGATCATCCTTCTCCATGTCAACCAAGAACATGATGCAGGGATAACCCAGATTTTCTGCTTTTTCTAACAACATAAAGTGCTACAAATCACTACAGCAACCTCCATGAGACAGCTATTTAATTCTTGTGTACTGGAAAGTGTGCTTTACTCCATTTCTGAGCGACTCAAAATGCTTTAGTGAGGGGTGCAGAGCCCCTCTCAGCTTGAAGACCCAATTCTATTTGGGATAAACCCTTGGGGGCCATATTCCAGTGATGGGTATGGCAGAAGGCAAATAGGGTGGGACCAAATAATAAGAAATGCCTGCATAGTTTAGCTTAAAGCTCTTACCGCCCATAATTGAGCCTTAGAGGAGGCATTTCAGCCATTTAAAATGCAGAAAAATGATCCACGACTGGGGGCAAAGGAGAAGGGCTGTTGGGGACCCCATAGGTCCAGACTGGGGTTCTCAGAGGGCTAGATTTGGCTGCTGCATCTGACATTCCCCATCCCTGCTTTAGTGCCATTGTTAAAGTATAATCCCCATGCTCATCCCCAGCAGTTACAACATCTCTCAAGCATGAAAATATGCGGCATGTCATGTGAAGGGAGAATTAGGTGAACTGCTGTCTTCTGGATGGCATGGTAGCAGTGATTTTGACACCAATATATGTGACATAATATCAATGAGAAATACTCCCAAGATTAACCTCAGGGTTGGCACCTATGTTGACCAGCCAATTCAGGTTCTGATCAGAGAAGGTCTCTGGAAGTGGACATATGGCAATTAGAGGATGGTAGGAGACACTATTTATGCATACTGTAATACGCAAAGAAAAACCAGTAACAACAACAATAGCAATGCTGGGAATGAATCGATTTATTGGGCAAGCAAGAAGACATAAATGGGGCATGTTCTGGATTATATGCTGTATTTTAGAAGGAAAACCCCTTTACTTAGTTGTAAATTGTACCTACTTTGTATATTCATTATGTTTTGAGGATAATACTGTTGCTGAATGCCTATTTCACCATTTTACAACATAATGCCTGGATATGAAACATCCACAATAGAACTATTTGCTTCACTAGACATAGTCTTCATATGCCTTCGCTATGCTATAAAATGGAGGGAACAGCGAATGCATGCTACCATCAAACTTGTATAAAGCTTGGAAGTCCATGAACAGTGTCCACAGACATTAACATATGATGTACACTGTTTGATACAAAATATTAGAAAAAGGCTACATATTTTTTTTGAAAAGTATAAGAGAAAATGTAATAGCTCTTAAATTTCCACTCAATAATCATACTAAAAGTTTAATTCATATCCCACAAAGAATTAAACTGCAAACTTACTCATTAGCAATTTCCAGACTCATTAATTACACTCAACTTAATAGAAGCCATAATGTAATTAGTAATGATTATTCACCTGTATACCTTGATAGGGACATTTTGAGTTGTAATTTGATCAATTGCTTCATGAATTTTACAAACACTCACTACAAAATTACTAAGAGTCCAGGCACAAAATCTCTATTTTAAACTGCAAAGTTTCCAGCTTTAGAGAGTAAGTCAGATGGGCTTGAATGTAAGAAGATTGTGCCACTTGCGTTAAATGTGCTTGAAGAAATGCTAAAAGCAAAAATGTGTCCACCAAGCAACATTCTTGTTTATTCTTGTAATGGCACACACCAAGTTTTGTATAAAGGCAAACCACTGTTGTGGCAAACCATGGCAGCTCAATATAATAACATCATAATAGAAAGGAAAAAACGTCCAGAGCTGACCTTTGATAATACAAGTTAGCAATCCTTATTCCATTGCAAAGCAAATTAGCAGAGATTGTAGTCAAGAACAGATTGGCTAAAGGTGGATAAGCATGACATGATAGAAAGTGTCAACTGGGATTTCTGCTAAAGAAAATCCACAGATCAGAAAGGCCAGGAAGTAGATTGAAGGCTTTTCCACAATCGGTTTAAGGATTCCTCATGGTGCTACTACTATCCCAGACTTTTATAATTCACTGTCCCTAAAAAATTCAGACTATGCCATCCTTGACAGTTCTCTAGGATATAAGGCTAAATTGTAGTTTCATGTTCTGTGGAGCAAGCCTTCTCCAGTATGGCTGAAGGGAAGTTGCTTCTACTTTCTTTTTTTATTGGAATTAGTATCCTCTGGAATGCTGCTTCTTCCAATTGATTACAGTTCATTATGTCTTAACTGATAACTGCAGTTAGTTTTAACTATGGTTTATCCACCCATAACAAACCATGGTTTGAAGTTGCTTGTTTGGATCAACAATAATGGAGATAAGCACAGATAGGACAGTAACAATAAATCAAATCTTTCGCCGATGCAAAAGTTACTACTATCACTTTTGTTTCACAACAGTCTGAAGACATCAATGGCAAACATACATGCTGTGTCCTCCTCTTTAGTTTTGCATTTTAAAACACTGTTTAGAGTGCATGGGGGTGTGTATTTACTCTGAAGACTTACTCACAACTGTGCCAATTTAGGGAAGCACTCCAGTGGCTTTTGAAATGGAAAGGTCTTGCAAACATCAGTAAAAGCTATACCCACCCTTTGTAACAATATCATCCACACCTCTTACACATTTCCTTTGTAAATTAGGCAGCAAAGATGTAAAGCAGACATGCAATATGTCTGACTGAAAAAGCTGAATGTCATGTCTTATGCTAGGTGCTTGACAATTCTATTTTTGCAGCCTGCCTAGGATAAAATGGGAAGCAGAAATCACCGGGGAAGGTTACTAGTCTGTATTTGGATTGGTGAGTCACAAATCGTACAGATCCCATGAAAACTTCCTTCTAAACTCAGTGATGTTAATTTCTAAGGCTTCCTCGTGGATAAAGTCCTCAAGTTCAGAGTTGCCTATTAGCATCCTGCTTATAGCTTTAAAGGGGTCCAGAACAGTCAGAAGGAATGGATGGGACGGGGCAGGACAAAGAATTTCCCATTCTGGTCCACACTGTCTGCCCTTCTCTCTTGGGTTCTGCAGCAAGCAGGAGAGCAAAACAGGCAAATAATGTGACAACACTGAATGCAAGAAGCGGAACAAAGCAGAGAATACTTCAGCGAATGGGGCGGCATAGAAATTTTTAAATAAAATAAAATAAATAAATACTATGATTAGCAAGATAAGCACTCATCACGGTTCACTAGCTAGGTAGTCACTGGCTATGTTCAGTGCTGAAATACTAAGACAGCTGCTTAAAAAAAAAGAAAGAAATCATTTTCTCCACAGAGAAACTTTGCAGCATTATTTCCAAAGAAATGTATCAATTATATCTTATTTCTCGGGGCGGCATAGAAGCTTCCTAAATAAATAAATAAATATCACTATAGACAGGTGAAGCTGGGGAGATCCTAATTCAAAATGTGGCATCATTCACACACAAAGAGATTAACAATATCTATATCTTTTAAGACAGAAACCAGAAGAATTTGATAACATGCCCTGCTGAAGTGTAACACTAACAGCCTGCAGATACTTCTGACCTCCAGTTAATTGACTGACAAATCATTATACTTCAGCAACCAGGAAATGTCTTCTCTCATTTCCTATCACCTTCACCAGCACATCTAATGGTCCCAGAGTTGCATTTTACAGGCTACTAAAAACAGGAAAGACACCACTTTGAAATATATGAGGAGCCTGGGGAAGCTACGGAGTGCCACCTTTTCTTCTTTCATTCCCCATGCTGCAGGCATAAATTCAGTTCACAGCTTGTTCCTGCACTTAAACAGTTGTGTCTATCTAGCACTAATATATTTGCCTCGCTTCCTGCTTCAGAACTGTTCACCAAGACTCACTTCTTCCTCTCTAGTTTAGGAAAATTAATCTGCCTGTGCATAAAGGAACAAAACCAGGAAGGAAGGATAAAGGACTGCTCTTCAAGTTACCATGTGCTTCCCATGTAGGTGAAAGCTCACCATATGGCACTCTTATAGAAAGCAAATCCTCTAGTCTTACATCAGATCTCCCTGAGAGGTAACCCAGCCTCCCAAAAAGATGCTTGACAAGTCCAGGGCTCAAAGTTTATTCTTAGCCTCTTTCCCAGGCGGTCTCCAGACTCTGTTCCTTTCACACGTAAAAACCATCCTTAGTGGGGATGCCTCTGCCAAAATGGCCCTCACTTCCCAGCCATTTCCTGGACCTTTAATCTGTAATTTCTCTGATAAAAGATGTGCATGGTACTCATTTACCCTCTCCTATTAAATATCAAATCTTTCTTCAGATTGCTCCATACCATACCAGCAATTGTTCTTTAAACTTTAGGTACAGGGTGTTTTCAGGAGAGGTTTTTATTGTACCATTGCTCTGCCTCACTGATAGAATTTTATAGGGTGAGGTTGGTGAGTGTGCGCCAAGATGATGATTTCTTCCACTCATAACCCTCTCATGTTTTCCCACTGCTTCCTCCACCTTACTCTGACCAGAGTAAATCCATTAAGCAAAAAGGACAGAATAGCAACACGGTGCCTTTTAACTGGTAGCACTACAGCCTCGCATCTGGAAGTACACTGAATAGGTAAGATAAACTTGGGTGCAAGTTTATCTTAGACAACTGCAAGCCTCATGTAGCCGAGTAGGCAGTGATGATCTGATATAATGTCTAGCTCAGGAGTGGTCTCGTGGGCTTCATCCCCTCTATTTGCTGCATCCCCACCTTTGCTCAGCATAAGTCCCCCACCCCAGTTTGGGGAAAGGTGGGCAGCAGGCAAAGAAGAGGGAGTCAAAGCTTAACAAATCGGGCTCTTCAAGAATGTTTAAAAAACAGCCTCCAAAGGTTCGTGCATGCGCACATGCACACATATGTTCAAAATAGAGTGTTTTAAGAGCTCTTTCGGGGTTCAGGGCAAATCCTGAATTGGACAAGTGCTCTATTTGTGCCATATTCGCTTTAAAAAGGAAAAGTGACTGTACACATCGACCCCTTGCATAAATGAGATTGTATGCTGAAGGCCAAATTGGGGAGAAGTGCAAGGCATACATCCTTCACCATGAGAAAGGACCAAACAGGTTTGAACATAGGACAAGCATATCAATACTGATTTTCAAATGGTCACAGAAACATACATTGATCCAACTACAGAAGTGGGGAACAGACTGAGCATTTCTAGTGTATACAGCGTATATCGATTTTCATTCATTTGGGAGCTGATCCACAAGGCCTCGGCTATTAAGTGGAGTGTGCTGGAAGGATAGCTGTGGTGACAAGCAAGTGAAAGGAGCATGATAGTAGGAGACAAGACACTGCTTTTCAAACACGGCAGGAAAACTGAAGAGCAATTGATACTGCCAACCCCAAGCACATTCTTCAGTTAAAAGGGTCAAACTGGACACGTCCCCGCTTTTGTCATTAAGGCTACAGTGCCAAACACACCATTACTAGGGAGTGAGTTCCACCGAATAATTGAGGTTTGCCTTCAAGAAACATGCAGCATATTGTGCTACACAGCTACAAAAATCAAGCACAATACCACCGTAACTGAAATTGACATTTGTCTACTGTAGAAAGGAAGATGAACAAGAAACCTCCTGGGGGGGAAAACTGTAAGTGTAAACAAAGCCATTAGAAGCATAATCTGCACCAAGCTGCCAAAACATGATTAATTATTGAAATTCCTATAAAAAGAACAATTCTAACAACAGATTCTCAGGAGGATATACTAAAGATCACTCAAGATATTTTCTTAGAAACTACTTTCCAATCATCCCACTGCAAGTTTTATTACATGTAATGTGATTACTCTGCACCTACAAACATGATTGCATCCTTGTTCCTGTCCTATCTCCTGTATTCTTGACAGTGACTGGAAACACAAACATTTAAACTTTGTAGTTGGTACAACTCAAGGATGTGGAAAAGGTGCTTGGACAGGCCCATGCAACCACCTTCTTGCCCCCCCTGGCTTATAAAAGCCAGCAAGGAAGGGATAACAGGCTGGGCCAAGGAGATCATCGGTGCCTCTTTGCAAGAGGGAGTGGTCCCATGCTGCCTTAAACAGGCAGTGGTGAGACCACTTCTTAAGATACTCTCCTTTGACCTGGAAAATCTGAACAACTACAGGCTGGTAGCAAATATTCCTTTCCCAGGTAAGGTTCTGGAGTGGGTGGTTGCCAATCAACTCCAGGCACTCTTGGATGAAACTAATAATGAAATGAAGATCCAGTTCTGGCACAGAAACAGCCTTGGTCACCCTGTATGATGACCTCTGCTGGAAGTGAGGTGGGGGAGTATGACCCTGTTGGTACTGCTGGAGCTCTCAGAGGCTTTCGATACCACTGGCAATGGTATCCTTCTTAAGCAGATGGCCCAGGTGGGAGTGAGAGGCAGTGCATTGTAGTGGTTCCACTCCTGTTTGCAGGGAATATTGTTCAACCCTGTGGATACTCCAGCATGGAGTTCCTCAGGGGTCTGTTCTGTCCCCCATGCTATGTAACATCTACATGAAACTGCTGAGTGGGGTCATGAGGAGTTTTCGAGTGTGTTGCTATCAGTAGGCTGATGACATGCAGCTCTAGCTCTCCTTAGGATGTGCTAAACTGGTGTCTTGCTGTGATAATGGACTGGGTGAGGGCGAACAGATTGAAATTCAGTCTAGACAAAACTGAGATGCTGTTGGAGGATGATCCCTTTGACTGGATGAGCAGTGTTTTACCTGTGCTACACAGGGTTGTACTCCCCCTGAAGGAGCAGGTTCATAGCCTGGGGGGTGCTCCTTGAGCCATCTTTGTCACTTGAGGCTCAGGTGGCATTGGTGGCTCAGAGTGCCTTCTTCTAGCTTCAGTTGGTGGCCCAGCGGTACCCCCACCTGGACAGGGATAGCCTGGCTTTGGTCATCTACACTGTTAATCTCTAGATTGGATTACTGCAACTCACTTTACATGGACTTGTGTATTAAATTTCTAGTCTGCCCATTAGCCAAAATGACTCTCTGGTGGCTTACACCTAGAACCCTGAAGATGGCTCAGAAGCTGGAGCTGGTGCCAAACGTGGCAGCCAAATTAATAACTGGGACTCAGAGGTCTGAACCTATAAAACCAGTTCAGGCCCACCTGCATTGGCCACCTGTATGTATTCTGCTGGTTCCAATTCAAGATTCTGGTCATAACTTATAAAGCCCTACATGGCTTGAGACCACAATACTGTCGCAGTGCTTCCCCCAACCCTGATCTCTCCAGATAATTCGCTCAAACTCTGGGACCTTTGTCCAGATGCCAACCCCTTGAGAGGCCTGGAGGGTGGCAACTAAGGGGAGAGCCTTTTCTGTGGTGACCCCCCCCCCATTTTGGAACAACCTCTCTGCTGTGGTCCACCTGGCAGTGAATTTGCTGTCTTTTATGTTGCAGGTTAAGAAAGTCTTCCTTGTGGAGGCCTATAAGATCTTCCAGGTCATCCGGGGGCCTGAAAGATTTATCCAGGTGCCTTTTTTTCCTTTCTTCTTGGTCGGGGCTTTTTTCATTTTATTTAATGTATTTTAAAGCTATTTTATTTAATTTTTAAATGCTGTTTTGTGTATTGTATTTTATAGTTTTTATATCCTGTTGTGAATTGCCCAGAGAGCTTTGGCTGCAGGTGGCATATATAAATGTAATAAATAATAATTTAAAACATTTAAACTTTGCATGTAAAACTTTTTCAACTCCTTGTCTCCAAGTATCAGAAGAAGCATCTCCTGCTAAATCAGTGTGTCTTGAGTCACTATAAATTGTTACCATCCCCAAATCCAGGCTGAACATTATGCAAACTTGTTTTTTGATTTGGAAATCAAGCACATTTACTGATTATTTTCCACCAATTATTTTTGTTGCCCACACCTGATTTGTATCTGCTCAATGGACATGGGAGTGGATGTTCCAAATATAAAGGGAAGCCTAATCCTAGTCACACTATTCTATATTGATGGTAGGGTGGCCATCGTCACCCTTATTTCTAGTCCTCTATTTGAAGACATACCAAAGGACTGTTGTGAAAGGGCTGCCCCGTTCCGCTCTGGTTTAAAGATAAAGGATCATCAGAAAGGAAAGTGACAGACTTCTACACTATGATGAGATGTACTGTATTTCTATGTAAACAATAAAAATTATTTGTGAAATTGTATCATGGCATGAATCAGCATGTCCAGATTTTATGCAAATCAGTGTCCTCTTTTAGTGATACATCTTCTCTTTCTCAGCAATTCACAAGACAGCACCTTAGTTAGGATCTATCTTCTATGTATTTAATAATGTTCAACCTACTTCAATATGAAACCTAGCATTAGTAACAAAAGGGGTTCTTTCTGATACCAGAGAAAAATGGCTCAGGCAAAGCAAATGCTACATGCCTTTGTTTGGCTAAATGTTTCTCGTAGGATGTTCAAATCAGCATTAGAAAGGGTTTGGGGTTTCTGCAAGCTTCCTGAACCTATGCAAAACTATAAAATATGCATAACCATGTGTGGCCTATTGACCTCCATCTGCATAAGAGTTTAGCCTACAAACTTTAAACCAGCATAAACAAAGTTTTCCCTCAATAGCTTTTAATACTGTTGCTGGGGCTTTTATCTGACTCTTGGCTTTAAAAAGAAACTAGATGAAATGCTGTTAACCATCTTTTATACCTTTGTTTGGGGCATAAAAGTACCCCATAAAACTATACTGATACAAATTTTGGGACATTTCGTTACCCCACATGTGTTTTTGTTTATTAAAAGAAAACTGAAAGGCAGGAGCCTGACATTTGGGGACATTTCCTTTAGGGAAAATTTGTCAATAGCCCAGGAGGACTTATGTGTAAATTATACAGCAGAATGTGAGCCAGGAAAGACCAGCTATCCCAACATGTGAAATTAATTTAATACTGCAATAGTAAGCACTAATACTTGGAAGTCCCACTGAGTTCAAAGGGATTTATCTCCAAGTGAATCTTCTTAGTTTTGCAGTTTTATATACCAAAGATCTCGCTTTCAGCACTATGGAATGCTGCGATTATGCAGTTGGTAATAACTAAACTTGTTACCATAATCTAGTGATGTCAGCTAAACAAGCAACAAGCAGCAGTATCACATCTGCTAACTCATTCTGCAAAAAGCTTCATCCTTTTACCCCAATTTGCACCAACTGGAGACTGAAATTGTTTTATATTTGTGGCAGTGAAGCATCTTACACTAACTGGCTGAGCTGGCATGACGAAGTTGGAAGTTTCATTGCTGAGGGAACATAGTTGCTCAGTTTGCAATCCAGCCTTTATGAGGGAGAGGAAATTTGTCAATTTGACTGGAATTAAATGCACATAGGGGTTGTCTACATGGATACCAGGTGGTGTGTCTAAAATGCAGTTATCCAAGCCATTTGGCAACGCTAGTTAAAAGCAGGGACTGTAAAGTAAAAAGGTACAACCTTTTAGCCAAAACATTCTTATACTCAGTTTCCACCTTTGTGGCTAAATATATCTACCAAATATATCTACCAGTTTGCTACAGCAAATCTTGTTAATTCATCTTGATGGACCAAGAACTGCCTGTTCACCTAATTAGTCTTTGAATACAACACGTTATAACATGCATAACAGGATCACATATACAAACAATACTGAAACCATTACAACAAAGCTATCATACTTATCTTCAGCTAACATGCAAACACCTGAATTTGTACCAAAAGCTCTGCTTTGATTCAGCTGCACAGTACTTACAAACCCTTGTTTATTTTAATTGCAGCCAATAATGTTTATTGAAAGGGGAGTGGGGAGACACAGCCTGCAGAACTTTAGATGAAATTAACCATAACAGTAACAAAATGTGAGACTACAGATATGATACAGAAAGCAACAGCAAAGAAGATTGTTCACAGCATTGAAAAAATAGAACAAGTATCTACTTTCAAAGCAATAATTTCCTAACAAACGTTCATTCAAGATGGCTTTGAATCACACGGAACTCAAGTTCCTTTTCTCAAGGGCAATGTGGTGGGTGATGGCAGCAGTAGTAGGCTTTATGGGGGGCAGGGGAAATAAACCCCTGTGCATTTTCAATCTGTGACTTTTTTCAAGTGTTCACAAGGCACTAAAACTGAACTCATTTGAATACCGATCTGTTCACCAATAACTCTTTTGGAGTTCTGACTGGCACTTCATTACACAAAGAACTCAAAGATGGCAATGAAACAGATTTTTAAATCCAAAGCAGAAAGTTCTCATATTTAGATTCAGACACCTTTTGCTATTCTGTCTTTTTAATCCCCTCAACCAAGATATTTCACTGTCATAACTCCCATTATCAGTTTATCCAACCAGGCATACCCTGTTCCCAGCAAACATTCTTTGTATCCAGAAAAATAAGAAAATAGGCAAAATACAGGTGTTTTCTTAAAGTATGTCTCAATCTTATATCCATTTTTTAAGAAACTGAAAAGGCTACAAATGTGGAGAATTTGTAAAGCAAATTTAGGCATTATAAGGGGGTTTCCCCCCATGGTAATTCCTGGACATATGGATCCATAGTTTAGAGGGGGGAGATCTCCCACACGTCTTATCCAAAGGATGGTAACTTGGTGAGCCAAATAACAGCCAGTTGTGAATTACGTCACCCTGGTGCTTAATACCACAAAAAGAAGGTGACTGACCAGTCACTCACTTTATTTCAAATGTTATCAGTGTATACATGAAGTTAGGACTTTTTCTCCAATGTGCATCACTTTATGTTTGCTTATGTTGAATGGCATTTGTCATTTTGATGCCCATTGTCCCAATTTGAAGTCATCTTTTTGGAGGTCATCACCGGCCTTTCTTGTTTTAATCATCCTAAATAAATGGGGGCCATTAACAAACTTGGCCACTTTACTGCTCTCTCCTAATTCCAGATCATTTATAAACCAGGTGAAAAGCACTGGGCCCAGTACAGACTCCTGGGAATACCATTATTTACATCTCTCCATTTATTCCTATTTCTTGGTTTCTGTTCTTTCTTTCCTCTTATTCTGAAGCTGCTAAGTCTGCTCAAGAGTCTTTGGTGAAGGACTGTCAAAAGCCCTTTGGAAATCCGAATAAATAATGTTTACCAGTTAGGGAAACAGGACTTATCTTTGCAGAAGATTTGTTGATGCTTATTTGGCAGGACTTGTCCTTCTAAACACATATTAATTTTATCTTTAATAATGACTTCAACCAATTCACCAAAGGCAGACATTAAAATAATGAGCTCTTGATTTCCCAGATCCAGCCTGGATTCTTTAAAAAAAAAAACTGGTGTTACCTTTGCCACCAATGATTTGGAGCTGCTTTTAGGGACATGTGACATATTATGTTGGATCAGCAATTTCATATTTGAGTTCTTTAAGAAATCTTGTATGGATTGCATTGTGGCCTGGTGATATATTAACTTTCAATTTGTCAATAACCCCACTTTTTGTTACTACTATTTACCTCTGTTCCTCAGATTCCCTGTATAAAAACATCAGGTCAGGCTCAGGTATCTGTTCCACATCTTCTGCAGTGAAGTGAAGACAGATGAAAAAAATTCATTTCACTCCTTTGCAATCACCTCAACCTCCTCTAGTACTCCTTTAACTCCATTCCCATTCAACGCTTCCGTAGCCTCCCTTCTGTAGTTTCCTGCTGATATATTTAAAGAATCCCCTTTTCCTCTTTTTTTCTTTGGCCTTGATCATGCTCTCAAAATGCCTTTTCATCTCTCATTGTCTATTTGCATCTCCTTTGTGCAAGCTTGTGCTCCCTTTTGTTTTTCTCACTGGGACAAGATTTCCATTTTCTGAAGGAAGCCTACTTCTCCTCAATAGCATCTCCTGACGCTGCTTGTTAACCATGCTGGTGACCTCTTGGACCTGGCATACCTTTCTGATCTGTGGCATACTTTCTAGCCAAGCTACTATTAATGTTGTTTGGAGTAACTTCAAAGCAGTTTGAAGGGCTTTTACCCTCTTAAGACCCCCAAAGGAGTGGGAGGGGAAAGAAGACAGGACAAAATTCCACAGTTGCCACCCACCTCATCTTACAGGTGGCCTCATCTGGGAATCAGTACTCTTTTAGGTACAAGAGTATGTGACTGCAATTATGTGTTCTGCATCATTTGAGTTCCAAGAGGGATCCCCCATACCACAATCAGACATTCGACATGCATAAATTGTATGAAATTAAGACTAAATATTTGTTTACTACAATTACATTATGTCCTTCCCAAGGAACTCAGGATAGTATACAATGTTTCCTCTGCACACAAACACATGCACACACAATTTTGTCCTCACAAGCATCTGTTGTACAAGTTAGGCCAACAGAGGGTTCCCCAGTGAGTTTCACTGTTGAAGCCAGACCTCTCCAGTTCTAGGTCCAACACTCTATTGTGTATTGTTCAGGTGTCATGGTTTTCTTCATTTTTCTGCTCTCCTTCTTTTAGCTAGTACCAGTGATAATTACTCCATCCTATTACTCAACAAATCTTTCAAGTAAGTATCTAAATACTGATCCACTGCATTGTCCGGCTTTTTCTAGGACATCAAAACAACAAATTATCTACCCCAATATAAAAGTGATGGATTATTTGATTGTTAGTTAAATTAGTGCAACTTCTCAGCATCTCTAAGTAACCATACTGTAATTGCCACCTTGTTTACTGTCCCCATTTCTGTACTATTAACAGCAGTCTGGTTCTTAAAGATTAAGCAGGTAAAGCTTTTTTCTCTATGCCTCTCCATGTCAAGATGAGTTTCACTGGCACAATTTCTTCCATCAGCGTTTTCTTAGAGCACCAGTTCATAGCCAATAAAAAGGATGGCAACCATAAATGTAATTAGTATGAATGATTTGTTGAAAGCCTTGGGGACAAATTCAAAGATTATGAAAAGAAACTCATGGAAGTGTGGATGGGACAAGAAGCTAATCTATGTATTGATACTAGTTCTATGAGCTTGCAACCTGCTGGGTAGGGATCCCTACCTATCGATATAAAAGAAAAAAATATAGATTAAGATTAAATCCCAAGAATTACAGTCTGATTATCTATTAGATATCTCATCTAAAATCTATAATTGCTCATTAACTAAGATGGAACACCAGGTTGACACAACATTATTTCAATACAAATTAGCATGCAGAAGGTGATAATCTCTAGAGACCAATGGCTAATTTTAGACCATGTAAGTGCCAAATACACTGAAGCATAAGAAACTTGTAGCTGTCCAGAAACTGGAACTCCCAGCATCACTGGGTACATTGAATGGGGATGATGGGAGTTGGAGAGCAAATTGAGCCTCCAATTCCTACTCCTGTACCGTGTCCAAAGAAAAACTGTACATCGCCAATGTTTATAGCATAAACAGTAAAAGAAAAGGCAATCCTAAACAATCCTACACAGAAGTAAGACCCACTCATATTACATGGGAATTAATCTTAGTACAGTAAGGATTGCAGCCCAATGTTGATAAAAGGTTATTGTTAATAAGGATTTTGTGTTCCAAATCAGACAATATACCTGGCTGTGTAGTTAGGTAAAATATATATATTTATTTTAAATATTCATTTTTGGCTGCTCAGCATTAGTTCCCAAAGCAACTTACAAAAACTTTAAAAACCTATACAAAAAATAAGAAGCCACTTACAAAAACATGTAAAAACCTAAATAAAACATTAAAAGCCAATACAACTAAAAAGAGCAGCAATAAAACAGCATAAATTACAGCTGATTGTTGGTTCCCCTCCTCATTACCTTTGCTGTCAGTAATGTGGTCAAAGATCATCCTAGTTCTTAGTCTGCATGCAAATGTAGACATATTTGCATTCTGAATTAAGTGCTGGCCGTCCTCTATATTACGATACTATTCTCCATTATCCAAGTTGGTCTATGAAGGCTATTTAAAAAGTTTGGGGCTATTGCTCTCAAGAGTGCCTTTGTATTAATTACTCCAGACTGAAGTAGTGATTTTTGGTAGGCGCTTGAGAACACATAAATGGTCAATTAATGGTCATCAATTGAACAAGTGAAGGTTTTCAAGTACATTGGAGTCCATTTTAGTCTATCCACCTTCTGGAAATTCTTTTCTTTTCCATTAAACCAGTAGAAGCAAAAATCCCTGGAGGCTATATTCAATTTCTTCTGGATCTCATGATAAGCCCAGCAATTAAGGTTTCTAAGGGGAAAGCACTGGCATAAATACTATATGGGGCAGACATTTGGGTTCTCACAGATACAAAGATATTAGAAACCTACAGTAGTGATATCTTAGTGCTCTACTGGCCTTGTTTCAAGGTATTTCTGAGACCAGGTGGAGGAAAGATGTGGATTTCCCCTCAGTTGAATCGCCAACAAGTGCAGGTGTTAATACCTCCCATTTATGTAATAGCTGTAGACTCAGGGACGTGTTTAAAAGGTGAAGAGCACTAAAATTCAGTACTAAAAGGCAGAGGATTACATTGCTGAGAAAGTGATATTGTTGCCATCCTAATTTGGCAATCGTGAAAGGGCTGTCACTAGCAGTGCCATGAGTGTGGTTGCAAAGAGAGGTTTTTGCTGCTCTGGCTAAATGGCTCACTAGATGATCCCCACAACCACAATGAAATTACTCTGCCAGGTCTGAATGACATGACAACCCATCATGGGTAGAACAAACCCTAGAACAAGCCATGTGTTGTCAGGGTGGCTTGTTGCCTCAGAGTAAATCACCAGGTAGGAAACAGTCTGGGTTCTACCTTGGATGGCTACCCACAGTGGGTTGTTGTGTCATGCAGACCCATTCAGAACAATAGAGCAAGGCTAGAACTGATCCCTACAATTTTCAAGGTGGCCTTACTTCTTGGGTGTTCTATTTGGTTGTTTGCTCAAATCTTCCCCTCCCTTAAAGAGCTATTTACAAGTTTATGGTTTCAAACAGTTTAATCTGTGTTGTCAAAAGATATTCAAGCATCCTAGGTTAGATGCTACTTGGGCTCAGTAGGCTAAACACTTTGTTTAATAGTACTCCCTGTACCTTCTCTCTCTCTCTCTCTCTCTCTCTCTCTGCTATTTTCTTTTTACAGGGGCTGAGCAGATTATGTGTCATTCTGGACTTTATTGTCCAACAGGGATATGGAGGGAATCTCTCTCTCTCTCTCACACACACACACCCAGAAAAATTCATAATGAACATCTTCAGGATATCATTGCAAAGGATAATGTACATTTTGCCTTGTATTTTTGCTACACTGACCAATATTCATCAGCAATAGACTGGGTCAGAGAAGTGCACACCAATGAAAAACATACCTTCAAATCTGTGTGCAGCTTTTCCTACTGGCACAACTGAGTTACATAAAAGTATACAGCATTCCTTTGTTGTGCAAGTACAAATTGACAAATTCATATAAAGGTAACCATGGGATTTGGCAGGGGCAATATAAAGACTAAATCACTTGAGTGTTCTTGTCCAGCAGCATCACCTTCACATGCCCCCTCAATGCCACAATCAATTTCACTTTAAAGGTGTGTCTCTCAGCTACATTTCCCTCAATACCCAATTCTACCAGAAGCTCTGATCTGGATCAAGACCCTAGCATTGGTGGGGGGTCCTGTTACAATCCAGATTGGTTCCCTGCACCTACTCTAGAGTAAAAAAGGAAAGACATAACCACAAGACAAAAAATTATAGTAATGCATGTTTTGGCACTGAAATGTGAGGAAACATTGCCCTGATTCAGCAGCTAGACTTTGCAATCTAATTCATATTTTCCTTCAAATCTTCTGGTGTTCCCTGCTGTGTGTTTTCTAAGCATTTGGGTCAAGCATAAGCATTCCAGATGGTGATCAGCATTCAAATCCAACATCCTATAGCTAAGCACTGACCTTTTAATTGCTATCCCAGATTTTACAACCTAATTTGAAGCAGGGCTTTAGATGTTGTTTTCATGGTGGTTTTTGATCAAGATATACTACATTTATTGTTTGCCACCGTACACTCACACAAACATTTATATTTGTACATCAATCTTACTAGACAGAGTCCAGGAGAACCTTGAGGAAACAAAAAAGCAAGCTTGTACACAAAGATATAGAAAGTTTGTTTCCCAGTTCACCCCATCCCCCCACCCCACCCCCATACCAAACAATAATCCCCTACAATAAGTATCTATAGATCTCTTCTGTCTCCCCTCTCCCCATACTTGACCATCTGCTCCTTTACATAGGTGATTAGGATTATTAAAGATCCAAGGTTTGTCCTTCTATAGCTGCATACTAGGCAGAAATTCAAATAAAGCCTTTTTCAGAACTGAAATATAGTGAAAGGCTACGCTGAAGATATGCTTTTGTGCAAGTCTTTTTAGAAAGCACAGAACCCTTTTCGAACTAAAGTACAGATGGAAAATTAGTGCCTTATTTATGCTGAATATCCAGAAAGAGTGACAAAGTCAGTCAAATGAATGTCCAATAAGATACACATGTATTTCTCCAGTTTCTCTATCCCCCCTTTCAACACAATAGCAGACGCATCTGTCTTCATTTCTTTTTTACATTGGTCAGATCCAGCTGCTGTAGAAAACTGGAAGTATTAGCCAGGTATACCTAGTGGGCTCCAGCTCAGCAACTACAATAAACATCTCAGATATGTAAAGTATTGACTTTGCCACACTCTTCTCTATGGGTAGGTTCATTCTACTTCCCCCATACCACCCTGAGCAGACCAGAAACACAAGAGGGAAGGAATTTGCCTTCCTAAACCAGCAAGAAGAACCTCAAACACAAAAAAGGGAGATGGAAAAATGTATCACAAAAAGCAGCCTATATCACTATTGGAGTTTGTATCTTACATGTACTTTTTACATTATGTATAACTTTCCAAGTCAGGCTATGAATGATGGATGTGGAGTATCACATTACAATGAATTCCCTCTGTTCCTTATCTATCTTTGTGCTGTGCAAAAGAAACCTCTTACAGTACACTTTCCAACCTTGTTTCTGTATCAAACGCAAGGAACAAGGACAGGCATTCACGTAGACACAGATCTTGCTTCTACCTGAACTAAGGAAGGGCCTGGAGAGTCCACATAGCCAGTTATGAAATACCATTTTGGATTCCACAAATACACTTTGTAGGGTGGGAAGAAAATATCTTGGAGATTTAGGAACGGATATGTTGAAGGTTGATGGGATGTGCCCCTAAATCTCCTGGGAACCTTTTGATTGTTTGTGTCAGAAACTCTTGATAGGTGGTGATACATCACATAAGCATTCTGCATCTATGGCTGTGGCTGTCAGTAAAAATGCTTTTAAAGTGAAAGATGGAGATAGTAATAGGGCATCTCATTTAAAAATTCCATCTGTCTCCTTTGTAATCAAGAGTAGTAGAGGAAAATAACAGTGAGGTTAACAATATACTAACTCCTACACCAGTAAACCTAGCCAGAGGCTGACATCTGAACCGGGGAAATAAATAAAAGCTATTAAAATGCTTGTATGTGACTGATCAGGCTCTGTAACTCTTCCTGACATTCAATTAACCAAGGGTTTTAAAGACCCATTGCCACTTTAAATAATCTGCACCACTTCACATAACACAAATATATTAATTCTCTCTTTAAAGCATGCTGCACTAACAATCCTAGATTGAAACAAAAACTTGCTGCAGCAAAGGGGGAACATTCTCACAAATACTTTCTGCCAACCTTTAAGAAAGGAAATATGACTTTTCCTGTTCTACCATTAGGCCGTAGTCTTGCATCAATGTGTTTTGCACGGACAGAACTACCCAGGAGGTGAACTTATTGACTTAGGGTAGCTATGGTCTTTCTATATCCTGCCAAATGATAAGGAAATTCTTTTACCACATCTTAGGTACAGGTGAGAAGCAGAACACATTCATGACAAATCTGGAACGGTTAAGCACTTTTCTCATTTATTTTAATGGAAGTTGATTTAGGCATTTGCTTTAACCTTCCAATTCACATAAAAGGGCTTAAAATGATGGCTTCAGGGTTGGTCCTACCACAAGGCAGAGAGAGGCAGTTGCCTCAGGCAACAGATGCTGGGAGTCCAGCCCACTTTGGCCCACAGAACTGGAGGAGGCATCATCTTGTTCTTTGCCTCAGGCAGCAAAATTTTCTTGGGACATCCCTGAAGGATTCACACAAAACATTTCTGTTGCTATAGATTATGCTGACATATCAGTCCCCCACCCCCGGGCCCACCTTAAGCAATACAGTCCATGTAATGTCCAACTGCCAGTGTGTGTGTGTGTCTGTGTGTGTGTTGTTTTAATTTATTGTGCATTTTATTGTATGTTGTGAGCCGCCCCGAGGCTTCGGCAAGGGGCGGCATAGAAATGTTTTAATAAATAAAAATATATATATCGCCATGTTCACCTTACATGTCCTCCAAGTATAGCAAGATCCTATCATCCTTCGTGTTACAGATCGACTAAGAAAGACATTACAGATTCCCAGTTATGAGGGATAAGCCTTTTTGTGATGACAGTGACTGTATGCATCTACTTAGCATGACCTGCACTAATGTCTCAGTTCCTCACAACATACTCTATCATGTATCTTTTAATGATTTTTCTAAGTTCAGATTAATCCTTATATTTCAGGCTATAGGCAAGTTTGAACATTTTCCCATATTTTTTCTTTCCCTTGTTTGTCTCTCCCTCCATCTGCCGTTTCACCACCTTTTATATTTGTAATTATAATTTATAATTGTTCCCTCCTTGGGAATTGGAAACTGTTTATTTTGCCTGTAGGATGCCATGTACATGAATAGCACAATGCAAATTCATAAAAAATGAACAGGTATATCAAAATCTTGCAAATACTGAGTAATCTTATACTTCTGAGTTTCTAGAAGATGAACAATAAAAGAAATTTCCCCTACATTTTCCACTGAATTCTATTAGTTCACCACAACAAAAATAGAATATAAGACATTCAATGTAACTTGTGTAAAGCAATTATACTGGGAGGCAGGCAAATATCCAAGTAAATTAGGAGTTTAAGAAAATTAAAAGCAAGAGTTCCACATTACAGATCCAAGACAACCACACCAATATCATGTACATTGTTCAAAACAAAACAAAAACCCCAACCAAACACTATGAGACATTTTATGAAAAATGACACACAGTTTAACTTGATCCACAAAAAAAAAGCTATACTACTGATTAATATTATTGTGAACAGCCACTGGATTATGAACAGTTTTGAATTACAAAAGACACAGAAAACAGTGCAAAGCCCTGCATGACATTTTCAGGAGTTACTGTTGTCCAAATTCATAAAATTTTTACCTGGAAGCAAGATTCTTCAAAAACAATAAGGCTCACAGAGCAACTTTTGCTGCAGGGACATATACCCTACAAAGGAATCCCAGCTGACAGGTGGATTTGGGGTAGGAGATTTGACTTCCACATAACTTTCATAGGAAGCAATTAATTTTCCTTATTTCAGTGTCATAAACATACCCAGCTGTAAGGAGCTCTTGAGCGAACATGGATATGAGAGTACACCTAGGGATTCCTAGGAAAGTAATTATACTTATATAAAGTAGTGGAGGTGGCAGTGATGGCATACAAGATAACAGCTTTTAGACATTAAAATATTGTTGGGCTATTTCTCAGCCTGAGTGCGAAATACAGATATACAATATATACAGAATACAGAAATACAATAGCAACAAAGTTGCTCTGGGCAGCTCTGCCTCATCAAGATGAAGAAGGTAGGCAAGTCATGAGCTGAGCCAGCTGGAGCCATGGGTCAGACTAGATGACCCCGGGAGGACCCTTCTGACTTGCTCTGCTTCTGTGTTTCTAAAGTGCCATTCAAAGGACCAGGCTACCTCTGTTTCCACTGGAAACTGCAGAAAGGGCTTCAAAGGAGAAGCACGGCATCCCAATTACCATACCTGCCTACTGAGAATATGTTTGTTCTGTCTGTCTGTATTTATTTATTCAGTGCCATTCCAGGCTTCCCTGTTCTGGGGCATTCCCCTACTTTGCTGTATACCTCTAACACTTATCTTGGTTCCCTGTAGCCTAGAACTCTGCCTCCTCCTGATAGCCCGGGGCATTCTCATGCAAGCTGAAACACAGTCACATCAGCCCTGTGGGATGAGGCAAAGCAAATAGCCACCCAATGCACACACAGCAAGCTTGATGAAAATGCACTATGCCTTTTCAATCATGTCCCCCAGTGAATTTCAATGACCAGCTTTCTCCCTGTGTCCCAACAAGTACACTGATCAATGTGGAACCAAGACGACCAAGGTGCTAGGCCCCCTCTTGCGAACCCCTTCCCAAATTAGCTTATTAACCTCCAATTACCTTACGAGTCTGATGAGGTTTTCAGAGTGTGAAAGTGGCAGCCCAGCTCAGATTTCTTTTAGAAGTCTATTGCCTCCCTCACTTTAAAAATGCAAATAACTTAACGAGAATTGATGGATTCACTTTGCTCTGAATAAATTATATTAAATATTTAAGGCAAGGATTTTCAGCAAGGAGTCTTTTTCTCTTGTGGCCCAATTTTCATCTTTTGTTCATGTGTCTATCATAGTATTACCTATACAAATGCAGAACAAATGTAGAACTAATGACTGGTTTATGGAGTATGGGAATGTACATATAAGTTCCTTTGGCCTTTCTACGTGCTAATGAATAACTACAGAAAACTTATTCCTGGAATTGCCAGAGCATGTTTCTTCCATTTATTTTTTCACTTGAAAACACTGACATCCCAACACTATTTCAAGCACAAGTAAAAATATTAGGATTGGGGTGGGGGACGTTCTAACAATAGGGAAGGTAAGGGCTAGTAGCTACCAGTGAATCCCAGTTTTATTTATTTAAAACATTTTTATGCCGCCCCCATCGCAACAAAGCCTTGGGGCGGCTCACAACAGTTTTAGGCCTAGTCCCAGTACTCCTGACAGTCATATGGGTTCAGAAGCAGATCTGATTCAGACTTATTGAGAACCTGGTCCAGACATGGAAGGCTCAGGTCCTGAGAGCCTAGCTCAGCCAGGCTTCCCATCTGATTGTAGGCTGAGGAGAATGAGCTGCCTTTTCAGTCACAGCTGCAAGAGAGGCCCTTTCAATCACTCCTCTGAGCATACAGGAACTGGGCAGGAGGAAGACTCCAAGGGGAGTAGTTTGGGAGTTGTCAGTCATGGTGAGACATCAACTCAAGATGGTGGAACAGGGACATGCTGTTTAGTATAATGCTTTCTTACAGACTAATTTCCTCTGTCAGTATAAATGTCAGAAGATAGGATTTAGCAGGGCTCTATTTAAGCCTATATACAACCTGGACGTTACCGTATTTTTCGCTCTATAAGACGCACTCCCCCCCCCCCCTCAAAAGTAAGGGGAAATGTCTGTGCGTCTTACAGAGTGAATGTGTGTGTGCCTGACGCCCAGGATGCTGCCGGCCCACCTGCACCACGTGGCACCACCTGGCCGGCACGCGCTCGGCACACTCTGCTCCATCACCCCCCCAGTGCAGGTGAGAGCTGTGCCGCTCAGGGGGAGCGGTGCGGAGGAGCAGCAGCCGCAGGCTTTAACCCGCCCGCCGCACAGAGAGACGGACTGCTCACTCTCACCGCCCAGGAAGACCTGCCGCCGCGCCGCCCAGAAGACCACCGCTGGCATGCTGCCGGCCCAGCTGCACCACGTGGCACCACCTGGCCAGCACGTGCTCGGCGCACCCTGCTCCAGAGCAGGTGAGAGCTGTTAATCACAGGTCGGTGTGTGTTTTCAAATGGCAACCCATCTTTTAATGAAGCCCATGGGGAAGTGATGGGGAATGTGCCTGTGATTATCAGGAAGCTTTCCATGGATCCCTCCTCTAAAAACTAGGTGCGTCTTATGGTCAGGTGCATCTTATAGAGCAAAAAATACGGTATGTTGAAAATGCCATTTTAAAGCATGAAATACTTGCTTGTCTGGACCATTCATGAACTCTTGTCTGCCTTGAATTGCCCATACTTACCATAAACTTTGGGCTCTTATCTGCCTTGTAACCTGTACCATGGGATCTATAATTTGAACTGTGTTGCTGCATTTTGATTATGAGACTGTGTGAAATTAGCCTTGAGACTCATTCCTGATCTAAGCAAAGTGCCAATAGTAAATGACTTTGCTAGCTAATTCATGCAAGTTATGCTTCTTAAGATGTTGCCATGAAATCTAAGAAACTGATCTTTCTAACTGATCTACTGCAATAAAAACCCTCCCTGTTACGCATCTTTTCCAACTTTCCTGTGTGACAAAAAGCTGGATTTTTTTAAAAAGCTGCACAAGAATCAAGTTCACACCACAGAGCAATTACAACCAAATTAGATGCATTTCGCCTGCTCTGCTATAGAAAGTCACATGAACAGATGTTTGCCATATTTCACACACGCTGAGTATCCCTCTCACAAGAAACCCTTTACAGATACAGCAGGACTCCCATATTGGCTGACTTGGTTACCATGTTTTCCGTTAACCGCGATTGACCTCGGTCTGAAAGAGAAGTCATAAAGCGCTGTAAAGTGGCAAAGGAAATCTAAAAGTGCTGAGGTAAGAATGAATGGAATTGGGAAAAAGACATACATTTAGTCTTGAGTATGAGTATATAGTTTGAGTTTATTTTGCAGCTTGCTGCTCACCACCAACCGCTGCCCACTTGCTATTGTATAGTGTTTGCTATCCACTATTATCCACGGTTTCAGACATCCATGTGGACACGGGGTGCCGCTGTACATAATTTTATCATGGCTAGTCTGGATATAGTTCACTGTTGCCCCTTTTTTCCTGTTGTACCATTCTTATTTTGAACTGGTGCCACTGGTCCATGTGTCCATTCACTAATTTCTTTCAATGGAATCTAAATCTTGCTCCTTTATAATCCCTCCACAATCTCCTCCCCACATCATGCTATGCCCCAGCATGCAAGACCAGATCTGACCTGGAAGCTTTAAATGAACCAGGTAATATCACATGGCCCACTTTAGTCTACTGCTGTTATGAGGTTCCGTACCAGTCTGGTTGGTTTCCCTGTAGCACCCAGCTTCGCCCAGAATTTGGTGGTGGTATAAGCTGAAGCTCTACTTGGTATCCCTCAACTTCTAGGTTCAGGACCTGTTGAAAATGGATAATCTTGCATTTCTCTTTCTTTGTTGCACATTCTTGCTGACAAAGAAGTGGTAGTTCAAGATGGTGAGTTTGCTCAAGCTATGTGACACAAGTTAGCTTTGATGGAAAAGTCTACTTTTGACACAAGTTAGCCTTTCCATTATATTGTGATTTAATGACAAAAATAAAATCCCTTTTCACCTATGTTTACTGCCACATTTGGCAGAGCAGAAATACCACTCGGCTTAGTCAGATGCATTGTTTCTGTATTAAAAACCCAATCTTCTCAGAAAATAGCAAAGCAAACAAGATTCGTTCAATTAATAGATGGAACTAGCAGATAAAGAGCTTGATCAGAGCTTACAATTGGAGCACTTATTCATCACAGCCAGCCATCTGGGCATTCCAACTGCTGGGGTTAATGGCTACTCCATAACCTATATTTCCTTCACACCTCCCTCCAATAGCTTGCAATAAGGTTACTACTACAAAGTGAGATCACTTAAGCTACAGACTATGAGCTGGCAGTGTAGAAGAGAAAAAAACTATGCCAGATACACACACACACAAGATCTTTCATGTTGAGAGCACAAGTACTGTATATATTGGCATATAAGGTGACTTGCATATAAGACAAGGTCAATATTTTGGGCTGTTTATGTCTGTTGGGCATATAGGACAACCTCCAATTTTTGCTTTGCTATTTTTGGTTTCAAAGGTTCTCTTCTTTGTTGATATATATGGTATATAAGCAATCTCTTTAAGACTGGGGGAACTGAGAAGAAAATGTTTCCCATAATACAGAGGGCAGAAAGAGGCAACTAAGGCAGGAGGATGTATTTACTTTCCATATTTATTAAAAATTATTAATTTATAGAAAAATAGATCTAAAATATATAACACAAAGATATGAAAATAAAGAATTAAATGTAAGTCTACAATATATAACTTTACATAAAGAATAAGACGACAAATTAAAGTAGAAAATATCAGGAAAAAAGATCATACTGAATGTGAAATATATTTTAAGGAATCTGCTACTAATGCATAAACATGGATCAGTTAGGATATGAATGAGATGCAATATGATAACATTTGTAGTATCTTAACATCAGAACTTTGAGAACTTGTACAGGTTTATGAAATAAATTAGTGGTATACGTTTTACCATCCCGACCAATTCTCATGGTTGTGGCAATGATTTGAGTCCAATATCAATTGTTGATGCTTGGGTCTGTTTAGTATTTTAAATGAGCATTGAATTTTCAGATCAATTCCATAGATTTATTCATCACCTAAAGAAAACACCCTTAATTGACAAACATCTTTAATGACTGACAACTCTAGAAATAAGTCACTAAGAAAGTGACCCTATGGTTGAAGTTAGAGCTCTGTTCCAAACCCTGAATATGGGATACCCAGCTCCATTTCTGCCACCTCAGACAGCAAGCATGTAGAGAACAACACCAAATGCCTCTCTGAGGATAGGAATTTGACCTCAGAGAGGGGTAAAGAGGGTGTTTTGATAGGTGGGGAGGAGATACCAGAGAAGCCAGGATACCTGTTATTCTTTCTTCTCCGTGGCCTCCTTTCCCAGCCCTCCAAAGCACCTTGGCTAAACAGCTGTCTAACAAAAATGCAGAGCAGGAAGTGTGGGGATACAGGCTGGATAAAATGAGCATGAAAAGTCAGTCTATTATTATGGGACATTGATTTGAAGAAAAATTTGCTTGGATTCCATCTGAATTGAGGATTGAGCCATAGGGTCTGGACTTGAAAAAAAAAAAAAAAAAAAAGCCAAGTTTGCCAAGAAGAACAAACTGCCAATATTTCCCAGGAAATCTGGCAGAAATAAATTGCATCAGTGAAACACTTAAATACCAGCATGCTGGATCCTTGCCATTTAACTTTCAACCAAAAGCAAGCTTAGATGTCACCATTTACAAATAGATTTCTCATCCTGTGTAGAAAGAAGTGACAGGTAAAACAGGAGTACAACATAATTTAGGCAAGTAAATACTGTGTAAACAGAAAGGAATAGCATACAGACATACACCCGATGGAACAACTGCTCCTACTGCCTAGCAGTTACACCATGCTTCTGCCTGTGAGGGCTGCAGATTAAAAATACATGCATGGCTGAGTATTTTCACAGCTGCTTTCCAGCATGCCAACTTGTACCTGAGCAAAGTTCCCCCACTCCCCTCCCTTGTTTTCTTGTATCAGACAGCAGAGGTTGACAAGCTGAGCATTTCCTCTCATAGAGATAAGACTTCATTTTTATGTCAGCTAAGGTCACTTGCAGCTCCTCAGCCTTGTATCTCAAGGGCTTCGATTCATCACTGCCAGCATGGTCAGAATGGAATCATCCATTTGCAACAGCAGGGAGTCTGCCTTGGAATCTCAATGCACAGCAGCCAAGACCTCCACTCCCCTGGCCCTTGCAAGCGCAAGCACACATATAGGAAGGCCTAATCTCTGACTGTGATCATTGTGCATATAACCCACATGAAGCTAATATGTCCCTTCTCTACCTCTGTATAAATCTTCCAGGTAACTATCTGTTGGGTGTGACACAAAATTAGAAGAGGACCATCCTGTACAAAGCTAATTTGAATTCCTTTCAAAACTTTCTGAATTGTTTTACAGTCCCCATGGGAAGGGGTTCAAGTCCCATTGCTGAGGATGTTTAAGAATAGGCTGGATATGAACATGGTAGGCATGTCATGAGTGGAGCTGGCTGGAGGCAGGGGTCAGACTAGATGGTCCAGGAGCCCCCTTTCTGAGTCGCTCAGTTTTTATGTTTCTAATTACAGGAAATGCATTGTCACAAGATAGGTTTGCACAACCCAATGAACTGGTATTTTCTTACCTTTCTTTGCTCTGTTGTGTTGTTCAAACTTCATCACACTATTTCAGTGTGGTACGTTTGCTTCTGAGAAACCGTGAACGGAAACAAGAGTCTGTTCGACGGCTTCTCGGAACCACAACCTGCCACAGCACCAAAGCCAGAACCACAGACCCAGCTGGCAGGAGTGACCACTGCCACTCTTGCCAAGCACCACTTGACAGTGGAGTGCAGAGAGTGCCACTGACAGCTGCCACTTGCCACAACTGTGGGAGGTGCCTCTTCTCCATCCACCTCCTGCTCTGAAGATTTCTATTTTGTTTCTCCCAGGAGGAGCAGGCAATCAGATGGTCAGTGCTAGGAGCAGGTGGGAGGAGAATTGCTATAATTTACCTAATCATCTTTCAGGCACAAACTCCCCTCAAAAAGCCAGACACTGAGGAAATCTTGCAGTATTGCTTGTTGTGACATGTAGGAAAAGTGCAATGTGACCATTCTGGCTATACAAACATATTTGGAGGGGGCTGTTTGTGTATTGCCATATTAACTTGCATTTTGGATGTAGTCCAGCTCTATAAAAGATCCATCTCTGAGGGTGGCCATACCTGTTGTTTCAAAAGATGGGTAGTAAATAAATATAGCATATTTATTGTGCCAAGTAGGATGCTGTCACCACCTCATTAATCCCTTTAAGATAAATCATTGGTGCTAGACCAGTTTTAGAGACAGGAAAGTCCTCTTCCAAAGCCAGAAGGCACACTAGTTTAAGGAGCCTGAAAAGCTGGATGAACAATGGCAATCCTATGCAAACTTATCCAAGAGTTCAGTATCCACTGAACTTGGTGCAGTGGAACTCTCAGTGAATAACCATATCACCATGTCTGTTACTCACACATATACATGAACTCACATCTGTAAAATTTCATGGCAAACATAGAAACCAAGGGAACTTTACAGAGTTGTGACACATCCAGAGCAGTTTGTCTACTCACTCCAACTAAGTAGGGAAACAAATCCCTCGAAATTGGGGAAGCGAACTGAAGATCAACTATTAAAAGTGAATACTACAAGCTTTATTTTACCCTAAGTTCTCTACAGAAGAGAATAACATTTAGACTCCCAGAACATGGACTGATGCATTAGTTCAAATGGTCTTAGAAGATTAATTGAGGGGCGCTTATTCAGTGACAGAGCATATGCAGGTTAAGTCCCCAGTACCTCCTGGTATTTATTTATTTAAAGCTTTTATATACCATCCTTCACTAAAAAGTCCCAGGACGGTAGTGCAATCAAATAAAAGGTTGGAATCAGTGCAGCAACGGGGCACTAGGATGGTGGCTGGTTTACAGGGAAAGCCGTATGAGGAGAGACTGAGGGAGCTGGGTCTTTCCAGCCTTGAGAGGAGACGACTCAGAGGGGACCTGTTAGTGACATACAGGTATGGGAGGGGGTGCCACCCAGAGGTGGGTCATGACCTTTTGTCCCCTGCAGTGGAGGGCAGGACATGTTCCATTGGAACAAAGCTCAAGGAGCCAAGATTTAGGGTGGATGCCAAGAAGTATTTCCTGATGGTTAGGACTCCTAGGGTATAGAATGGGCTTCCACAGGAGGTGGTTGAAGCCCCAACGGTGAGAGTGTTCAAGGATAGGCTGGATATGCACATGGTAGGCATGTCATGAGTGGAGCCAGCTGGAGTCAGGGGTCAGACTAGATAGCCCAGGAAGCCCCTTCCGACTCACTCTGTTTCTATCTTAAAAGTACAGCATCAGGTACAATTATCCTGTACGACGCTCTGGAGACCAATGCCAGCCAGCGTTGACAATACCCAGCTTCCCAGGTCCCAACAGAGAAAGATGGAAGCTGGGGCTTAATGCAATAGTGAGAGAGGTATCTACATACATTCTGAGTTACCTTGGGATAGGCAACACTTTTATCATTTAAAAGACACACATAGTTAATAGAACAGTCCCTCTACTTTTACATCATAGGCTGTCATTCCTGACAGCTTTCCATGCTCCGGCTGCTTGTCTTAGAACGAAATGAATTATTTATCCGAGGTGCCACGGTGACACCAATAAAACAGTGGTGCAAACAAGCCCCCTTCCAGCCCTCTCCATACTGGATGACATCAGGGGCATAGTCGTGTCTCTTGATGCCTGTCCCCGGGCTGAAACTCCAGCTGGAATTGCATGGGAGGCTGCTTCATCCCCTGCTTCACCTTTGCCCCAGTGGAGGAAGGCATGGCGCAAAGACAGCCCGGCCAACGAGGTGGCTGGAGAGCAACCTTGGCCAGATTACTGCTTTCATGCCACACATTCCTTCCACTGGGCAGGATATGGTGTGGGCAAAGCAATTAATGCATTTCCTGTCCTTCCAACTGGAAAGGTGGCCAGCATGCTAAGGGGAATCTACCTGTTTTCTCTGTTCAGTTTTCAGGAGGCAGGGCTTGGAAAGGGAAGCAGAGGGGGGACAGAAGGAGTGAAAGCCTTCATTGGGCAGACAGGGAATCTACACAGACCAGAGGTTGCCCTAATCTTGCAATACAAGATATAATACTTCAATGGCAGGGGGATAGAAGGCCATCATTTGCTGAGCTCCTGCGTAACAACACAGGCAGGGTTGCAGTATAAGTCGCATCTTGAAGCAAGCAAAAGCATTTCTTTAGCATGGGTCCTCATTTCAGAAAACTTTGATATTGAGTAGTTTGTAACACAAAACATAAAGAGGTGAAATTCGCTATGTAGACAACAGGTGGTAATTAGTCATTGCAATTATAACTGTTGCCAGTCTTAAAGATTTATACTCTTAAAATCCAATTACTTAATACTTTCCAGGTCCCTGGACTTATTATTCAGAGTGTGAGAAAACAAGTTGTTATCCATTTCAAATATAACCTTTCAATTTCACCAGTTTTGCAATTGACATTTCTGCTTTGCCTTTCAGTATTGTTTGCTATGTCCACACTTTGATCCAGTCCCCCATTATTCTGCTACCAGATGCCTTCTCATGAGTATCCAAGGCTTACATAGTAGAAATCATTTTCACATTGCTTTTCACAGCACAGGAGACACCTTGGTTGCAATTTGAAAATAGAACTTGCATTAATATATAAGCAATAACAACTCAAGAAAATATGTGCAGGAACAATTATCATAGTTATCCAACCAGAACTTATTTACACATTTTTTTGAGAAATGGTGAGGAGTATGTGTTTGAATCTAACCCTTTTTAGGGTAAAGCTGTCCTCTTAGGTATTTGTTCACATTCGTAGTCAAAACTGGCAGGGAAACACATTACTAGAAAGAAACATGGGCAGGCATGAAGTTCAGTTTTTCTATCAAGCAAATTCTATCAACATTTTCTGTTTACTCAAAGGAGTAGCAAGCCAGCCTCCAGCAGAAAGATTTACAAATGCCACTCCAGTGTCTGTTCAGTTGTCACTAGCATCATTTTACAAAGACAAAAGTTGTACAGAGAACAGATGAGGTAAGCATGTGAAAGGAAAACAACTCCAGAGGCAGATGTTTTACATGAGCAAAATACGGCTTCAAAATGTTGTGCTTGCATTCCATTTTGAAGTGATACCTGTCAGGGGGCAGAACGGTGTTGTTAAAATTGTTAAACTAATAGATTACATGGTAGTGGGTCTGTGATCCTAAACAAAGTCATTTGGAAGTTATGTTCCACTAGATTCAACAGGACTTGCTTGCCAGTAAACCTACAAGATTCGAGTACAAGAGAACTGAAATCATTGGCCCATTACGATGTCTTCGGAGAAACATCTAGCACCTTATTCAGCTATGTGTTTCCATGCTTGTTCCTAAACACCCCATAGCAGTAACACCCTAACAATCTCGTACTGTCCATGCAGAATTTCTGCATAAGCACTTTGAAATAAAAAGTATTACCAAAAATATGGAAACAAGAAAGGTTTTACAAAACTGACACAATCAAAAACAGGCTTCTCCTTTGTATTCATGAGTTATTCCAAGTAATTTGGTCGAATTTATGAATACGCTGAACTTTGAAATCTTCTAACAAGATTGGACAACCACATGTTGGGGATTACATGAGCAGAACTGGCTGGAGCCAGAGGTCAGACTAGATGGCCCGGTAGACCCCTTCTGACTCGCTTTGTTTCTATGGTATATCACAAGCATTACCTGTGTTCTTTCTATTTTTTCATAGATCAGCTTATTAACATAAAGTGTCCCCTTTTGTTTATTAGCCAAATGCTATGCATGGGAGCCCTTTCCTCTCATGCCTGATGTGAGTGGGGGTGGTCATCCTTCCCCAGGAGAGATGGGACAGTAGTGTGTTCATGCTCACAGGTACTTAGTTCTTGACATTTCTGTACCTTCCCCAGCTAAACACAGTGTCAAAATTTAGGTTTTCCCATCACTCAACAAAATAACATCCATAGTTCCGAAACATCCTTTGGACTATTACAACACGTACGTACGTACATACGTACGTACGTACGTACGTGTGTGTGTGTGTGTGTGTGTTAGAGGGAGAGGGAGGGAGGGAGGGAATGGGCCTTGAAAGAATTTAGTACCCCTTCTCAACCATATCCTTGGAGGAACTGTTCATGATTGCCAAAACAGGGACCATTAAATTATAGTGGGGAAAAAGCAATGGCAGTGGGGAGGGAACCTCTATCCTTTGCCCCCAAGTGTCAGTTCAGCATTAGTGGAGTGGCCAGCAATGACTATCTACTGGACAAGAGTGGCAAGGTAAGGTTTACCCATGAAGGGTAGTGTCATCCAGGTTCAGCCAGGGTCAACCCTACAATAAGCCACGGGTTAGCAAAGTGGTCACATTTAAGCCAACCTGACAAATTTTATAAGACACAGTGGGCTGTTGCGTCCTGCAAACCCAAATCTATGTGTGGACCGCAAATATTATTTGACCTGTTTTAATGCATATAGAACATAGAAACAGATTGAGTCAGAAGGGGCCTTCCAGGCCATCTAGTGTGATCCCGGGTTCCAGTCAGCTCTGCTCATGACATGCCCACCATGTGCATATATTTTTAATACATGTTCATGCTTGTTGTAAACTGCCAATATTCTTCATGTTATTATGTGCATGTGTATATATAAAATTTACTTTAACTTTCGTGTTATAAACTTTTTGTGATGTTTCAATATGTTTCTACATAGTGTATTTTTAATGTGCTGTTGTAAATGGCCAGAGTGTGTCAGTTGTTGGGCAGTATAGAAAACAAACAAACAAATTTAGACATTGAGACACATATACATGCCAAAAATTAATAATAAGCATGCAGATAAAAGAACAAAGAAGTCCAAGTCTTAGCAGTTTAGCTTGAGCTGCACTCAAAGAAAGCCCCTTCCAAAGCCTCATTTATTCTTGGAGTATCAATCCTGCTCTTTTGATTGCTAATTAACCGCTATAGTTCCCCAGTTGCCTCTCCTGAATGAAAGACAGGCCTTAGAATTATATCAGCACAGCTAACCATTGAACCATGTCAACTGAGCTTGTATTAGCATTTGGAGGATTGCAAAGTCTCTACACATGTTGTACTGTATAATCTGTCTGTAAAGGCACTCCAAGGAGAAATACCTATAAAAGGTTGTGAAAAGAAGTACAGGAAAAGCTCAGGAAGAGCTCTTCTCTTTTCATTATACCCAAACCAGACAAGGAAATGGCTGACTTTGGTTTAAATAGCTTTATTTATTTATTTATTATTCTTAAAGTATTTAAGTACATGATGCTTCACCAACATACAAGACGACAGGTCTCTGCCCCAAAGGACTCATAGCCCCAATTCGAGACATGGGATATAAACATGGTGGAAGAGTTAAACAGGGAAGGATGTGAATTGATTTGAATTAAAAACACTCACTACAAGAGCCTTGAGGTAGCTTCCAGGCAAAAAACAACAATTTACACAAAGCTCCAAGCCACTTGCTCATGGCCCCAGTATGTCACTAGCATAATAGCATTAAGCAGAAATTCAAAGGTTTGCTTTATTTATTTATTTATTTATTAAAACATTTCTATGCCGCCCCATTCGCCAAAGCCTCGGGGCGGCTCACAACATTAAGTTAAAATACAAACATTAAGTTATAACATTAAGTTAAAATGTTTGTAAACTGCAAACATTAAGTTAAAATACAAACAATAACAATATAAAATAAGTCGCCCTGGCCAGATAAAATCCAATAATATTAACAATTAAAATGACGTTTAAATAAAAAGGTCTTCGCCTGGCGCCGAAAAACAAATAACGACGGCGCCAGGTGGACCTCTCTGGGGAGTGCATTCTATAGATTGGGTGCCACCGCAGAGAAAGCCCTCCTCCGAGTACCCACCCTCCTGATTTTTTTCACGGAGGGTTCCCAGAGAAGGGCCTCTCCCACAGATCTCAAGGGGTGGCCAGGCATATATGGATGTAAGCGCTCCTTCAGGTAACCAGGTAACCAGGACCCAAGCCATTATAGTTATAGTAGTTTATACCACTACCAAATAATCTATAGGGTTTTTATTGGATATCACTAATTAAATTCCTTATGCAAACCTCTCCACAGGACCAAAATTCTTAAAGAACAGGTTACTTACCTGTAACTGATGTTCTTCGAGTGGCCATCTGTGCAGTCACACATATGGGTTCTGCGCCTGCACAGTGCCTTTGGCCGGAAGATTAACAGCTAACGGTTTTTGGCGGGAACTCCGCTCCCCCTCCCCCCTAGCATTATATAAGGAGTGGAGTGTCTGCCATTTTCCAGTCTTTGAAAGACCAACGTTTGTTCGTATAATAAGGTTTGTCAGTATGACAAGATAGCCAAATTCAGTAGTGGTACGACACATAGCAAAGAGATCATAGTATCGAAAGAAATAGTCGGACCACCCATGACACCAAGCGGGGTCAGAGGGTGGGTTGTATGACTGCACAGATGGCCACTCGAAGAACATCAGTTACAGGTAAGCAACCTGTTCTTCTTCGTCGTGGCCTCTGTGCATCACACATATGTGTAGAATAGCAAGCTTACCTGAAATGGAGGAGGGAGGTGTCATCAACGAAGGACAGAAGAAAGAACAGCTCTGCCAAAAGAGCAATCCTGCCTGGCACGGACATCGAGTCTATAATGTCTGGCGAAGGTACACGGAGTAGCCCAAATGGCCACTCTGCACACATCTTCTATCGGGACTCCTGATGCAAAGGCCGAAGAAGCAGCGACATCTCTTGTAGAATGGCCTCTTGGAGTAGATGGTAAGTCCAACTTAGCCAACTGGTAAGATAGGACAATTGTATTTACTATCCATTTTGAAAGACATTGTGAAGTGACTGGGCAACCCTGATCATGTTCCGATTATTTCAAAAAAAGTCTATTGGAACGCCGAACAGACTCAGTCCTGGACCTATAAAAGGCTAAGCAATGACGAACGTCCAGCATATGTAGAGATCGTTCTATCGGATTCGAAGGGGTCGGAAAGAATGCCGGTAAAACAATCTTCTGTTGCATGTGAAACGAAGTAGCGACCTTCGGAAGGAAAGACAAATCCATTCGAAGAACCACCTTTTCCTTATGAAAATTTAGGAAGGGGGCGTCTACCCAAAGGGCGCAGAGTTCAGATGATCTACGGGCTGAAGTTACTGCAACAAGGAAGGCCGTCTTCCATGAAGCAAGGCGTAGATCGATCGTCGCCATGGGTTCGAAAGGTGATCGAGTCAGTGCTTGTAAAACCACCAAAAGACTCCAGGCAGGCATTAGAGGTCTTATAGTTGGATGTAGATTACTCAATCCTCTTAAAAATCTTTTAATCAGAGGTTGAGCAAAGATGGAGAGGCCATGTATAGTTCCCCGATAATGCGAAATCGCTGCTGTATAAAACTTTATGGATGAGGGTTTGAGTCCAGACTGATGCAATTCAAAGAGAAACTGAAGTATCTGTGAAACAAAAGCTGAAGGGGCCGGAAAAGAGTGTAAATTGGCAAAGTTAGAGAATCTCTGCCATTTTGCCGTGGACAACTTCCTAGTAGATAGTAGTAGCACAGATTCGAGGATATACTGTAGGTCTGGGTGTAGACTCTGCTGAGCAGGAATAGTTGGAACAGTTTGTGGTGCCAATACTGTTGTATCAGAGGCGATCATTGTATCCTCCATGCAGTCTGTTTCAGCAATAGCAAATCTGGGTGACGGATTGCGCCCTCCCTCTGGGTAATGAGATAAGGAAGACGAGGGAGTTGGAGAAACTCTTCTCTGGAGACGTGAAGGAGAGTTGAGAACCATGGCTGGCATGGCCACCAGGGGGTGATCAATACCCCTGTGGCCCCTTCGTGAATGATCTTTGCCAACACTCTCATGATGAGTGGGATCGGAGGGAAAGCATAAAAAGTCATGTTTGTCCAGGGGATCATGAAAGCATCCCCGAGGGAGTCCTGACCCACTCCCGCTCTGGAACAATATGCCGTGCATGCCCTGTTCCGTTGTGTGGCAAACAGATCAATGTCTGGCTGGCCCCATCGGTGAAATAGCATGTCGCGAACCCGATGGTCTAGCTCCCATTCGTGGGACTGTGACATATGTCTGCTCAAGAGATCAGCGTCTGTATTTTCCGTGCCCGCAAGGTGAACTGCTAGAAGAGTGATACTTCTTGGTATGCACCAGTCCCAAATCTGCATGGCCAGGTGGGCTAGTTTCCGGGATCAGGTTCCCCCTTGTTTGTTTAAATAAAAGACTGTCGCCATGTTGTCTGAGGTCACCTGGACGACCTGGTGCAGAAGCACATCCTCGAATGATTGAAGGGCTTTGAAAACAGCAAGAAGTTCCAGAAAACTGATATGGTTCCTGCAATCCCGATGACTCCATATCCCTTGGGTACGTAGATCGGAACAGATTGCTCCCCATCCCAGTAGAGACACATCGGTACCAAGGGTTATTGTAGGGTACCAGGGTTGGAATGGAACGCCTACGGTTAGATTGGCTGGGTCTATCCACCATAACAGGGACTGAAGAACGGACGCCGGGAGTCGAATCCATTTGGGTAGGGGGGTCTATCTGTGGTCAAAACACCCCGTTGAAGAACAGCTGAAGGGGACGTAGCCTGAGTTTGGCGTGTGGAACCACAGCAGTGGAAGCAGACATGTGACCCAACAGACTCTGAATAGACCGGGCAGGAGCAGTTCTTGTTTGTCGAATCCGAGCGATGCAATGAGCAATCGCATGTCGTCTGTCCCGAGGAAGGAAGGCTCTTGCCAACGTCGAATCCAGTCAGGCTCCAATGAAGTTGATCACCTGCGTAGGGAGAAGGGAAGATTTCTGTTGATTAATACAGAGTCCGAGATTGTGCAATAGAGCACATGTAAACTCAACAGCAGACGAAAGTCCTGCTTCTGTGTCGGCGACCAGCAACCAATCATCAAGGTACGGGTATATCCAAATTCCACGTAATCGAAGGTGTGCACAGACAGGGGCCATACACTTCGTAAAAACTCTTGGTGCAGTGGCCAATCCAAATGGTAGCACATTGAATTTGTAGATTTCAGAGTCCACCGCAAAACGAAGGAAACGCCTATAACTTGGATGTATTGAAATATGAAAATAGGCATCCTTCAGATCCAATGAGGTGAACCAATCCCCTCTTCCCAGCAATGGAAGAATACTTTGAAGTGTGGTCATCCGAAACTTCTTTGGTGTTATAAATCTATTGAGAGCTCTCAAGTCCAATATTGGTCTTAGACCCCCATCTCCTTTTGGAACCATAAAGTATCTGGAATAGAATCCGTGGAATCCTTCCGATAACGACAGGCGACGAATAGCTCCTTTAGCGAGCAGTTGATGAATCTCGTCTAACAGTACCAAAGAAGTCGGAATATATCGAATAGGATTCGCTGATGGTACAACGTCAAATTCGATTCTATATCCGTGCTGGATGATAGATAACACCCATCCATCAGATGTGATGGACTCCCAAATGGAGAATCGACTCTTCAGTTGATCCCCAAATGAGAGGGGGGAGGGTGGAGTTGGAATGAGAGGAGAGGTTCGCTCGTCGCATCAGCGCTGTCGCCTGTCTGTATCGAAACGGTGGCGGCCCTGTTGGAAGCGCTGTGGCGGTTTTTGCCTGTGACGCTGCTGACGTTGATGCGGTTGCTGCTGCCGAGGCAGAAACTGTTGACGGTACTGTGGACGTGACCATGACCACTTACGTCGGGGTAGGGATTGCAATTCCATACGACGGGCAGTCATCCTTGATTCATGGATTTTCTTCAATTTGCTGTCCGTCCTTGCATGGAAGAGACCGGAACCGTCGAACGGCATCTCTTCAATTCTCCGCTTCATCTCGTCCGGAAAATTGCAATTACGCAACCAGGCGTGTCTGCGGAAGGAAATTGTACCAACCAGCGACCTCGAATCAGAGTCCACGTGGTGCCTCGTGGTAGAAAGCTGTTGCACAGCCACTTGCATAGCTTCCTTAACAAAAGTCTTAGCAAGTTCGCCTTGGTTTCCCGGAAGAGTATCGATGATGGCATCCAGGCGTTGCATCAGGAAATACTGGTAACGCGCCAGGGTTGCCTCATAATTAGAAATTCGTAAACCAAGGCCCGAAGCTGCGTATACCCGGCAGCCAAGGGAATCAACCTTTCTGCCCTCTTTGTCACGAGGTGAGGTGTGTCCACGGGCTTCCCGACCCTGTGAGGATTCTACAACAACTGAATTCGGCTTGGAGTGACGGAGAAGCAACGGGATGTCCTCTTCCCGCACCCGATATATGGACTCGTATTTACGAGAAGTCAGTGGTGGGTGAGCTGGGAGGTCCCATGGCTGGGTCATTGCCTGCCGTAAGGTCGTAATAAACGGCAAGGCAATAGGTGTGGATCGTTCACCTCTAGCCACATCATAAAAATGATCGGTGCTCGGTCCCCGCTGTTGGTGGGCTTCTATATCGAGCGATCTCACTAGTCTGGCCATCAGATTGTTAAACGATATGTACAGTTCCTCAGGCAACCCCGGACCCTGGGAAGCAACTGCAGCATCCGGCGAGGTTGAGTCAGCCTCAGACTCTTCGGATTCCATCCAGTAGGGGGGTGGTACACTGGAGGAAGAATCTCCTAGAGACTCCAATCTGCCACTCTCTCTAGATGGTGCCCTTGGGGCGTCTCTGGGCGTTGAATGGAAATGCTGCCGAGGCGCTGATGGTGAAGATTGTCCCCTAGAGGTTGGATAGTAGGCTGTAGGGCTCCTGTCTCGGAGCAGAGGAGTACCTGGAGTGGTATCAATCATCAGATCTCACATCCGAGGAACGGCTCCTACGGCTTCTCGGAGGGGAGATGGCAATCTCAATATCCATCGGGATCGGAGGCATCGGGGTTGGTGATTGAGCCCTAGGTGGGGAGTCTCGTATTTCCCCATCAGAGATGGAACCCCTCCTCGAATCCATAATGGGTTCGGCTGCCAGCCAGCGTGGTGAGCCCGGTGGGGTAACCCTCATAGCCGCCTGAATGGTTGGGACCGAGGGGGGTCAGTTCCGAAGTACGTATCGGAATCAAGGAAGAGCCCCAGCCCGAGTGATGGTGTTTTGCCTGCTCGGGGTTCTTCGGCTTCTTAACCGGCTTGCCCATCTTATCTATCTTGGCCTTCTTATGCACAGGATATTTATCTAAGTCGCTGTGCTTTCTTTTTTCCTTTTACTTCTTTGGCAAGCAAACAGACTGATCGGCCACAGCACGAGCGCCTTCTTCAGAAGGGCGTGAGGGTGGAGCAATGGAGGAAGAGGCCGGACGTTGCGGCAGGTCAGCCAAAGTTGGACGGCCTTCAGGTGGGGCCACAGCAGTGGAAGGCTTAGCCACCAGCCGGTCCAATTGGAGGAGAGCCTGGTCCCATAAGAGTTTGCGGAGGGGGTTCTCCCTGTTCTTCCTTGCCTGTCTAGAGAAGGCCAAACAATGGCCGCACTTATCGGTTCTGCGCCCTTCCCCCAAACAAAGGAGGCACACATCATGCGGGTCCGCGATGGGCATTTTGGAACCGCATTTTCCACACTTGCGGAACGCCGCCCGTTGCGCCATCATAGAAAGAAGAAGAAAGGAGATAGTAAAGCGGGAAAGTAATATTTTTGGGTTTTGTTTTGTTTTTTTTTTTAGGAACGATAAAGAAGAAAAAATGGTGCAAAGTTAAAGAAATATAAGTGAAATACTAACAACAAGAACAAGGGATACAAACTTGGTAAGAGAAAAAGAGATTTTCGGATGAGCAAGAAGGTAAGTAACAATCTGAGCGAGAGCAAAGCGGCACGAGGCACAATGAACGGTAGTTGCAAAGACTGGAAAATGGCGGACACTCCGCTCCTTATATAATGCTAGGGGGGAGGGGGAGCGGAGTTCCCGCCAAAAACCGTTAGCTGTTAATCTTCCGGCCAAAGGCACTGCGCAGGTGCAAAACCCATATGTGTGATGCACAGAGGCCACGACGAAGAAAAGGGAGTGATTCAGCAGGGTGACGGCCAGGTGATGAAACCCTCAACTTGGCATGCGTCCATCCACTGGTAGATATTTTAGGCATAGGATAAGAATTGCAATGGCGTACACTGAAGTTTCTCTGTAAATGGATAACGGAAGTACACAGCTGTAAATCTAAGCACAGCAATCTCGTGTTTGCTGCGGTTATCCCTTGACTGCCGGAGTCTCTAATGCAAAACTAGAGGTGCTGGATGCTCCTAAGAACTTTGCTTTTATCATGCCCTGCTGGGACAGAAGGTGAAGACAGAAAGAATCCTTACATCGCTATCCATTCTAAAGGGCTCCATGCTAATGGATCTGGCCTGATCCTGCTACCAGTCTTATTTCTCTACCCCTGAACATACAGTTTTCACGGACAGGCCGTGGAATAAGACACTTTGTATTCATAAACCACTGTCCATAGCTCAAGACCTTCTTGCAAGGAAAGACTTGTCTACTACACAGACAAAAACAAATTGAACTGTCATTGTTCACTGCCAAAGCTCCCTATAAATAACATCACACTTTATTTTTTAAAATTTATTAAAGTAAATAAATATATAAATCATGGTCCCCATTCTGTTTTCTGTGGTGGACCATAAATTCCAGTGTCACCATTTGATTTATTTGTCTTCTGCAACCTTGCTCTGACTTACACTCTTTCTGTGAGAATCCAGCAACAATAAATCTAACACCACTGTGGGGAATTCACATGAATTAAATGCAGTGCAACCTTCCATGACTTCTGAAATCCCCTTTCTCAAATTCTTTTTTAAAATGCAGAGATCAAGACAGAAGCTGGCAAGTATGAAAGAAACTTTCTCTCACTCTTCTGGTACATGTGACAATTCCCAAAATGACAAAGTTGCAGCAAGGGCCTTTCCCGCTCGGAACGTAATCCAAAAGGCCTTATTCACCACAGAAATATCATTGAAACAAATGAGTTTTACACAGAAGAACTATTCTGTGGATTGCACACTCAATCAAATTCACTGCTTTGTCATTGCTTAGATAAGAACAACAACAAAAGTGGAGTGATTCAGTTCTGTGTGTTTTGGAGTTTATACTAGGGCTAGGACAAAAGTTTTTCAGAGAACATTTAGATGTGAAAAGGGAGACAAAGGCAAAGACTAATTTTACACAAATTGCATAAATTGTGCAAATTGTGGAGCCCAGGCATGAATTTTGCATACATCTGAAATAAACTGTTAGAAAATTCAGGGTGGCCAAGGTGGAGTGTGTGCATACACAGTGAGAGGAGGATGCTTCCATACCTTTTATATTAAATGTTGCAAGCATGATTCATATCTAAAAAGTTGTCCCTGGGGAAGTTCCATCTTTCATAAAACTGCAGAACTTTGGGGCCAAAAGCTGCATATCTCTAGTGCAATTTGCCCCACTTTCGGCCATCAAGTTAGAAACATGTTGAAAGTCCATCAAGCTCAAATGGAGTAAGCTTTACAGTATCCCACTTCCTTAATACCAATTCCTTTTTATCACATGTGATGATGGACTCCTGTGTGTCTGTCTGGAAGAAGGAAGTGATATAGGAAGGAGACAACTTGCAACTTGTTATCCAAGAATCAGGAGAGAGCCAAGCTTATTGTTAAATGCTGGATGACAGAGATTGATTTTCAAAATCTATAAACAGCAGTAGAGGGTCCGCACTCCCTGTAGTCATTGGGTTCTTCAAAAATGGGACGTCCTATTTAGATTGATTATCTCCAAATATAGAAGAGCTTTTCCTCTCATTCAGTGTAATGTTCTAACCCTAACATTCTAGATGGTAGATGTCAAAAAATTGCAATTAATAACAGAGGTTGTCCCTCTCACAATGAAGAGATGGGATCTATTCTGCATGTCTTTGTCAATTATCCAGGAGCTAGGGAAACAATGATTCACATAAGAACATAAGAAAAGCCATGCTGGATCAGACCAATTGTCCTTCCAGTCCAGCATTCCATTCACATGGCGACAAATCAGCTGTTCACAGGATTTCTGAAGTGGGATGGGTGAAAGACCTCCCCCTGTCCAAGCTCCTCAGCGTATGCAGGCATGATGCCTCAGATAATGGAGGTAGCACGTAAACAACAAGGCTAGTAGCAACTCCTCCTCCATGCATTTGTCCAATTCCCTTTTAAAGCAACCCAAATTGGTGGCCATCACAATTTCCAGTGGCAGTGAATCCCACAGTTTAACTGCATTGTGTGAAGAACTTCCCATTAGGCAATGGTTGATTCTGATTAAACTTGCTTACCATTTTATTTGAAGATTCTATCATTTCAGTTACAAAGCAAGTTGCTAAATTTTCTAATGTATCTATCTGGATCAAACCCTTTATGATTGTTTCTTGGTTCTGTTCTCAACTTTCATGTACCATATTTTTTCAATATGTACTACACACACACACGGATTTGTAGACCGTAGATCAGCCGTCCCCAATCTGAAGTCTTCTTGTACTCAGCATCCCTAACTATTGGCTATGCTGCCCAGGGCCGATGGAAGGTGATACCCAAAACACTGGGAGGGAACTAGGTCGAGGAAAGTTGGGGTAGATAATAAACTCCTCCCCGCAGCAGCTACTATTTCTGATCTGTACTATTCTTATTACTACAGTTATGCAGAAATGAGTATCAGGGCTATTTATGATGAAAGAATGGATGTAAAGATGTACCATTTAAATAGAGTTTAAGGATATTTTCACGCAGAGAGAAAAGAATTTAGCTCTAAGACTCAACTAACCCAAACAAGCCATCCGCTGCTTCTGGCAGCGAAACTGAGCAGACCCTTTTGCATGTAGCCCAGAGGAAGGCAGGAGGCAGCAAATCTCTGTCATTAAACTAACAGCACCGAACACATTTAGCCACCAAGGGTCACTGTTGATTCACTCACCAGCAGAGCCTAGGCTGGCCTGCTGGTAAATTGAAAAAAGAATGGCCAACCGCTCCGTTAGCACGGCTGCGGCTCTGTCTAAAGCGTGCACACCTCTGTTGTTCCTGAAGGGCGGACAAAACACACCCATAAGATAAAGAGCAATGCTTGAACAGCAGGCAAACCTAAGCAGCCTGAACATACTTAGTGGCCCAAAGCAGGTAAACCTGTAATATGTGTTCATCCACATTTAAGGGGGAAGAAGGCAGTCAAGGTTTGATAAACCAAAGTGACCACATCTGGCTAATTAAGGAACACCTGGACTCCAGACTGGATAGCATAGAATTTTTTAACATAAGAAATGGATAGGAACCATCGCTACAGCCAATGTACAGCCATATAAGCCCGTGTTTACATTCCAGCAAATCCGACACCACCCAGTTGGATAACAATCCAAACAACAGACAAACAATTAGGAACCCCTAGTTCTGTGTCTATGGCATTAACTATTCTACAATATCCCAAAGATGGGAATGTAAGCCATCTGGTATTGTCGTTGTCATTATCTGGGGACCCAATGTTGCTTTTCTTCTGAGAAAGATTTATTTTTACCTCATTTCTGCATAGAATAGTGTAAAGGGAAAAGAGACATCAGCTCTAGCTTCTTCCATCCTTCCAAATTCTATCCTTTTCTCTCCATACTGTCTCTGTGAGAAAACCTTCTTTCCCACTGTGTCACCTTGCCCAGCCTACAACTTTCCTCTAGCTGGCCTTCCTTCTTGCAATATCTCCTCTCTCTTCAGTTCAGAATCAGAAAATGTCTGCTAAACTTGTTTTTCCTTCATAGTTGTGGTTTATATCACCTGGCTCTTTAAGTCCAGCCTGCTCTGATGTCATGTCATGATAATCTAGAATTTCCAACACTGAGTTTTAAAAACATTTGCTGGCTGGGGAATGCTGGGAGTTAGACAGAAGGACTAACTAAACATGCATAGTATTGTGCCCTTAATTTCTTTGCCCTGACGAATGGCCAAATGTAACATAACATTAAATGCAAAGGTGCTTTTAATATGCAGGTATTTCAAAATGTTACAGCATCAGTTCAAGTGGCTGATAATTATCAGAATCTCAGCAGATGGGAAGAATGAACACTTACTTCCCCTGCTACAGCCCAGAGAAAAACTCCAGCTCTAAAGTTGGTCTCTACTGGCACCAGTGGGGAATTCCTTCCCAATGTAAAGGTCAATTTCAGAGGAGAGATCTCTCTCAATAGGAAGCAAGGGAGAGATGGGATATGTTCTAGTTCCTGGCCTGCTGTCATCGCACTATATATGAGGCATCACATCCCAAGCAGATGCTACTTGCCTTTTTAAAAACCTGCACACTGTCACTCAATGCAAACGCCCATTTACCATCATATGTGGTTCAGCTCTGAATCTCATCCTCACTGCCCCTGGCACCCCTTTTCGCACCACACAATCAACTCCGACTTGTAACCTGGCTTCCTCTTCAACTAACCGTCATCCTGGTCTATTCCTTGGGACCCCTCTTGTATTAAATGAAGCTTGCAGCCCCCCAGATGTTGTTGGGCTGCAGTTGCCATCATGCCGCAGCATTGCCTACACTGGCTAGAGCTGATGGGAGTCTAGTCTAACAGCACCCTGCCTGCTGGGATGGGTTTTTTTTCAGGGGGGTTACTTATAGAAAACATAGAAACATGGGGGGGGGGGGGGAGTCAGAAGGGGCCTCCCGAGTCATCTAGTCTGACCTCCTAGCTCCACTCATGTAATCCCCAACATGTGGTTATGTTACTCTGTAAATCACCATGTATGCTGATGATGCTGTACGAGGAGCAGCAGCTGCACCATGCTTTTTGGACACTGCATGGGTAAAAGGGCTGCTTGGCTGGCCTGCTTACCCCAGTGCTGCTGCACTGCCTCTTGCGGTGGCCACTGTTGTGGTTCCATTAGAGCAGCAGACACTGGGCCATCATTAGGAGGCCCGGTTTTGGACAATTTCCCAGGCTACTCTGCCGGACTCAGAAAGTACAGTTTCATAGTTGTTTGGATGGCAGTGCAATACCACCGCATGCATGTCTGATGTCAGAGTAAAAAACATGAAGCTAGCAGCAACTGAAAAAGCCATGTTGGCCTCAGGGAGAGAATGAAAGCATACAAGTGAATACAGTGAAGGAACAAGACACCAAATTAATGGACTGAGAGGCACCGACCAGAGGGAGGAGAATTTTCACTCATGTGTCAGAGTAAGAGTGGATCTGGGTCAAGGACCCAAAACAAATGCATATTGGAGTATAAGTTGCCTGACTGCCTTCACCTATGACCGAGTCTAGGAGAGTTCTTTCTTTGTGTCTGGGTCTATTTCTCTTCCTTTTTGGCAACATTAATAATATACATATTGCTGCCAGCTCTGGATTATTGATCTGAGAGCATCATTCCATCCATCTAGGTGCACAGATGGCCACCACGCTACACTGTCCAAGTGTTTTGCTTTCATTCATTGATCCCTGCAATACACCTGTTAAAAAATCTATCACAAGTGCTTTATGGATGGTAAAGAGAGACTCTGAGCAGTACTTGGCTGGATTCACGAGCCAATGAGGCCAAAAATAAGAATATTCAAATTGACTAAAGCCAGATTAAATACAAGTATACCATGATTAACTGGTTTGTGGAAAGTTGCCTCAAGGACTTTATTCAAGGTCATGAAAGAAATATTTGTGTGAGAAAGACTGAGGTTCTCCTGTGGTATCCATTACTATTTCATATTAAATTACAAGTAAAGTCTGCACTGCCTATACAGCTTACCTCCAGTTTTCCAGATAAATGATAAAAAAGTACACCATACCGCTTGGCTCTGTAAACAGTAAAATGTACAAGCCAGCCATAAGACAAGCTTAAATGTATCCTTGTAGTTAGAGATCACTAGGAGCGTCTTGGAAAATGGTAGTTCGCTGTAAATTTTACACCTTGTGCTGTTATTGATGACAAACTGTTGGTTGTGCAACAACAAATAAGACCTCCTTTGAAGATCTCAGGGGTTAAGTTAAAGTGTATTGTGGAAGGAGTCAACCAGGTATTTAATCCTATCCATTTGGGATAGATAAGAAGTACAGGTTCCTACCCCTCTGTGGGTGTTAATTAGTTCAAGAATGTTATGATGGTTGTGTTATCACCAAATACTGTTGCAAATGGAGACAGTGCTTCTTTTGCATACATTTAAAGTTTAGTCGAGTTGTCTCAGACTATACTTTTTCTGCCATTTCATGGCATTTGACCCTACCGTCTACTTCTCTCCCATGCATCCCTTACAAGCATATCAGATCACATACTCTATATACTTTATTGAGCTTAGAACTGGACAAATCATCACTGTACACAATGGAAGGCCCACAGTATATGAAGAAGATGGGGCACTGCATAAGGCAGTTTGGACTCCAGATTTTACATGATTTCGGAACAAGACAGTTCAACAGACTCCCTCCTTCAGTGAGCTTACCTTCTCACTGTCCTTATCACCACCTGTTGCTGCTCCTCCTCTTTCCCACTGTTGATACTGCTTGCTTGCTCGCTCGCTCGCTCACAGACTTGACATGGAGAGAGTCTGTAATCTAGTAAGCAGTGCTCTGCTGCTCCTCTTCACTGTCACTAATATCTGGCCAGAGTGAGACAAGCAGAGTGCAATGGTGAAGCAGATGAGCAACACCAGGGAGCTCTTGAGAGTGGGACCTTGGCCAGGGCCCAACCATACCTATCTTTGTTACCCAATATTTGGTAGAAGTAAATGTAAGTTGACGGAGCCAAAGGAAATCGAGAAACAGAGAATGATGTGGGAAAGGAATAGCCACTCAGTTAAATGGATGGAATCTAAAAAGGAAGGTTTCAAATGAAATTCATTATCAAAGAATCTAATGAATCTCCAGCATGGAAGTAAAAGCTAGCAAAGATTTTCATTCGTGTGTGTGTGTGTGTATAGTTTTCAATTTACATTTAAAATTATATGTTATGCTACTTCTGCTTGATTTAGTGGAGGAAACAGGCAAATACAAATCCGAGACTTTTAGCAAAAATAAACAGGCAAGCACCTTCTTACATGGAGGTGATATATGTTAAAAAAAAATCAAGAAAAAAATTGCTGAAGTGTTTTGCTCCTGATTTTCCCTTAGCCCTACACACACTTGATCAGTGGTGTCCCACTGGCCAATGATATTTTCATCATTATGTGAATTGATAATTTGGTTCCATCTACATACCAGTGATAACAGTGATATTTAGTTCAGCTTTTTTATTACTTACTGCTGAGATGTAAAAAGACTTAGTTTTTATACTAAACTAGTAATTGGTTTTGGTCAAATGACTGAAGAAATAAAATGTAAGCAGACTCTGAAAAGAGTCAGCAAAAATGGTGATTGGAGATCCATAAGATCTCGGAAGATGGAACTGCCTTTAACCTATGGGCATTCTCTCTCCTGGGTAGCACAGGTTCACAGCCTGAGGTGCTCCTAAACAGCAAGAAAGTACGTGTATGCAAGTGTAATTTCTTTCAGTGATATTATGCCATTCACAGCCTTTTCTGGTGTACAACTGTCTATCAACAATCATCTATGCCTTTGTAAGCCCCATGAGTGAGTATACTATGTGTGCTGGATGGTCTCATTATAGTGTATTAGAAGCTGTGAAGGATGATGAATGTGGTGCCTCGGCTCCTTATGGGGCTGAGCAAAAAGACCGTATCTGAATGCCCCAGCTACATAGGCCTCTGGGGCTTTTTCAAGGCCTGAAGCCTTTAAGCATATCTGAGGTGGGTGCCTTTCTTTCTTCATACAAACTCAGCCACAGTCTGAGATTTATACAGAAAACTCTGCTTGGTGTCTAGTCTGTAATGAAGACATAACAGGGCTTCCAAGGAATGTCTCCAGCTCTTCTCCTTCTTTGCCCCCAATGTCCTAAATTAGCTGGCTTTTCTGAGACCTAAATCAGGCCTGCTAAGATCCTGTCTGAAGCAGAGTGCATTGTCATAACACAAGAGACACTGAAAGGCCAATAGTGACTGGCTGCTTAGATAGTGCTATTCCCTTGCTACCTATAGAGTAATATGTTTGTATGAACATCCAGAGTACTGCTAAGAAATCCTGCCAGGACTGGTTGTGTTGCTTCTTACAGGAATTCAAACCAGTGCCAACAGTATACTTTATGGGGTGAGCTTACTACTAACTGAAAAAGTTTGCTTTCAACATTTGCCAAAATCTAGTAAATCAATAGAAACCTTGGGCAGCCTCCTAGTGAGGGCTCATATTCATGAGATGAACTGAATAAAAATACAACCTGTCATTTAGAATAATAGAAATAAAGTTGTCTTCGCAAGAATTCTGCTACAGCCTCAACACTCCCAATAAGATATAAAAGCATTGAGGATTTATTATAGCCTTTACCTACCAAGAGAGAAATTATCTCCCAGTGATGCCCCCTTTTTCTGACATACTCTTCAACTTATTTTGATTTAATATACCACCACCCCACCAAAATTAAGCATATCTGGTCACCTATGCACCTCTCCACACAAATTAAACCAAGATGCCCTACTGGAGGAATCGTTTTAAATTGCTTAAAGGAAAGAATAGAGCAGAAACTAGACCAACAGCTTAGTGGTGAAAAACATGCTCTAAAATACAGAAGTGGTGCTTAGTTTTTCAATGTGCATTTTTTATCTGTTGAATTTCATGGTGGTAACTTGCAAAGTAGCTTTATATAAAACCATAGGTAATTAACTCAATTGCTGTGTTCCGCTAGCAATGTATGAGGGTAACTTCAACAGCCCTGTGTATATGCATACATGTAATCAAAGCCTAACCAGAATCTTGTTAATAAATAATTTATCTATACATAAAAGATAATTTATATATAGTACTTTAGCTATTTATGTTCCATTATACCCAAACTCAAGCCCACAGGGTATCATGGGCGGGCGGGCGGGGGGGGGGGCATTTCATTCTGTCCTTACACAACCTACACAAGCCAGGCCTCCCCATGCATGCATGCATTTACCTAGCTTCTGTAACTGGCACAGAGTTTGCAGCCAGGTAAACTCAGTTCTAATTTTAGACATATATTTCTTGTCTTTATAACTGCAGATAATCATGGAAACATGAGGGCAGCATGTGGGCAAACTTTCCCCAAAGATCTCCAAGGATCAGGAAGCCTGAGACATGCAGCTGAGAGTTCCCTTTACTATTCTTTGCCAAACCCCTAACCCTTAGGTGCAGCATAAAGTCGATCTTTACTCCCTTCTTTCTTTTCCATCCCAGACCTGCAATTCTATATCTTTGCCAAAATTCACCATCATTCCCTGCCAGACACTTGAAAGCACACTAAAGCCCCCTTTTAGCTCTGTATTGGCTAACAAACAACTAAGAAATTGGCTTAGATTCCTAGAGCTTCAACTAGGAGTGTACCAACTGAAATACTGTATTTTCCTTAAGTAGCTTTTTGCTGCTTTTGCGGTTGTCATGAGTTTCAAAAATCAAAGCAAAACCAAAAACAAAAATTTTAAACAGAAATAAAAGGATTGGTTTTCTTACCTGACAACTGAGTGAATCTATTGTAATAAATACATATCTACTACGTACCCCTACATATTTTATGTACATGTATAGTGAAAATACATCACTTTTCTTTATAGTTATATAGTTATACATATATTTCAACAAAGGCAGTCCAGATATCCATATATTTATCTATTCATAGATTACACATAAAGACCATCTGTTCAGGAATCAAAAGAATAATCAAGTCCTCGATCTATTCTGTTACCAAAGGTGGTCATTTATTCTTATTAGTCTTTATTGGAATATTAGTCTTTTAGCTGTCAAAAGGGCATGGAGGGTTCATTTCCTTATATTAAGTTCCAAGGGAAAGGTAGATATCTAAGAAGAACATGCTTGTCCATATCTGGACAACAGTCTAAATTGACACTTAGTTTATGAACTAAGGGGCAAAGATTTCCCAACTGAGAGTAGTTTGGACTTTGACCAATAAATGGAGTAGCCAGACAAATATCCAAAATTATTCATCATCTGCAGCAAAGCTGGGACAGACACTAGGAGTCCCAAATGAATAGGCATACATTTAAATTGTAAACAATTATGTCAAAATCCATGAATATTAGCGCTTTGTCAGACAGCACATACTAGGAATTCTAAATATAGATCAGTATCAGTGAAGAAAGTTGACCTCCCTGCCTCTTATCTCTTCTCAAGTAAGCAAAAGTCATACAAAAGCCACTGGTCCTAACTCTAGTTCTTTGGGCTGAATATAGAATTTTAACCCATTTCTAAAACTCTGTAGGATTACTAAAATTTCTCAATGTGGCCAAAATAAATTTCCAAAATATTTTGTCCAAAACCTTCTCCACATCCCCCCAAAAGGAAAAACAGCAACTGTATCTGTTCCATCTGTATTGGTGCACCTAGGTCAACAATGAATCTCTGATTACCTCCCCCCCCCCCCCCCCGTTTTTGATCAACCCTGCCCTGGGTAGCTTCAGGCAAGCCACAGACACTGAAATTCAGCACCCTCACCACCCCAACTGGCAGAATGAGGGGTCATAATACTGAACATCCAGGGCTATTGAAAAGGTAAAGAAAAATGCTTAAAGGCTGTTTAAGCTGTAGCATGAGCCGGGCTCTATTAGACTAATCAGTTGCCCAGGCACACCTTGTCACGATGTCCAAATGCAGGTGGAATGTGTTGTTTGAAGGGGAAAGAGCCCACAAAGAACCCAATCATAGGTCATGCCGGCTTGTTTTGCTCTTGCCTCCCAGGTCTATATATATTGCACTTTGTACTGTCTGAAGTGGTATACACTTGAAATGAAAGCATTTATTCATTCATTTACTTTCTGATTAGGGAAACAAGAGTCGATTCATGTATCATAAGTTGAAGACACAAGATCCTGCCCCCCAGAGGGTAAAAAATCTCCATGCAAGAGGTCAGAGACTTTTCTTGATGGTGGGCCTATTTCAACCATATTAGGGCTGGGGAACTTGTGGCTTGCTATATATTGTTGGGCTCCAATGCCCATCAGCTCTGGTCAGCCTGGCCAATGGTAGAGGATGATGGGAGTAGCAGTTCATCAAAATATGAAGGGCCACAGGTTCTCCAGCCCAAACCACAGGGCTGTGAAGGGTTTCTTTCTGAACTGGTTTCCTGTCAAGAAGGTTGGTAATGACTTCTGCTATTTGCATTAGGCAAAGTCTGATGCTTGCGTAGTGAAAATTACATATTTATTCAAAATATTAATTAATCCCTTCTTGACACCTAGTATACCTTAGACATCTGGCATTCCTCTCTTAATCAGCACAATCTCCAAAGGCCTGGTTTTAAACAGAGTTACTTTAAATAACTTCGATCATAGACTCCAAAATAATTCCTTGCACCGTCAGTTGGTTGCAAACATAATTATGAGACACAATCAATCAGTTGCTAATTCCTGAGGGCAAATGTTGAGGTACATGGCATTTACAGAGGCTTGGTAAGAAACTGCACTACCTAAAACCATGTTTAAAAAAAATAAAACACATTTACAGAAAGATAGGTAATGAAATCTATCTAAGCAAAAATCTCTCCCCAGGTGGAAATGGATAACATTTTGCAGAGTTACTTTCTTTCTCAGTATCCACCTGCTTGTTCACTTTGGTCAGGAGTGGGGACCCTTTTTCAACCTGTGGACATGTCTGGGGTACGGAGGGAGGGGGGACCACATTCCAGCAATGAACAAGGCCAAATGCTTGAGAGGACAGAGGCAACAAGTGTGAGTGTTCCCTGTTTTATTCATCAATGCACATGGGTCCTTAATCAGCCTACAAATTTGGGGGAAAGGGCACCAAAAAAGTAGGGCACCTACTCATCCAGTGTGCACACTTTTCAAAGACAAAATTGTAAACTGATCTTTAACTTAGGGGGTCATGCCCACTTTCCCCCACCCCAGCTGATCGGAAGAAGCAAAAGCCTGCTTCTCCAACTCCTGCCAGAGGGTGGGAGATGCTGTGGATTATGGCAGCCTTCCCCAACCTGGTGGCCTTCAGAGGCATTTGGACTGCAACTCCCAGAATTCCCATCAAGCAGGGCCACTGACTGGGAATTCTGGGTGTTGCAGTCCAAACATTTCTGGAAGGCACAAGGTTGGGGAAGGCTGGAGTATTGGAAGGCAAGAAAAACACGTGTATGTTCCCCCACCCCAGACAATAGGAATTCTGCCGTAAGACATTTGTGATATCATAATTGCTCAGTTATGCATGTGCATAGTAAGGGATAGCTAATTCTTGTACACACTTTCTTTCTGTACACTGTTAATCTGCTGACAGTTTGGGAAAATGTAACTTACTCTAGGCAAACTGTAATAACCGCTTATTGGGTTGGGGTGATTTTACATTCAAACAGAGGAGTAACAATGTTCATCATTTATTAACAATGTTCAATAATCTTGCTATCGCATATGCATATAAGGTTATCCACATGAGATAACAGGTATTTTGTTAAAGGAATAGACCACTGATATCGACAGCTGGCAATATTCAAGGTGAGAAACTATAAACTACTCTTTTCAGAGATACAGGCACACCATTTTAATTTAACCTCATGAACCTGAAGGGTGTCTCCAGGCAGAGGGTCACCTTCTGCTATAATCAGAAGACATTTTGCACCCATTCCATCCTTTCCTCCTTAACAGACTTTCTTTGGTGAGAGGAGGTAAAAGGAGCATTGGGGGGGGGCAAGGGGGAGGAGAGTTACCAGAAGGAGTTGGCAACATCTGGACCTACAGACATTTTGTGAATGAGGCAGGGCAAAGGCTGCATAAAAGCCTTGTCTTTCATGTAATGCAGGAAGGAACGTAACAGCTATTCTCAGTGGTAGCACCAGTGATAGAAGTCCAGTATAGCTGTTGGCCCCAGGAAACACTACTGCGACAGCAGTCCTTTTCATTGTAAAACTGTGCTTTGCTGGAGCAATGGATACTACCTGAAGATTAAAATCCCACATGGAGCAAGCTTTGAAAAGAAAAATATTATGATTTAATAAAGTGCTCAGCATTTAAAGACAATTAAGAGTCAGAGCTTCTAGCTTGTTTTCTTTTTTAAAAGTCATTTTAAGGTTTTATGTTCTTTTAATTTCCCATTGGGACTTTTCGTTCTGTTTTTCTTTGCAACTGCAAATACAAAAACACGGCTTGAGCAGTAAATGGCATGCAGTAAAAACTGTCATCACAGAAAGCAAACAAAGGAATGGTGTGACAGATTTATGACTGAGGAAGCATACATTTTTAACACAAAGCATTTCATAACAGAGCAGAAGAAAAACTCCATTCTTGTTGGTTTTCAGCTGTATTCCAGTATGTATCTAGCTTTATAAACACATATTTTGGGCACTAATATAAAAGACAATTGTGTAGGCACTGCCTCAATGCCCCACCTTTTTACTTAGGAAATTGATGAGATACACCTAAAGTCTACTAAGTGATACTACAGAGAAATGCACAGCTCAGAGATTTAGGTAAGAAAAATGCATTTTAGGGGTGCAGTCCTATGCAGGTTTAGACAGAAAAAAGACTGGCTAAGTGCAATATTCCCCAGGCAGTCAGGCTGGGAAGGGAATTCAGGGAATAGGACTAAGGATAAACCTGCATAGGACCATGGCCTTAAACTTTCAACCAGTTCATTTTCTCAGGACCAGTGAAGTCTTATTGGCAATGAGTCACCAGGCTTCCAAAGCCAAAGTAGCTTCATATGAGGATAGGTCCCTTTACTCAGAGGCGAGATGGAGTCCCAGATACTCTCAGTTACTAGCCCAAGGGTTGGGAATGTGTGCCCATCCAGATGTCACTGGCTGCATTCGCATCAGCCCTAGCTGGCGTGGCCAGAGATGAGCCATGATGGAGGCAGTGGGGCAGGGCAACAACATCTGAGGAGACAATTCCCTTTCCCCACCCATCCCTCTATTCCTTCAACAGATACTATGGGGACACCTTCTGTGCCTGGTGCCACCAAAATGATCTAAGCTACCTTGTTACATTACCTTAAAGATTACTTATATCCTGCATGGTGCAATGCCATGGCTGCAGTAGAACACAAACACTACATGGATATGGGCCACTGCATGCAGCAAGGGTCTCTGAAACATTTTGGTAGCTGTGCAGAGCACCGCCCTCACTGAGGGCTTTTTGACAGAGTTGCATGGCCATCTTAAATCAACAGCTCCAAGGGACAGAAGGCAACAGAAGCACAGGGACATGAATGCAACACCAACTATCTGCTCCTGCTAGGCTAGCTTGGTTTCAAATGTCAGGCTTTCAATATATCCACTGGATTTTGTAATGGGCATTAAAAAAACTGTTATAAACCACTTTGGGGTCTTCAATCAAAAAGGAGAATACAAATCTGCTATATATATTCATACAAGAGTTAAAATTGGCGCTTGGTCTTCTACTCTGGAATTGAGCCAATGCACAAGTACTGGAGCCTGGTGTATAGGAAATCAGGCTCTTCCACTATAGCCACTCTTACGCTGGATCATGGAGAAAGCTAGGGAGTTCCAGAAAAACATCTACTTCTGCTTCATTGACTGTGCTAAAACCTTTGATTGTGTGGATCACAACAAATTGTGGCAAGTTCTTAAAGAGATGGGAGTACCAGACCATTTTATTTGTCTCTTGAAAAACCTATATCCGGGTCAAGAAGCAACAGTGAGAACTGGACACGGAACCACTGATTTGTTCAAAATTGAGAAAGGAGTTCGGCAGGGTGACTTATTTTATAATGTTAATGTGTTTTATATTTTTAGTGATGTTTTGTAAGCCGCCCCAAGGCTTCGGCGAATGGGGCGGCATAGAAATTTTTAAATTAATAAATAAGGCTGTATACTGTCACCCTGCCTATTTAACTTATATGCAGAGCACATCATGAGAAAGGTGAGGCTAGATGAATCACCAGTTGGAATTAAGATCGCAGGAAGAAATATCAACAACCTCAGATATGCAGATGATACCACTCTCATGGCAGAAAGTGAAGAGGAACTAAAGAGCCTTTTGATGCGGATGAAGGAAGAGAGTGCAAAAGTTGGCTTGAAACTCAACATTAAGAAAACTAAGATCATGGCATCTGGTCCTCTCACTTCCTGGCAAACAGATGGGGAAGAAATGGAGGTAGTGACAGATTTTATTTTCCTGGGCTTCAAGATCACCGCAGACGGGGACTGCAGCCAAGAAATTAAAAGACGCTTGCTCCTGGGGAGGAAAGCTATGGCAAATCTAGACAGCATACTAAAAAGCAGAGACATCACCCTGCCAACAAAAGTGCGTATAGTCAAGGCTATGGTTTTCCCAGCTGCAATGTATGGGTGTGAAAGCTGGACCATAAGGAAGGCTGAGCACAAAAGGACTGAGGCCTTTGAATTGTGGTGCTGGAGAAGACTCCTGCAAGTCCCTTGGACCGCAAGGCGATCAAACCGGTCACTCCTAGAGGAGATCAACCCTGACTGCTCTTTAGAAGGCCAGATCCTGAAGATGAAACTCAAATACTTTGCCCGCCTAATGAGAAGGAAGGACTCCCTGGAGAAGAGCCTAATGCTGGGAACAATAGATGGCAAAAGAAGAAGGGGATGGCAGAGAATGAGGTGGCTAGATGGAGTCACTGAAGCAGTTGGTGTGAGCTTGAGTGGACTCTGGGGGATGGTGGAGGACAGGAAGGCCTGGAGGAATGTTGTCCATGGGGTCGCGATGGGTCGGACACGACTTCGCGACTAACAACAATGAGATTCACGCATCGATTTTGTAGGCTCATATTCACCTTGCAACACGTGCTGTGCCAGCTCAGCCCTTTCTACTCATCAAAGCAACTAAAGGATTTCCATTTTGCAGTTTATACACAAAAATACCTCTCACTTCATGCATACTTGCAATACTCAGGCGCTCACATTACATACATATGTACATCCTTTCACTTCACATTGTCTCTGTTTCATTTCACTTTGTCCCTACAATAACTTGTTGTTTGACTACATTTCTATGCCATCTGTCACCCAAGAAGCTTAGGCCACTGCGTATATTTCCCTTCCTCAATGTATGTGTCCAACAATACTGTGAGACAGGTTAAAGTGAGAGAATATGACTGGCCTAAGGTCAACGGGTGAGGACTGTGGCTCAGTCCAGTCCTAGACCAATACTTTACCCACTATATCTTTTACCTTACATGGATTGTCACTGCATGCTATACAGACTAGAAACCACAGCTGGGCAACTGGTGACCTTCTGAATGCCTTGGCACCACTGACTATGCTGGCTAGGGCTGATGGAAACTGTAGGACAAAATATATGAAGGAAAACAAGTTGCCCATTGCTGATAAAAATTCTGAAAGTACGAATTATCCTGCAACCTGCTTTTCCAGCTGTCACTTGCCCTGTGACTGCAGAAACGAAGAGAAGCCAAGTCCCTCTGGCAGTGGACATAAGGTGAAGGATCACTGGGTAATTATACCACTTCCAGCTCACCAAAAATATCAACCTGGCTTCAGCTGGAGGTAAATGCCTGTCAAAAATTCACCTCGGGTTTGTCAGACTGATCTCCTTCTTCCCTAACTCTTTTTCCATTTCCCTTTCTTTATGTGCTTTGTCTTTAAACTACAAGCTTGAGGACAGGGCCCATGTCTGGTGTGACTTATGTATAGTGCCTTGCTAATGTAAACAGAAATATATAACAGGAATAATAAACACTGCCTACCCAATGGAATGATGCCTGACAGTCACCTCCATTAGACACACACCTTAACAAGCCCAACAAGGCTACCCTTCAAGCCAGTTTCCTTTCCCAGCAATGAATGGTTGCTTACAGAAAGCACCTGGTAGACTCCTTTAGCAACAGGTTACAACACATGCATACATAAAGGTCACACATTGAGGGGTTTCCTGTCTACTTCCATATAAACTGCTGTGGTGCTCATTGATCAGACAATGTTTATTCGCCCAATATTGGCCGCTACAGCATCCCCCAACCTCCTTTAGTTGCAGAATATTTAATCTGCATTTGGTGAAGAGCTATCTGAAACCAGAGAATGCACCACACCTAATAGAATCAGGGCCTTGAACCCACAAAGACATTTCTGGTAATCTCCACTATACATGCTACTGTGAGTAAAAAAAAATATGAATGTTTAAAATGTAGGGCTACAGTCTTTAAAAGGCAATCTGTTCCCGCGAGTGCTCAGGAAAACAGCTGCTGTTATTACAGCCATGCAGACAACAGGTATTGATATGAGGCATGCAAGCTCCAAAGGAGCAACAGCTGACATGAAAGTCATACAGGACATTCCATCATCTGTACTTAATGATGAAGCATTCATCAAGGTTGCAGCGTCCATAAGCTTGATGCCTTTTTAAGGATATTGTAAAGCCCTGTTGTAGCAGCTTGTTGGACTGTAGGCTTTACAAATGCCTCCTAAGTCAATGAGGGCACAGCCGTTTGACCAACATCCTATTATGCTCATCTTAATAGATTTACCATCTAAAGTTATTTGCTTCAGTCAGGCTACCCTCCAATCCCACCTCCAAAAGAATCATCTTAAAAATCCCCCACTGTCTGTCTCTCCTTTATTACCTAACCCATGTTCTTGCAACACTTAAGTGTTGTTCTTCTATAGAATACATAGTTTCCCCTAAAAGCACTTTTGTGTACAGGCCAAATATATTAAAAAAGAGTGCTGAACAATTTTCAACTAACAAATAGGAGTGGGGCTTTTTATACCATATATATATTTATGGCCAGGCAAATCAGCAATGAGAGCAAAGGAATTTCACACATTTAGCAACCCAAGTAAACCTCACAGTCAAAAGTCAGTAGCAGCTGGAAGATTCTGAAAAGCAAACCCTTATAAACTCTACACATGGAAAGGTGATGGCTGTTGCTAGCTGGAGCAGCTGAGTGCATTCTTTCTCAAAGGTATTTCATCTTTTAAATGGTAACTGAGTGACAACTAGTGGCAAGCACTATTACTGCACCTTGGTCTGTCTTCATACTCTTCCTCTATGGACTGACCCTCTCAGGAGAAAAAAGTCATAAAACAATTGCATGAAGTAAAAAGATGAAACACGCAAGAGAATTGCAGGCCCCTCAGACCTGGAATCTGGACATTAGTAACAGCTGTCCAAATATAGTAAAATTATATGAAGAACCAGAAACAAAATGGAATGGCACTCCAGCAGTGGGCTGACTAATCTAACATGGTTTCCTTAAATGGGGGACACACACACATATAAATCTAAAAATCCTAAGGTCCATTTCTAAATTTACAATAGGAGTGCATGGTCAGACACTCTCACCAGTTAAAGCAGGAGTAGGCAATTTGTGGGCCTCCAGAGGTTCTTGTACTCCCATAATCTTTGACCATTGGCTATGCTGGCTAGAGCTGATGAAAGCTGCAGTCCAGTGTCATCTGGAAAGCCACAAGTTGACCATCCTTCAGTTAAAGCATACTTTAACTACTCTGTGAATCCAGTTGTGCACTCTTGGTTATCATGATCCGAGTGCCTTGCTGAATCAGACCAAGATCTTCTTAGTCCACCATTCTCTGTCAATACCCAGCAACCAAGAGAGAGGAGGTGGTACACTGGAAATTAGTCAGGATCCATCTGTTGCCCAGCACCCTCAATCCCAACATGAATCTGATTGCAGCAGCAGCACCCTCAAAGAAATCGTTTGGGCCTAATGAAAAAATGCAGAAGGTTGACACTACCTTTGCAGGCAAAGTGCAGTAGGCACATGAACCCCAAGAAGGGGCAGGTATCCAACCCCATATAGAATGTCAACTCTCTGGAATTTCACCTCCTTTCACATGCCCCAGAGGCTAAGTATATTCATGGCTAATCTACAAATGTTGCCCTTTTTAGACTTGTTAAAAAGGGCAAAATACTTCCATGTGAATAGATTTCTCTAGTTTTCTCTCTCACACACATCCATGCATGCATGTATACACACACACACACACAATAAATTTCATGTAGGAAAAAAAAACTAGCAATTTCTGAACAGATAGCTTTGTAGCCTGGCTATTTTTTGATCTTCAATTCATATCTGAAAATAAGAATTTGTCAAATGGGAATGCTTAGAAAATGCTTTCTCTTTCTAGCATAAGCATTGGGTTGGTTGATATTACAGATCTGTATGGACTAAAGTTTGAGGCTGATTTACAATAATGCTCTAATTCTTTGAGGAGTTACCACTACTCAAAAGATCTCAGAGAAGCTTACAGCAAGATGACCAGAGTAAAGCTTCAAACCACATTGCCATTAACACAACACATGCTCATAATTTACTTTGACATAAGCAAAAAGTCAATGTAAATTTCTTCCTTCTTACAAGAAATTGGCCATTTCACATAAGCAAACTGCTGTTATGAATCTGGAATGTTTAAAGCCTGATTCACCAAATGCTTGTGTGAAAAGCCAATTCAGCTTTCCCCCCTAGCCTGGTCTGCAACATGCATATGGCAATTTGAATTTGACACAACCATAACAATCGTAATTTCTCAACTCACTGGCTCAATGTACATTGCTGTATGGCAAGACACCCAACTGGAACATAGGTTTACAATGATTTAAACAACAGTATGTCACACACAAATATTGTAGGACTGCTGCATAGCCATATATGGCTCACAAGCCATATATTTTGCACCCCTACACTGAGAAATGTTTCAACTGTTTTGCAATGGACAGGGGTTCTATGGCAGGCAAGACACAGTTGGTAAGCTCTCCTCAGAACAGAAAGTCAGAAAGTACCAATATACACAATAGATTGTAAAGGAGGTTCTAATGCTAGGGAATGCTACCTAAATGTATAATACTTTCAAGAGAACTCAATCTTCTCAAAAACAGCTTCTTATCTTAGCTCATGTTGTTTGCTATTTCAAATCCATCCATAAATATGCTGAAAGCACTAGGTTGTCAAATTACCAACATAACTGCTAGCCAATTTGTCTGTCTTTTAAAGGCAAGAAATTGAAATGCACATTACCACTTCCACAAAGGAACAGGAAGGCTGCCAGATGTTTTAATGAGTGCAACATATACCTACAAATTTTGCAGTGCAAATTTCTATAGCACTAAGCATCACTTTACAAAGTAAACAAGTTTAAGGTAACTGAGCTGGACTCAAAATCAAATGTAATAAGCAGAAATATTCCCATCAATTTTCCAGGGCTTCAAATTCTACCAGACAGATTTTCAGTAAGTTTGCTTATGTTTGCAACTTCCCTAAAGGTCTAATTTCTTACAAGGAAAACTCTCAAAATTGCCCTCCAGGAAAACTAAACCACACAAACCTCCATATGAACAAGATTAACAAATACAACGGGTTTAACATCACATGACTAGATAAAGAGACAGATGAGTAGCATTCATTTCTCTAATTTTGTGGGTGTATATCAAGTGCAGCAAACTCTTCCAGCTAGTTCTTCCTTGGATCAATAAACAGTTATATATGCAGTCTCTACAACATTACATTTAATGTTACATTTAAATAAAAGCTTCTGTGTTTCATATTCTCTCAAGGTATTACAGATTTCCTCATCACCCACTCTCCCAAAGAAATTAAAGATCATTTGCATATATGAATATTTAACAGAACTGAAGTCATTTTCCTGTCCAACACCCCCCACTTTGTTATGATAAGAGTTTTATCTTTCATCACTGGGCTTCTGAGGAAAATACAAAAGAGAAAACTGCAGTAAAAACTAGTAACCTTTGACTTTTTATTATTAATTTTAAGGGCGTGTTCGTCATTTGAACAATTTGCTGCCATTACAGATGTGATATTACTAGCATAATAATCTGTTGCCACTGACTGCTCACTGGGAGCAGCAACATTTTTGTAATATGCAGTTTCTGAGTAGGGCAGGAATCCATTTGCCAAAAGCAAACAATTACCTTCCCTGGAAACATATGTTTCTAACATTTGCCAGACACTAGATGGCCTCAAACACCTACCCACCATGAGCATTCATGTATTAATACACCTCCATATAATCAGTTTGGGCTAGATCCAATTTTTACTCATGTTAAAAGAAACATTTCCAAAAATAATAAGGACTTGACAACATCCTCAGTAAGTGACTTGGTATGGAAAATGACCGTGCATGGTTAATACTAGGAAAGCAGAACAGCGAGAACTGGCGTTCTTCTCTTTATAGGTCATTTTGGTGGATACAACAGCACATTAACTAAATTCAAGGTGTATGATAGGAGGGTAGCAATTTATACTTAAACCAGGGAAAGTTCAGCTAATGGAAGCAGAGACCTGATTTGTGCTCAGCTATGGTATAAATAACTCATACCTATCTAAAGATCCATGATAATACACTGCCTCCTGCCTACTTACTGCTTTTGGTTCATTTCCTCTTTTGTGAAAAATCCCAGATTGTTAGTTATAAAACCCAGAGTTTTAACACAACAAAAACTCAGGGTCTCCCCCCCCCACCACCACCCAATAACCTAGAGGTTCAGGTTTGCATGCCATTATAAGCAACCCAGGAATTTGTCATTCATGGGTCATTTACAAAAGGAGAAATGAAGTGGAATCAGTGATTGGGTGGAAGGCATATGAAAAACTGGTCAATCTAAGACTTGGTTTGGCAGGTGATATTGGAGACCCAGATGTAACAAGAATAATTCAGAGTGCATGTGACCCATAGTTAGGCAACATGAAAATAAGAAAGAGAACTAAAGAATACTTTAGAACAAATATTTACCTTTTTCAGTGAAAAGGTATTGTAAGCTTTCCAAAGATTACAGTGATCCAATGAGTTTATCAAAGGAGGTTGAATGCACAGGTAACAGAGATGGCAGGTTACAGCATAATGGGTTCAGACAACACAATGATCCAAACTCAGGGATTGCTGTTAAATCATGGGATTGAAACTTGAATTACTGAGTGGGCTCATATGATACACTAGGCTGCTGGGCATCCTTAGAGGGGCACCTTGTGGATCCCCATTAGGAATGCAAAAGAGGGTTTGACTACCATTTCCATGATCTCAAGAAACCCAGACTTCTTAAAAAAAGAAGAAAATGAAAAATTAGTAGTCAAGCTACAGTGGAAAAGCCTCAGTGTATAGCTTGTAAGGCTTACTATGCTGAGTGAACCTGCCTATTGTGTTTTCTGAGCCCAGCTATACTAACTAACCATGATTAACTAAGAGCAACACATGAAGAGAATAAAAGGTGTGTTGTGGGGTTTTGAACTGTGAATTGTTGGTTTTTAGCAACCCATGGTTTAGTGTGGCGAGGTTCAGAAAACACAATAACACACTATATTATTTATTTTTATTTATTTTTCGATTTATATCCTGCCTTTTTTCCTACAAAGGGCTCAAGGCAGCTTACATCATTCTCCTCCTCCATCTTATCCCCACAACAACAACCCTGTGAGGTAGGTTGGGCTGAGAGTCTGTGACTGGCCCTATTCCAACACCAACAACAATCCATCCTTCAATAACAACCAACACTCAACTCATACTCTGTTCTTAAGTGTGGGTTACTGTATTTGTCATAATCCAGTTAGGAACAAGTCACCATGCTCCTCTAAAAGCAATTGGGTTGTTCTTGGTCCCAAGAAGACGAAGGCTGTGATGGAGGACCACAGGTTAGGCCCCCCCAGAGCTCCATGCAGTGCAGCACGCAAGACAAAGCAAAAACTAGATTCTCAAACAAAGCCTCCTAAGAGAGTTAAAAACAGAAAAGATTGGATACGTGGCTGAAAGTTAACTGACTTGGCACAGAAATCAGGCACAGAACTCACTGATTTCTCTTTGGGCAACCATTTTTTTAAATGTCAGACTATCACAGACACCTTTGAAATACAAAAAGGATTGATTGGAGGCTGATCTTTGGTGAGGTATATTAAACTGAATAGGTAGCTGAGTTGTCCCTTTAGCGCTGGTACATAGCAAGTTTCTGAATATACAATGCTGTAGGGCAGGTGGGAACAATGTGTGGTCCTTCAGGCATTGTTGAACAACATCACTGGCTATGCTTGTTAGGGCTGATGGGAGTAGCAATCCAACATCAGGAAGCTGCATATTCCTTACACCAGGGGTAGGATAACATCACAAATTCTAGGCTAAAAGAGGTAACATGCTGGCTGGGGAATGCTGGGAGTTGTAGAAGTTTTTTCTCTCGAAACATACATAGCACTGTATCCTTAACTGCTGTAAACAGCTGTAATGTGTTGATCAGTAGCAGAGATGCTTCATGAATAAAGCATTTTTCCGCTTCTCCGGGGATCTGGAACAGTCAGTCCAGAATGTACCTTGAACAGCTTAGCTAGAGCTGTGACTCAACACACATCTGCAGGTTCTGAAGTTCCTACCCTTAGTATACCAGCAAGTTGTGCTCTTATTGATTCAATTGAGTTAGAGGTCAGCAAGGATTAATTACAGCTATGCTTGTCCTGGCTGATCCTAAGCCAGCCTTGCAAGACAACATGGAAATTCTTGAGTCAAGATCTAGGAAGTATACCTGAAAAACAGCAATGCAACTGAGCTCCTTGGCAACAGGGTTCTCTTGCAATGTGGTCATCATTTCTATGCCCCAGGCCTTGCTTTCAAGGCTCAGTGCTCATGAAAACAAGCCCCTTGCCTCATGATGAAGTATAATCCCTACTATATTTGTATATCGTGTAGTTATGACCAAGAGCGAGACCATCCATCTGCAGGCAAAGCAACTAACTCCTACAGTATGATACTTTGAATCAGAGACACAAACCTTTCCTTATATCATTGAAATTAAAACCAAACAGAAGCATACTACAAATATGCAGAGAGACTGGATTGACATGACAGAGGAGGCCAACCCGGGCAATGGAGGAGGCTGTGCAGGGCATGGCTTGCTCCAACATCTGGTGTTGCTGCCAACCAGCTGTGGCCCCAAGTGGGAGTGTCACAGTGGGTCAGCTCTGGTGCCAATCTCAGCAGAGGCAGCTTTACTGAGCTGGCAGCCCTCCCATGTCAGATGTGGGCTCTCATCAATCCCTGTTCAGGGGCCCTGCAATGAACCTTGGGATACCTGTTGGAGGACTGAGGGGAGAAGGGGAAGGGCACATGTGGGGTCAGGCTAACTCACCACCCTGGTACTGAAGCATCATTTGCAACTCTGATGAGATCCTTCCACTCTCTTTAAAAAAGGGTGCAAGCTCCTAGCCAAGCAAGTGTTACCCACTTGCTCTATGAGCTCAAGTAACACTTGTGTGGTAAGGTATTATATTAGCACTCAAGGCTGTATTTTGCTCCCAGAAGAAAATCCAGTTCCTCCCTCAGAGAACATGTGCACTGCTATTAAAAATATCATGGGGATATTTAATTTCCAGGAAACTATTGGGCAGCACCTGTGATATCAAAAGAATGTAAGAGGAGTCCTGCCGGGTTACCAGAGGCCTATCTAGTCCAGCAATAGCTTTCCCAGTGGGGCTAGCCCATTGCCTAGGTGGGGACCACAAACAGGGGCTCAGGGTGAAAACCCACTCGGACTGTCATTCTCCAGCAACAGTTACTGAGAGGTAGCACCTAGCCATGGTAGCTAATGGCCACGGAATGCCTTTGCTTCTGTGAATCCCCTTTCCAATATCTATATAGAAAAAATGAATATTTAATATGTTGAAATTCTATCAATATTGTTGTGAAAGGCATTTTTCTTTAATTATGTTGTTACAGTTGCAAAAACTATAATCCTCATTTTAGGCCATCACCTGTTGTGATACCAAATTCCGTAATTTAACTGTGCTCCGTGTGTGAAAACTTTGTTTTCTCTGTCTTGGATATCTTCAGTTTTACTGAACAACTCTGGATTCTAAGAATGAAAAAATGTCTCTGTCCACTTTCTCCACCCCTTGTATGATTTTATAAACTTCTACTACCCCGTCTTCTTTATCGTACAGTTCCAGACAGTCTTCATAAGGTTGCTGCTCCAGCTCCAGATCTTTTTTGGCTTCCCTCAGTGATGAGCAGTACAAATCCCCATGTCCACACCATCTTGTGATTTGGCTTTTAATAAAGTAGTAGTCAGGGGTAGGGGTAGTGATGCTGGTAATGGTAATGGCATCTTTGACAGCTCCTTATTTCCTCAGCTTTTAGGGAAAATAACTCCCCAAAGTCAGTCCGTCCACCCTTCCTTCAGTTATACCCCACAAGACACCAATTCTCCATTTTGTCAAGCTTTTGACAGACATCTGTGGAGCAGACCTTTGACTAGCGCAAGAGAGAGCAAGGGATTCTTCAAGCAGAGCTCACCTATAGTTAACAAGTGCTCATTTCCGCTCATTTCTAGGGCTACTTTAGCAAGCTCTAACTCCCCATTGTGCTAGCCATGGGTCCCACATATGCAAAGAATAAGCAGAGGAGGAGGAGCAGTACTACATACTACCAGTGCATCCCCAACTCTTAATACTGAATCATCATCTTGACAGTTTCACTTCCTAATTTTGACAGCAAAACTGAAATTCACAAAGCACGTTCACTGTACCACAAAGCCACCTTTTATGAGGAAGCATCCTTCAAATCTAAGTTCAGTGCAGTTTCCACTCTGAGGCACGACATCTACTTTATCCCATTTATGTCATGTGGAGAATTAGCTATAGCAATATTATCACAGATTGGAAACAGAGGTCACTAGAAGTAATATGAGAAAAGGTGTCATTATACACTGTGTTCATGCATCCCATTACTGTCCCTTGTAAAGAGATATTGTGGGTGTTTGCAGATTCCAAAAACCTGCAGAACAATTTGAGAAGAGGTGACTGTTGAAAGAAATGGATGCATTTCTGCATCAAGGTGTTTGTCCTTCTCTATTAGGAATGGGCAACTTGTGGTCTGTGAGATGCTTTGGCATACAACTCTCATCAGCCTTGGCCAGCAAAGCCAGTGATGCAGGATCAAGGGAGCTGCAGGTCAAAACAACTGGAAGTCAAGTTACTTTCTCCTGGCTATATCGCATCATCATTACCTATCTTAAAAATGATCTATCTCCAGTAATTAGTGAATGTTTGTGCAAAGAAAAGAAGAAATATGGTTGGAATCGACTTTTCAGGGATATCTGAAAAGGCCCTAGAGCATGCCTTGGTTTCCTTTCTCTGGAACCAGTTCTTCAGATACCTGCAGAGCTTTGCAGATTTGAAATGAGTAGAATTTCTAATGGAAAAGGCAAATAAATTTACAGACTGCACTTACAGAACACAAAATGAGAAAAGAAAGGCATAAACTTGAACACACTTTATCTTCAGCAGGTCACCTTTAAGATTATAATCCATCTTGACACTGAGACACAGTTCTTTCCAGTTTAAGGCAATTCATCACTTAGCTAAAAAAATCATTGCTGCATGAAGAAAATATATTCCAAAAATATTTATTTGCAGCCTTTTACATAATCATATGCAATGGCCAGTGTTCCATGAGAAGGTATAAAATTTTGCTTTCTACTAGGCAAAAGTTCAAATTTCTTTCCAAAACTAGAAGCTCCTGGACATCACAGAAGATTAAATTATACTATATACAAAATCTTAATCGGAGTACTGTTCATTTATTAAACTTCAATGTATCCATTTGAACTTATTGTCATCAGCTGTACAAAGTTATCAGACAGCTAGCAATAATGATTAATTCATTTCTTTATCTAAAACGTTCAAAGCACTTAACATGAAAAGTAAAGTGATAAGATGTTCATGGTAGGGGAGGTGGAGAGTTCAAAATGCACAGTGTAAGATTTTGAATAAAAGCTTTATTGAATAAAAGCTTTAGGATCACTTCAGGTTTTAGATCAGGAGAATGGAGTACCAAAACTGTGAAGTAGCCATAACCATGCCGTTGGTGCACTGTCTAGGACCTTATATTGTATCTGTGGCACTCTGTCAGCTTTAGAGATCACAATGAGATGATGAAAATACGTGGACCTAATGAATTTAGAGTTTTCTTATCAACAATAAACACATACCTATTTATAGGGCTACTTCAAAGAAAGCAATGCTAATTCACTGCGAGTTGGAAAACCAGCATAATTTGCTTCTCGAGGTCCATTCTATGTGAAGACAAAGACACAGAATATGATAAGAAAGATCTCTAGTCCATTAAGGGGCTAAAGAATCAATTAAAAAAGCATCGACTCCAAATAATAGTCATGTATTTAGAGATGGTTTAATAAAAATTTGGAACTTCATGAGGAAAATAATTAGCCCTCCAATCTCTCCTATAATGTGCCCAATAGAAGCACATTCTAGGAAAAATAACTATCTTATAAGATATGGAGCTATGGTCAAACCATAAGGGGAGATTAATTCATGGTAAGAATTAAAAGATGAAAAAAAATAGAATGCTTCCTTTATCATCAATAAGCCTCAAGATTAAAAAAGGAAACTCAGACTGGAAAAGGCATAATAAGAAATTTGACAGACTTTGAAATTATAATTAAAAATCAAGCAGACCATCTCCTAGATGTATTTATAAGCAACTGCTTAAATAAGGTACTGATAATCAACAGGACAAAATATGCATGAAGAGCTGGACACAGAATCTTCAACAAGAAATATCGGCCTGCCAATTGGAAGCCTTATGGACGAAAGACATAAAATTTACCACATGCCAAGTACTAAGAAAATTGGTATAAGATGTATTGCCAGTGGTACATTACTCTGAAAGATATACAGAAAATGGACAAGAATTGTAATGGAAAATGTTGGAAATGCACAGAGATAGATGGGACATTTTACCATATGTGGTGGACATGTGGCAGAATCAAAAAAATTTGAAAGCAGATACATGCTGAGATGCAGAGAATATTCCAAACTGACTTTTCAATGAATGCCAAGAAAATGTAACTGATTATTCTCCCAGAGACTATCCCAAAAGTTATGACAGACTTATACAAATATACAGGGATGTGGGTGGCACAGCAAGTTAAACTGTTGACCCACTGGGCTGTTGATCAGAAGGTCAGCAGTTCGAATCCAAGCAACAGGGTGAGCGACTGCTGCTTTGTCCCAGCTCTTTCTACCTAGCAATTCAAAAGCATGCAAATACAAGTAGATAAATAGGCACCACTTTGGCGGGAAGGGTAACAGTGTTCCATGTGCCCCGGCATTTAGTCATGCCAGCCACATGGCCATGAAAGTGTCCTCGGACGACGCTGGCTCTTTGGCTTACAAATGGAGATGAACACCGGCCCCAGACTTGGACACAACTGGCACATATATGTGTGGGGGAACCTTTATCTTTTACTATACAAATGTATGATAACAGCAGCAATAGAGATAATTGCCTCAAAATGGAAAGCTGAAGACTGCCCAGCTATTAAAGATTGGAAAAACAAGCTAGCTGCATATGCAGCAAGGCAAAGCTAACAAATTATATCAACAGAAGACCAGTTAAAGAATTTATTAAAAGATGGAAGGCTTACTATGAACAATTTAAATAATGGTTAAAGAAAATATAATTTTTACAAATTTTTGTGATCAAAGCAAACTTATGATGTATAATTAACTGAATAGGCTGGATAAATATATGAGAATTGAATGGGTTGGATGGGAAAGTGGTTGACAGAGATTCTATTTGTTGTAAATGTTCAAATGACGAGTTGCTTGCTAAATCTTTGGAATGACCCGTGGCTTTTTTTTCCTGTATAGCCCTTTCTTCTTTCTATTGTACTTTCTGAAAATAAATAAAAAGATTTGGGGTGGGGGGAGAAAGAGCTCTAGTCTCAATTGGAACCTGACAATAAATCTTTACTACATTACCTGAAGGTTAACAGAACCTGGCAACTATCCATGCTTTGATTTTATCTTGATCCAGTTTCAATAAGCCACCCTCACATCTAATTCCTGGGTGTGGTAAGGTATTTACTTGATAACAGAGACTAAGGTATCATAAATATATGCAAGGACACTCATATACTGATCTCTTGCAGATACACAGGATTGGGGAGGAATACAGTCCCAAGTATGCCGTCCCATGGGACTCTGTGGGGAAAGTTTTGACTAAGGCAAGAAGTGCTGGCTGTCATCAAATCCTTGAGCATGTCCTGGTCCATGCATAGAGGCTGTATGGCTGGAATGGTTCCTGCAGTAGCCTCTCTTTCCAGAGGACTCTGTGGTAGTTCCATATTATGACCATAGAAACAATGATCCTGGGTTCAGAAAAAATGATAAGCCAAGATGGTACAGAGAACCCATAGAACAAATGTGAAGGGTCAGCAGGGCTCACCCTCTCTTACCTGGATCCCAGCCAAGATGGAAGTGCCCTGGGGAGTGAAGAGACATTGAAGCCAGCTCCTGGGGCAACAGGGGATTGGGTGGGAGAGGCATGTGTACAGTCCAACACCCAGGTGTACAGGTACTTTCCCCAGGAAGAGAACACCTGGAGGAGAGGCAAGAGGCAGGGCGGCACCAGGGGGATAAAGAGGAGAGTGAGGAAAAGGATGAAGAGGTGGATGTGGCGTGGAGAGAGAGAGGAAAGCAGCAGCAGGAAGACAGAGGCAGTAGGAGAACAGGACTCAGGGGGCAGGAAAGAGGCAGGGGTCTAAGGCTGGACACAGCTCACTTTTCCCTCCTGGGAAGAGGAGTGCCTGCATGAGGAAGGAATGGACTGTCAAGAGCAGGTGAAGTGGAGAGGAATTGTCCAACTTTGCTTGTTCATGGGAGGAAGCCAGCAGAGGAGGAGATTGCCAATGCTCTGGAGAAGCTGACCACAGCCCCTGGGAGTATTGGCAGGCAGTGGGGAAGATGCTGCTCCCTGCCCTAGATGGGACAGTCAGGAGTATGCCTGCAGTTAGAGAGACAACTCCCTTTTCAGCTAAGCCTCTGTAATAAGTGGCCAGGTGGCCCTGCTGTTACTATACCAAGGACTGTTTTAAGGGCAATGCACTACTAAGGCAGTTTGTGGTGATGGAAGCAATGGATGTTCCCACTCCCCCACCCCTCCCCGAAAGAACCACAACAAACCACTGTTCTTATCATGGTTAAATACCATGACTGGGTTCAGACAACATGGCAAAGCAACAATGGTTAAAAAACAAAACAAAAACCAACTATGGCTGGTCTGAAGCCAGCCTATGCATAAATATCTGTCATTCTACCACCTCTTGCATTTGTCCTGTTGGAACAAATGCTTGATTTATCACTGTCCACTCTTATCACTGGCAGGGTATACCATGAGTCATAACAGTACTAGAATGTATCAGATAGAATTATAGCCTTTTATGATTTACTAGAGATGTATACACAGACAACACAGCAGAGTGATGTCATTATCACACCTGATCAAGTGCAGGGGCCCAACTCATTTCATGAAAGGGGTGAGTTGGGGCTCTCACAGGAGTTAACACAGATATTCAGTTATCCCTGCAGACACTCCAATTTGCTCTTCCAAAGCAAAGAGCAGGAGGTGACAACCTGGTGCCCTCCAAAAGTTTTGGACTACAACTTCTATCAGCTTCAGCCACTGTGCTGAATTGTCAAGGTTTATAGGAGATGTGGCCCATCTGGAGGGCCACAGATTGCCTACCTTGTGCAAAAGAAAAGCTCACGGCTGAGTTCATGTAACTGAGAACGTGAGCTTCCAGAGTTTTTGAGTCGAGGGACAAAGTATGAAGAAAAACAAGTTACTTGTGCCATTACAGAGCCATGCACAGCATATGATATTTTATCAAGTGATTCTGAGAATTCTCACAGCCATTCTGCCAAAACCCTTTATCATTAAAAACATACTCAGAAACATAATAATGAAAGGCAGCGACAATGTCATTGTAACATTGAGCCGGCACATTTAGTCTCAGCAAATGAAAGTTAAGGGGCTTGTGGGAAATCAGGCTATCTGTATAAAACACACTATAAAGAGATACATCCCTTTGATAGTCAAAATCACCCAAAGAGTTCCTGAACAGACTGGCAATTTGGGGTGATGATAGTTATTGAAGAGGCTTTGCTTGGTTTGGTCTTATCTTTTTGGGTCAGTCTGTTTGAAGACTATTACCTAGCATTTCTTTTTAATGTCAAACTGGAAGCAAGATTGCCTTAAATGAAATTGTTCATGCCCTGTTAAATCGCTTGTAGTGAAGTAGCTACATAAGGGTGCAATCCTATGTATGTTTACACAGGGAACAATGCTGTTCGCATGCCCAGCAGGAGAACGCTGGAAGTGGGAGGACCTTTTTCTGACTAAATACGCCTAGGATTGCTCCCTTTGTCTGTTGTAGGAAAAGCAAAGCATCTTTTGCCACTACAGGCTGCAATTCTATACATAATTTCCTAGGAGTAAACCGCACTGAAGCCAATGGGATGAACTTTTGAGTGCACATGTACTGGATAATACTGCAATGCAAACAAATTTATGAAGCGCCCGGAGTCCAAGAAGGCATAAGCCATAACACATTTGTCAGTCTTTGGGATGCTGCAAGACGCGTCATTGTTTTGTTAAATAATTGACGCTCAATATCCTTCACTCTTCAGCATATCAACTTGTCCCACATCAGTCCCCTGCATCAGTCCTAACACATTTGCACTCCTTATAGCCCCATGGTAAAGCTTGATTTTGGTGGACCAGTTTACACATCCTCTCAAAAACCATACTGGGAAAATTGAGTAATTGCCCATTGTTAGGCCGTCATGCTTATTACTGATTTTTTTTTTTAAAATAAACCACTTCCTGCACACTCAAATCAAAGATTTAAATTATTTAGCAGTTCAAAGGAACATCAGAATCCGCCTTATCCTGAGTCAGACCAGCTAGCTTAGCAACGTATATCCGCACTGACTTCTGGGCTGTCAGGCAGGTGTCTTCGGAGGCCCACTTGGAGATGCTAGCAATTGAACCTGGGTCATTATGCATGCAAAGTATATCCTTTTCCACAGGTCCAGAGTCTTTCCCCTTGGAAACTTCCTTCCAGGCTCTCAGCTGATTTAAGATTGTTCCTCTGCCTAACTGTAGAAACTGGATTTAATCTCTGAAGAGCAGTAAGTTCCCAATTTCCATTCTTCCCTAGCAGCCTGAAAAAAGGGACTCATTTACAGGGGGAAAAAAAGGAGACAAACTAATTAGGCTATAAGGTTAAATAAAAATGCAAGAATAGGGTATTTATTTACTTAAAGTAGACCCACTTGTGAACTAAGCAAGACGTATTGTCATACTGCAAACAAAAACAATTCTTGAAATGGTCAGGTAAGGCAAGGAAGGCACAAAAGGGGGAACAATGATCTGCATGCAGTGTTGCATGCATGCTTTAAGCAACTTCAGGTACAATAAACGAAGCTCGAAATGCCAACAAGGCAAGCCAGCTGCAACCTCTAACAAACTAAGAATGAATGGGTTGAATACAAACTAGGTTTTTCATACTTTCAGCCCATTCAGATCAGTGGAACAGATTAGTGGCCATTATCCTCAGCCCTATTGATAGGTGTCAATTGTGACTAACATGGTCTGGATCCATTCCAATGCGATGAAGAGCCAGTGTAATATAGTGGTTAAGAGCGCAGGTCTGGGGCTCAGGAGATCTGGGTTCTAGTCCCCGCTCAGCCATGGAGCCAACTGGGTGGCTTTGGGCCAGTCACACAGACTCAGCCTAAATGAACTCACAGGGCTGTTGTGAGAGTGGGAGGAAGAGAATGATGTGAGCCACTTTGAGTTCTTTAAAAAAAAGAAAAAAGGCAGGATAAAAATCTAATGAAGAAATAAGTAAATTTTAAACTCTAGATAGCAGCTCCAGAAAACTAACAACTTAAGAGTAGATATGTTTCTCTAAGCAGAATGTCAAAATTTTATGCACATGAACTCAGCTCTACTGAAATGAAATTGAATTGCACCCATTCAGACAAACAGAATAAGCAACCAACCAAGTGTTTATTAAGCACCACTGGAGGCATTTAAGTACTTATTCCTCCCCTCTCTCCCTGCCTGTACCCTCCATTTTGCTGTTATTCAGCCTGAAGGAAATTCATTGTGTGTGTGTGCTTTTTACAGAAAATGAATTGCAGGAAAGATAATCTTTTTTTATGTCCTGACACCACTTTTGTGAGGGTTAGAGAACCAAGGAAGGTCACGGGGGATGAGAAGGGCTCCAAGTGGCTGGTCACTGGACGAGGGAGCTGACAATACGGTATATGCCAGTCCTCTGGATTCTAATTGGCACCAACAGGGCGGAGGCAACCGAAGCATACATTTCAGCTGTCAGCACCCGGAGGCATTGCTGCAGGGAACAGCCTAGAGGAGCCCAGTGCAAAGGACTTCATAGCTGTTGCAGGGAGTCATTTTTAACTAAGCTGGAATCAACTTTCTGAATGGAATGTGGAGTGGGGGGAGGATTAGTCTGCTTTTCTAGACAATGCTTCCAAAAACTATCACTTTAGGTAATTTACATTTAAATGGAAAGTGTTCATGAAGATTATTTTGCTAGTCATACTGAGTACCGTTCTCCTTACATCGCCTTTTACGGAAGTCTTCAAAACTTCTGGTTCACCTTTTAAAAAATTGCATAAATTAATATGATCGACTCCAAGGCTCTTTTCGATTAGATCCATTTTAATTCAGGTTCTGGTCTGGTTTTAGAACAGAACCTTGTACCAGGAAAGGGAAAGTGAGTGCAAATCTATAGGTTCTCTTAGATCTTCCAGTGGTTTTGCATACCATTGACCATGTTATTCTTCTGGATAGACTGTTTGAGTTGCAATATGGCAGCACTCTATTGCACTGGTCCCATCCCTGCTTGGATGCCCAATTCTAGGTGGTGGTGCTGGGGGATTACTGCTCCTCTGGGTGTCAACTGTACTAGGTGGTTCTTCAGGGCTGTTTTAGCCCTGATGCCTTCCAACTTCTACATGGAACTGCCTGGGTTGGTTGTCTAGGATCGTGGGGTAGATGCCACCAATATGCAAATGATGCCCCAACTCTATTTCTCCTCATCATGTAATGCAGTGAAGCAGTCACTGTTCTGAACTGGTGCTCGAGTAGATGAGTGGACTGGAAGAGTACCAACAACCCAGACAAAGACAATTTTTGTGAGTGGTTTGTCTACTCAGTTAAGTGGTGATCACCCTGTTCTGGGGTATATGGAGGTACTGCTAAAGGATCAGGTCATTGTTTGGTAGTGCTCTTGGATCTATTGTTACCATTAGAGGCTCAGCTGGCCTCAGCGGCAAGGAGCTAAGGCTGATGAATTCTAGCCCTGCTTGACAATGGGCTAGAATTCATGCTCTTGGAATCTTCCTTCTGAATTGTAATGTGTTATGAATTGCTATCTTAAAAACATTAAAACCTTCCATTTCCCTGAAACAGGGCAATTAGCCTGTTAACTGGGGCTGGCTGATGCAATCTGGTTATACCAGTACTTGGTCCATCTTCACTGACTGTTAGTCTGTTAGTCAAAATGCTGGGGGGGGGGGGGGGGTTGGGGGGGTTACCTTTGGTTTACTTATTCAGATTCACCATCCAAGGCCTTCTTCCAGCTTCCCTTCCAAGCAGGATGAAGTGGGTGGGTACAAGAGGGAGGGCCTTTACATTGCTGATGTTCCATCTCTGAAATGCTCTCCCAGAAAAGCTCACCAGGTGTCTACATTATGATCTTTTTGCCACCAGGTAAACCCTTTTTTAATTATTCCAGGGATATTAAGAACTGCTTTACAGTTTTAAGATCTTCATACTGTTTTGTGTTTGTTTCTAAATTTACTCTGGTTTTATGTTCTGCATTGATTTTACCCTTTGCTGCAGTTTTATTATGTACTGTTCATAATCACTGTTTTAATTTGGTATTTTATATTTTTACTTTATCTATAAGCTACACAAAGAGATCCCCAGCTACTGGGGATTCTAAGACCATAAGAAATAAGCAAACCTTTTCACATTTCCCTGACCCCATTTTCTCTCAGTACTTCCCCTCACTTGGAGGAACAGTATTCTTGTCAACCTGAAAGATGGCTGAATTCCAATCAATTGCAAGAGCTTCATTAAGGTCTGCTGGTTCACACAACATAAAAACTGAAGTGGAGTGCTGCTTTCTCAAATTCTTGACCAGACAAGGAAATGCAATAGGAAGATTATAATTTCTATGTCTCCCACTAAAGTTGACTCACTCCAAATACTGGCCAGATCCACAGTCACAAGAAGAAGCAAACATACAGTGAATGTACTTAGAGAGCCATGGAGGAATGAATAGAGACCCCAGTGCTTCCGTTTCAGTTCTATTTTTTTTCTAAGACACGAACACAAATATCCATTAAGAAACTGATCTTTTAGGGAGAGATAGGAAGAGGTAGAGCCTCCAAACTGATAAGAGGCTGTGTAATGACGAATCAGCTCACAGGTCTATCTAAGCCAGCTCTGTTGATCATTACTGACAGCTGCTCTCCAGAGTCTCAAGTATACTGGAAGTATTTTCCCAACTTACAATTGGTAATTCTTTAAACTGGAGATGAGAGTGATTGGATATGGATCTTCCACAAGCAAAGCAAGTGCTCTAACACTACTCTATGACTTCTTTTAAAAATTATTATGAGATCAGGTGCTATGGCTTGATCATGTACCTGATATTATGTCAAAGAATGTTTACACTGCTTTTCATTTGAAAATAATGTCTAAGCAGTTATAATATCATGGTGCCAATCTACAGTAATTCATGAAAAACAGAATAAAGTAGAATACTAGATTATAAGTACTGAATTTGTAAAGCACAACAACATCAATATTATTACTGCTACTTATACATTGTGCTTTTTCACTACAATAAAAGCACCCTATAGCCAAATTTAAAAATAGCTGATGCAAGAAATTTTACAAATACATAAAATCAAAAACAGGACCAGCAGATGAAAAAAATCAGTCACAAACCCTACAGAGCCATAGTAAATAAAATCGGGCATTGGCCAGGCCCATGGCCAGCTGAAACAGAACGGTTTTGGAACTGTGAGCACTGTTTTAAAAAGTTGCAGAAAAACCCTACAATGGGAGGCTGAGAGAGATGGGTACATTTAGCCTCAAGAAGAGAAGACAACGAGGGGATATGATAGTACTCTACAAGTACCTCAAAGATTGTCACAAAGGGGAAGAAAAAGACCTCTTCTCACTCATCCCTGAGTGTAGGAACAACAAAAAGCTGCAGCACATCAGATTCAGGCCAGGCACCAGGGAAAACTTCCTCACTGTCAGAGCAATACGGCAGTGCCAAGAGATGATGTGGGCTCTCTTGCACCAGAGACATTCAAGGTGAAACTGGACAGTCACCTGAGTGGGATGGTGTGGCTTGGCGTCCTACACCAGCAGGAGGTTGGACCCTATGGCCTTCTTGGCCCCTTCTGACCCTACCATTCCAGGAATCTATGAATGATTTATTTACTTCATCAGCATCACTTCTGTGTAAAAAAGTGGAAAGTAATGACTGCATGCAAGACCCCTCATGGCATTCAGAATGAGCATGTGCAGGTGGGGAGCACAGCTGAAAAGTAAACCTGCCTGATATTTCTGTCTCTGCAGGAGGAAACTTCAGATCCTTTGTACATTCAGCAAGAAAGTCTGAAGGGAGATTCTAAGTGCATTCTCTCTGTGACTGGGGGCCTTGCCTTGTCAGCTGAGAATCCTGGTTCAGACCTTTGTGCCACACGTATGAAACCAGAAGCAGTGCTGACACATGGGGATGGGCCTTTATGTCTGATGCCTCAATACAGCTCCAGCATTAACATATTCTGGAACTGTGACTCATTACCAGTTTTGAGTGTAACACATGCTCTGTGTGCACTTGCGGCAAAGCAAGTGTGCATGTGACTGCATGAAAAGAAATGTGAATGCCCCATGGTGCAACTAAGGAGTTTTAAACTTAGCCGTCTTTAGACTTCAAGGTGTTATGGTGACCTCCTTCAAACAGCCATGCATATTGATTCATTTGTGAGCTCAGCTCACAATTCCCTTCCTATCCCAACAACGAACATCCTGTGTTTTACAACTGATTCCACATAGGCTATAGGCTAGAACAAGAGCAAAAGGATTTTCCAACACCAATTAAAAACAGTGCTCTGAGCATGTGCCGTTCTGCATTTTAAACTCATGTTGTTCATAGCACCATGACAACACAAGGAGAAAACCGCATCTGTGTCTGCTGCCTGCCTTCATGACCCACTGCTCTCTAGTTTCAGGCCTCTCTGACCTTTGGCTTCAAGATCCAGTCCTAACTGCACCACTGGAAAATCCTGAAGGAAGTAATCTTTGAAGCAGCTTGTAATTACATTGCCAAGACTTAGAAAAATTGCAGACCAAGATTAAATGTATTCAGGGTTAGCTCTGTATTGTGCTGCATGAGGTAGAGCAGCAAATTGACTTTCACCCAGTTCCAGCTCAAAGTGCTTCATATCAGAGATCAGACACTCTTCTGGAACCTGAGACAGAAAATGCCACCAACATCTTTCCCAGCAAAACTGCAACGTAACACAGTCAATTAGTAAAAATTTGCTGTCTTTTCATGATACTCCAGATCAGGGATCTCAGGCAGCTGCCTCCTTCTCCCAGAGTCCAGGTTTCCCCAGCTTTATTTGAGTGAGGAACTGTCAAGGGATTAATTCCCTGTAAGTAACGTGTAGGATATTAGGGCCATCACTTCATTTATGTGGGCTTAAGCTCCTGCTCAGCTCTGGAACACAATGAAGGGAGCACTGAGCACAGAATTCTGATCAGTTGCAAGAGCTTTATTAAGGACTAGATGAGCTCTGAGGCCCCTTCTAACTAGGGCCAACCCTACCATCAAGCTGCTGCCTTAGGTGATAGGGCCTGAGAGGCAGCCAGCAAAAGTGAGGTGTTGGAGGACAGAACGGTGTGTGCCACGAGGCTTGTCCTGCCCCCTTCAAGGTTAGGCTACTTCCCTCAGAAGCAACGGAGAACACTGAGAAGTATTGAACTAAGACCCAACTGGCAGGCCAGCTGGGTTTGGTGCGTGTAAGGCAGGGGAGGAGGAAATATGTCATTTGCGTCAGGTTGTGAAGGAGCAACTAAAAAGGAATGAGCAGGAAGCCCATAGACTATTGTTCTAGGGGTAGTCCCTTTGGACAAGGGACTCCGCATGAGTTCTTCTGCAAAAATACGACCCAGTTGTGAAAGGCTGGAGGAATGTCCAAATGAATTAGGTAGTTAATTCTTCTCATATTACTGCTTCCCCTTCTCTCTTATTTTTCAGTATTACTTTAAATAAGCTTAAAAGAAACCCAAGGTATAAACAATGGATTTTGTTACAAGGCTTAATGAGGTACTTCCTTGTGTGTTTCAGGAGAAGGATCTGATAGTAATTGAACAGAGTTATGTATCCTTGGATTGGGATTTTCCCAGAGCAGAGTGAGTGAGTGTGTTTGTGTCTCCATTAGAGTGTGACCAATATATTCTATGGACAGTTCGCTGAACCAAAGTATTTTGCTTTGAACCAAAACAAATAATGTTAACCATAGTATTTCATCACTTATTCCTAAAAATACATTTTTCTTTCTTGTCCCTTACTTTAAATGTGGAGTGGCAAAAAAGATACACACCCATGAGGAGTGACATCAGGCCACAAATTCAGAACTGGTAGAAATTTGTATGAAGAATATGTACAGATAAGGAAGATAGACAGAAAAATCTAACATGGAGCTTCCCTAAACGACAGAAAAAAAAATATTAGCTAAGAAAGTTCGAAGGAGGTTAGCATTACAAAGCAGTAGAATATTGGCTGTGACAAAGGGAATATTCTTGAATATAAAAATGGCTTCACCCAACACAAAAGAAGGAATTTCAGTGGTTTCAAAAAGGAACTAAGTAATATGGAAGGCCAGGGAATAAGAGAAAGAAAGGAAGAAAAGAAAAGAAAGATTTTGCTGTTTCAAAGCATTCCTTTTTATTTTCCGTGGAAGTGTATTACTTTAATGAAGACTCCAACCTTTTGTTTTTCTTAGTTCCTAGTTGAATACAATGCTTACTTACAGGATGGGCAACCATGCCTCTGTTGTTCTATACATTACCAGAATATACAAGCTTTTATTCTATAACAAAGATTCACTCTGTGATACTACTTGAAATACCCCCTCCCACAATTTGAGGATTGTAAAAGAGAATAAAGCAGACAATTGCCTGCTCCTCTATTTCATGTGGTTTGGCTCCCTCCTTGCTGGAATGTTTTGCATAAGAGGCACTGAAATTTTCTCCCTCTTTCATTTAGACCAGGGGTCCTCAAACTTTTTCAACAGGGGGCCAGTTGAAAGGTGCCGGTGGTGGGCGCAGGCTGGCAAGGCGGTGCTGGTGGGAGGCATGGGCCAGCAAGGCGGTGCCGGCGGCTGGTGAGGGGGCGGAGGGTGCATGAGGCGATGCAGAGGCTCGCTCGGGTGGAGATCATTTTCTCCGAGTGAGTCCAAGGGGTTACCTGTACCATCTATGAATTCATATCTGGGTTATGCACCTGTGCAGGACTGTCATTGGAAACATTCTAGAGCTAAGTGGTGCTTTTGGTGGGAGCCTGCCCACTCCTTCAGAAGAGAGCCTGGATACGGCTCCTGCCTGCCACTAAGGTCCAGGTCCACAATTTGGGCAACAGAAACTCTTTGACAACTGCAGCAATCCAAAATCAGCTCATGATTCTGGCTGGCAATGAGAAGAGCTCCATTCTTCCCCATGGGGTCCTGCTGGGAGGAATGAGAGGGAATGAGACTGGGAGAAGAAGCAAAGCAGACCTGATGAGCCCGATCATCTGTTGGGCTCATCATGGCTACTTGGCACAGTTTACCACAATGGGTCCCATTACGTGCGAACCCACCCAATGTGTCTGCAAGGAGGATGGTGACAGAAACAAGTTATGCACCAATCCCAAAAGTACAGGATGGGAAATAAACGACAGCCAGAAATTGACTTCGTTCCACCTTGTTTCCCAATGTAGAAAACAAGTGGTGGTGTTAGTGGAAATCTGGACCAAGCCAACCACAATGGTTAGTTTGAATTGTGGGAGGCCTTTGTGACTACTACCAATTTAAATTGCTTTACTGGGATGGGCAGTAACATACCTTGAGCAAGCCCCAGTGAGATGTGCCTGTTTGTGACAGTTGCCAATCAGTGGAGATACTGAAAACTAAGTCCTGTCATTAGGTTTGCTTGGACACTCCAGTCTAAGGAGTGATAGATCTGATAAGACGGTCCAAGAGATAAGCGTAGAAGTCCCTCTCTGGATCAAGGGAAAAGAGGAATCAAGGTTGCAGTGCTCTCATACAGAAGTGAATCAAGGGGGCTACAGGTCTTCAGTGTTGGTGTCCAGGAATTATCAGCACACATATTTAATTTATATGTCACTACAAGAGCCCACATCTGGCTCTCTGCACCATTCACAATATGTCAGCTTTGGCCTTCTTGGACTTGGCCATGAATGCCAAAGTCTCTGGGCCTTGTCTGCCCAAAGGCAAGGCTAAAGATAGTGCCACTTGGGGGGCTGGTGAAAAGTCAGGAAACATGGAGAATATGCTAAACATTGCCAGTCACCGCAGCTGACAGAAAGGAACTGAGCAGCTGGCAGAAGCCACACCTGGGGTGGGGGGAGTGAGTGGGAACAGGGAGGCTCTGTTTAGCTCTTCAATGCTCCAAGTGACTCTTCTGCACAGGTGCATCAGCCTTACCTGGGAGTCACAAAGACCACGAAAGAGAAAGTTCAGGTATCATATCTTCCCTTTCAGATTTGCATAAAAGCTTCAGAACTTGCATACTCCATAATGAGGCTTCCATCATGCCACTGACCAACCCCATTCACAGAACTTTACAGGGTACCCGATGTTGTCACCTTCCTTTTGTAACCCTCCCAACTTCACCCACCCTTACTTTCTCCTTGTTACATAAATTCTGCTAAAGGACAAAAAGGAAACCAGTATGCAATCCCTTCTGAGTGCTAGTGCTAAGAGCCTTCAACCTAGAAGGAACCCAGGAACAGCTTTAGACTGGTTCTAATTGTAGACCAAATAGCAAGGCCAAACCTCTTAATGTTTGCAAATTAAATACAGTGAGGATCAACCTTCAAATTACTCCCAAATATGGCACAGGTATAAAGATCTATAGAGTAGATTCTCATGCATAAATTACATAAACTATGATCATAAGCCTCTACCCAGAGTAACCTAGAAAAGGAAGCTAAGAATAACCAATAATGGTCTCTTTTGTATGTAAGTGGCACATTGGATAGGGACTGGCATTTTTGATTATGGGACCAGATGTTTCTGCAACCTAAGGTTTCCATGGGCATGATCTAATTTATATACCATAAAGAATAACATCTCTGCCGAGAGAGGGGGGGAGAGAGACTACAGTCTGTGAGATTAAGGGGGCGGGGGATAAAAAAGACACCATCTGCAACAAGGCAGCGCCAACTGTAAGAGCTTGCATGTAACAAAGCTATAGCCTCTCTCTTATCTGACTCAAGAGACAGGCATCTTTTCAAATTTCTTCTGAATAAAGGCAATTAACTTCTGTTCAGTACAAACTCTAGGAAAACACAAGTACCTGACTTTAAAGGAAACACTGAAAATAAGCCATATGCACTGTGGCACTCCCCATGTTCAGGTAAGCTTCAAAATGTTGGAGGTTCAGCTGAGTACCTGGCACTATAAGAAGACTTTAAAGAAGCCTGGCAGCATAAGAGTTGCCTTCACCGGGCCTGTCTTTGAATTCAAATACCGATTTTCATTCCTTTTACTTTCCTAAAAGGTGCCATGTTATTGCCCTAAAAGTTGTCCCTCAGTAATACCTTTTACATGCTCCGTCATAGCAGACAAGATCTGATGAAAAGCTACGCTTTGTAGCAAATGTATTCCTGCAAGGAATAGAAATTCTAACTTTCTTTCCCAGCAGGAGAGGGAGCAAAGGAGGCCCCAGGAGCATGAGGATCATCTGGAATGCTCAGCCCTACAGAAATGGAGGGAGCTGCTCCAGTGTCCTGCAGGGAGTGTGCTGCGGTTGTTTTCCAGCTTGAGGGACAGCAGGAACCACACCTGCAGCTAGTGCAAGCTAGGAGCCCCCCTTGGAGGGAAGGTGATGACTTTCCTCAAGACACATCAACTTACCAGAGAGAGAATAAAATGTTCATAGAAGGGAGACAAGAGGCTCTTCTGAAGGAGTAGCAGAAGGATGAAGTTTCCATCAAAGAGGAAGAAAACAAATGGCAGTGGTTAGAGAGGTGAAAGAAACTCACCTGCAGGATGAGGAGCATCAGGAAACATTCTGCTCTGTGGCAACTACATAACAGATATTAGGATATTCCCACACAAGTGGATCCTGGAGCCCTTGAAGACAAAACACCACCCAGAACATGTGGAGTCATGTGAGTGGGATGAGGAAGCAGATATGTGATCATAGTTGGAGACTGCTGTGCACAGCAAAGATACCATTTTAGGGGGTATGCTATCTTTCTGCAGCAAGTATTCAAGATATTCAAGGATTCATCTTGGAAACTGTCTTTTCCAGAGATCTTTGCAGGCATTTACAGTATATATTAAAACTGACACCTGAAGAAGGGCCATATTCAGAGACTGAATATGCTGGGCTATTTCCTGGAATAAAACAGTGTACTTTTCTCAACATCCTGAAATGTCATCTCTTCCTCCTATTTGATCATCTTGAATTTTCTCCAAGTTAGTTTTACCTGGCACAGATGATACCATCAGAAAAAAGTGTCTGATGCCTCCCTAAAGACAATGAGGTTCTGGGTAGGAAAGTGAAGGATTTGGGGACACAAGGGTGTTTCCATCTGACCTTTCAAAGATCAGAGCATTGGCAGGGAAAAAATTACTGAAAATGAACAACTGGCTATGTGAATGATGATGTCAGGAAAGGTCTGGGCCAGCCTATGATACCGATACAAAAAAATCTTGTGAATAATAGGTTACAACTGACAGGGACTGAAAAGTATGTTTTTTCTTACAAACATAATTAGAAGGATTTTAAACTAATGCTGAAGGGTAAGATCCCTCTGTAATTCTGAACACAAAGAAACAAGATGGTGGAGATGGATCCCAGTAATTAGCAAATACATACATCAGAGAAGCTGTGACTATGTAGCACCCATCACCTGCAATGACTATGTACTAACCCAGAGAGCAGAGGAAATGAAAGAGGACGAAACTAAATTCCTAGTACCATATGGTAAGTCTGAGCTGATAGGTACCACTAAGCACTGACAGGATGAGATTCATGACTGGAATATAGCCCTTGAAGGTCATAGCTTGATCAAGAAGAACAGACCAGCAGGATGGGAGGGAGAGTAATGTTATCCGTAGGGGGAAGAGAGAGGGAGAGAGAGAGGGAGAGAGAATCTGAGTGGAAATTCATGATTTTGGGAATGGTAGTCTTGTTAAAAGCATCTGAGTACAGACAGAGGGAAAGAAAAACACTGGTTATACTCTTGCAGCAGTTTTCTATAGACTGCCCAGCCAGGAGACATGAGTGATACAACAACAAAATTTTCAGAGGGGCAAGCAATAATAGTTATGAAGGATTTCAATTATCCTGACATCTGCTGGAAATCTACCTCGGCAAAGAACGTAACATCCAGTACTCTTTTGACTGGTCTTGCTGACAATTCATCTTTCAGGAGGTGGAAGGCAGGAAAGGGGGGGTCTACTGTTCGGGACTTAATCCTGACTTATGGGAAGAAATGAAAGATGAAATGGAAACAGGAGCCTTAGGGGGAAATAACCATGCCATCTTGGATTTCAAGATACAAAAACTGATCTTAATCAGATGTATACTCTGAATTTTAGAAATGCCAATTTTAAAAAGTTCAGATAAAAGTTGGGTGAGATTCCATAGCTGGAAATTTTGAAGGAAATGGGGATAGTAGATCCTGAACCCTGAATAGCGGACATTTAAAGGCATCTGTGTGCCTGCACATGGAGCTCTCTGATGAGCTGGCAGTCAAAAGGTTCAATTTTAGCAGATGAATAGAGGGGCATATTGTTAAGAAGATGTGTGTCAGAGTTCCCCAAATCTGTGAGGATGGTGTCAGGAATGTGAAGGCCCAGAGCAAGCAGAGGCTAGCAAAGGATACTAAAAACAACCAAAGAGGCATCCTTGCTACATTTGAAGCATGAAGGAGGTTAAGGAAGGGGTAGGTTCCCCACTTAGAAAAGTTGGTGAATTGTGAACAGATGACAGAAAGAAGGCAGAACAACTCAGCTCAGCTCCTGGGATGAGTAGAAGAAAGAGACATGCAGCCTGGAATAAGTGGGGACATAACTAAAAAGGAAGTCTCAAGGGCCAAATGAACGAACGTCTCTGGGTGCTGAAGAAGCTTGCAGATGTTATTTCAGAGCTGCTGCATGGAATTTTTGAAAACTCCTGCAGAACAGGTAAGGAGCCAGAAGATGGGAAAGGAGTAAATCTTGCCTTCATCTTCAAGAATAGGGAAAAACTACACACAAAATACTACAGACAAGTCAGCTTGATGTCAACATTAAGCATTAAGTATCTGAACATCTAGAAAATAACACATTGCTTACTAGAAGTCAGCATGGGTTTGCCACCTCAATGTGTGTTAATGGTTCAGCATCCCCCCGAAGGGAGGTTTTGAGTACCGAAAGGCTGTATCCTAAATCATGCATATACATACACCCCAAATCAGTCACATAATAGTTTTATTATTACAGACTTAGTCCAACCTACCACAGAGGCCTGTTGCTGTGAGGATAAAAATGGAGCTATGTAAGCCACCTTGAGTTCCTCACAAGAGGGGAAAAGGCAGTATAAAAATGCAACGCAATCATAATCATAATAACTGAAAGTTTGAAGTAGAAGGTTTGCTTTTGTGTTTGAAGGAACTCTTCCTGAAGCTGAATGTTAAAGAAAACATGGGGGTGTGGGAGAGCAAAGAAAAGAGGCTGTGACTCAGAAAGCTCTCTGCAGACTCACAGCACACTTTGTGCTTGTCTACTGAGAAGTCAGCCCCGCCACATTCAGTGAGGCTTGCCCACGGTGCAAGCTGTCACACCTCTTGGGGCAGGAGAGAACTCATGCCAGCACATCGCATCCCACAGCCCCAACCCCGTGCCCAGTGCCACGTCAGGCCTCTCACCCCCTTCCTGCTGCCTCAGTGTCCCACCCTCAGTCCCTTCTGGCTCCTGCATCACCCCCACATCCCCTCCTTTTACCACTACCACCCTGCTCCATTGCCACCACCTATCACCCTGTGGGCTAGTCAGACAGCTGAGAGGCCTGGTTCTGCGAGGCAGGCTCACTTCCAGACAGGCCCTTCAGAAGGGATCAGGCCCAGACATGATCAAAAATATGGTTTCCAGAAGTAGTTGCTTAGATTGGGTTCAATGAACCACTCCACGCATGCTCAGTGACACATTCTGCCATGACCGCATTTATCCTTTGACGAATGAATAGCTTTGGCCAAAAGAATGGTCTGTTGCCTTGTGTGTGCAAAGGGAGGAAAACTTGGTGCGTGACTGATGGGCCTTACTTCCTGGTACAGGATTGCAGTCTAATATCTGCATAGTGGAGAAGGACTTGGGTTGCACAAAGCATATTGGGACAAAGCAGTTTAAAGTTTGAAAATATAGAAGCCAACAAATGCACTGATCTCTAACACTAATCCACCCATGCCCACCACTCTTACCCACAGTCCTTCACTGACGCTATCTGTCCTTGCCCAAAATGTTCTGTTTTAGTTTTTGTACAACAGCATGGGGCAGGGGGAAGTGAAAGAAATGAAGGAGAGATGAAATGGCCGTGCTGAATATATCTGGCATAACATAAAATTCAGAGCTGGGCTGAAAACAAATTTTCTGCATTTTGGAAACCTTCAGAGGGCACTGTCTTATCCACCCATCAGCTTGTGGGCCAGAAAGAATGACCTGCTGGAAAATCCTGAGACGATTAGATTTCACAGCCACTTGGGGGACAGATCAACAGGCCTTGATGGATTTCTACAGATCACCTGCTTTTCCCACACATCACTGGTTTTTGCCTTCTGCACATTCTACCATCCTCCCATCATTTCCTCACCTCTGGTCTTTATGAAGTCTACAGATGCTCATGGGAATTAATACATTGCCTTTGTGGTCTGGTTGTTGCCCCAAAGCCACTCTGCTGCTGGCACAAGAAGTATGAAAACGATTTGTATTGCCCACATGATCCAAATATCCAAACAGTAACATCATGATATCAAAGCCAACCCTAGGAGACTGGCTTTACAGGAGTCCCTACCAGGCTATTAAGGCAACATATATTATGGTCCTAAGATATCTGCCTCAGGAAGACAAGGAAAATGGTGCTTCCTTTACTTTTTGTTGTTTCAACTGACATGAAAAAAAGCCCAGCTTGTACTCTCCCTATCATCCCCCCACTTTCTGATTTGCTACAATTGCCATAATCCAAAGAGACTATATTCCCGACCAAACGATCTGTGCGCTAAAACCATATAACATAGCTGCTCTTGGAGGACAGGCTTGGAAAGTTCTCCCATTAACGATTTACCAGAACTGTGATAAGCTTTCTTGCCCTTAGTTGCTAGAATCACGCTGATATTGGGTTAAAGAAGGTGCCATTTATTTTTAAAATAAAAATCCGGTAAACAATTGTAAGGCTTTTAATACTATTTACTTTCAATTAATATGCTGTAGCCCAGCAGAATAATACAAACGAAATAGTCGGCTGTTCTTGTTAGATGGAAACATATTCATGATTTCCTTGGTGCTTGGTGTGTTTATCAGCCTGCATCAATATTCATGCGCACACACAAATAAATTCTTCCAGATCCTAGGCAAATATAGCAGGGTGGCTCTATGAATAGGACACTCCATTGGAACGCCACAGATTCATTTTCTGTTTCCTACCCCTCTAGAGTTGGTAGCTGACCTTATAATTTACACATTCTATGGCTCTATTCCCAGATGCAAGATGAAAACGGTTCATCCTAACATTGCAGGGATGTTGGAAAGAAGAATGCACAGTGATGAGTTCTGATCCAAGAACACTGTAACTCAGAGAAAGGTTTTAAAAGATAGATGGGAACATAATACAGGCAACACAGATGTCTGGCATCTACACTCGAGGAAAATATCGCTGTTAAACTGCATTTACAAAGGTTTAATATTTTAAGATAGCCATGCATGTTTCATTGATTTATTTGGGGAAATAAGACGACAGACAGAGGTCATATGTGGAATAGAGAGAGAAAGAAAGACTCAATCCTTGGTATTTTCAAAGGAGGATAAAACACATAAAACTATAGAATCTTGGAGACTTTCAAAAGAAAGAGATCAAAGCATTACATTTTTGAAGATAATTTTACAGAACAAAAGTGATATAGGATAAAATTATTTAAGTGCCTACTATGCAAAGGTCATTGCAGGACAACTTCCCTGCAGTTTTTCTCTTTTTGCTTTGTCCAATTTTGTTTTCACATCCATAAGGGATGAGATTTCTAATCATGCATGCCCAGCTTCTACCCTTTTAGTTTTCTCCCTATTTTATGCAGATTAATTGTAATCACACATGAAGCATGACAGCACCATCTCTGACTAAAGGTGTTATTATAAACACAGGCTTTGTTCAAAGGAAGATCAAACACATTTGTTTATTATTGGCCTCCCTTTAAAAGCTGCTAGAACAGATTACAACTGGGAGATTCAAGATTGCAAACTGAATTCCTAGCACTGGTCTTCCTAGAGAGAATAATACTCAAGTAGGTGATTATTGGTGAAGAAGAAATAAGAAATAAGCAGATTTCTACTTTTCAAAATACTGCAGCCACTCTGATTATACAGATGTAGAAACTTACCAAGGCGAACACGTTTTCCAATGATGTTCAATACAACCTTCAGTGGTTCCAAGCTGTAGTGATCCCTTCTTGTGCAGCTATTTAAAAAAGGAGAGAAGAGAACCATGAAATAATGGCACAAGATTGTAATGAGGTCATTTCTCTAATGCAGCAGTTTAATACATCCGTACATTTCATATGTCTTTTCCTTTTGTTTCCACTCCATATGCAACTCTTAATATTAAAATTCCAATATATTTGTCACAAATAATATTTCAAAAGCAACTATTTGAGGGGTGGTTGTACATGTAACAAGAAATAATGTGCACAGCATCTGGGGGATGCTGTGTACTCTACAAATAGAAACGTTGCAGGTCCAACAATCTCATTCTTACTTCCAAAAGAGCAAATAGTTAAGGCTACACTGGGCCATCTGTGCTTCAAACACACCTGTTGCATTAGTCCATCCCTGAGCATAAAATACTATTCTCATCATGGAAAGCTTGTTCATTACATTTTAATAACACATGCTTGGGATCTTATACCTATCTTAAGACAGGATTTACCCAATACTAAACACTTTAATCTCCCTTCCCACCACCCTCCCAGCCTTCCACTTTCCTCTTCTGCCAGTCTGCATTCCTGCTTGCCATTCCCCAAATTCATATCTTGACTAAGGTCCTAGCCCTGCTGCACCTCATTTAGTCTTGAGTTCTAAAGACTTACTCTTTATCCAACTCTTCAGCCTTACCAAGGGTCGGTCTTGCCAACCCTTATACTTCCAACAGTCTGCAAGTTTGGTTGTTTAATGGTATTTCTCATTCTAAACATTTAACTAAAATATACCTAAGCAATGGGTGATAAAACTATAGCAGCATGCATACAACAAAACATCAATAGTGCATTATCATTGGGCTTAATCTATACAAGAGAGCACAGAAGTGAATTGTTTCACATTTGTTTGTGTTGCTAATTAAAATATTTATTGGCTACCTCCCAAGGTGACATACAACAATAAAATACAGAATAAAAATTGATGTAGTATTAAAAACAGTTAAAAACAATTAAACTACAAAAAGCAACAGCAGCAAGTCTTCTAAAAAAAAGCAAACAAAGCTTAAAATAAAAACTTTCAAGAGACAACTCCAGACATACCTCAGTCTGATAAAATATAACATCACAGCAAAGTAGTACATTTTCAGAGCCAAGTCAAAACCCTGCAGTGATGGAGCCTAGTGAATCTCCAGAGAAACTTATCCCAGAGCTGTGGAAAAGGGTTTCATGTGGTCACTACTTAATTGCTCTCACCTGCAGGCAAATAAGAACAGCATCTCTTGCTGATCTTAAAGTGAGAGCAGGCTACTATGGGTGAAGGCACTCCTTCAGGTAATTTGGCCCCAAACCAGTTAAGGCTTTTGAGGATTTTTGAAACCTTTTAACACTTAAACTGCTCCACCTGTAATGGTTACCTACATGTTTGCAAGCTCGATTTACCCTTGAAGAAGCAGTGTGTTATACGGTCAGATCAGGTGATCTCTCAGGTGATCCCATTCTGTCCCAGCTTATGTTTTGTGAACAGTTTTCAAAGGCAACCCCATATGCAGTGCATTACAGTAGTCCAGCCTGGATGTCACTAACACATGGAAATGAGGTCTATTTTCTTCAGACAAGCCCACAGCTGGAGAAAGTAGCAGCTTCAGCTAATAACATCTATTCCTGGACACTGCCGTCACGTAAGCTCCTGACTATACACTTATTTTTAAGGGGGAATGCAAATCCATCTAACACCTTTTGTAAACATCTACCCAGAATAGTTTGTTTTCCAGCCCACAGGAAAACTTCCATCTTGTCTGGATTGCTTCAGTTACTTAATCCTCATCCACCCCAAAACACTTATCAGACACTGCTTCATGAATTCAACAGTCTCTTTGGAATTTGTATAGGATAATGAGAAGTAGAGCTCAGTATCAAATTTCCTGCTGACTTCCCAAACTTTCTGCTCACTTCCCCCAGCAATGTTATGTAGATGCTAGAGTACAGGTTTTCAACCTTTCCACAGCTGGGGACTAGTGAAAACAGGAAAACCACCTTGGGGTCCACTGAGGCATAAATAAAAAGCACCATATACATAACACAGTACTCTGTGATTAGTTTCCAAAGACAATACAAAAAAAAAACCAACACAACCAGAAACCAAGCAACAAAAATGCCCACAAAAGAACAAAATACCAAAATCGGTGCAGCACGGCTACCACTGAGCTGTCTCTCCCCTCCCTCCCCACCCTGTCCCCAGTGGTACTGGCACACTCCCCATAAATGCAATGCCAACTGAGGAAGAGTTGGTGGAGTACAGCCAGCCCCCGCGCTGGTCCATGACCAGCAGGATGTGCCCCCACCCCAGACTGGCAGGCAATCTCCAGCAGACTGGCACCACTGGTATAATGTAATGGATGGAACTTTGTGGTACCCTGGAGGCTAATGGCTATGGGATGAACAAAAATCACTCAGCACCATCTGCTGGAACCACTCCTCCAGGAAGGAATGGAACCCCTTTAAAACTGTGCCTTCCAACCCAGTCCAGATTAATGATCCAGAAGAACCAACGGGATTGGACACACCTTATCCATTCTGTAACATAAGTCATCAAACCAGAATAACTGTTTCTGCCCCATAAACAGGTCTAAATCCAGACTGGAATGGATCTAAAAGATCCACAGCATTCAATACCACCTGGAATGTTCCAGCACTTTGCCCAGGAATGACAGATGTGATACAGAGCAGTGGCTCTCCAATGACAGCATTCTGGTCGACATGAATAAGACCAACTTTATCTACAAAATGCCTACCAAATACTCGCAGCAAACTTTCAAGGGTTCAAATTGTGCTTAAAGCCTATAACCAAGAGGATTTTAACTACTTGAAAGAGTTCCTCTAGGCAACAGTGAGGAGAAGCAACAGAGCAGTAAGATTTCTTCACCACCATATAAGATCACAAATAGACTCTTTCCTGTGTTCAAACATATTCTTCCAGCATTTCTACTCTGATGGTAAATACATTGACCTCAACTCCTCAGAATACCAAGGAGTTGATATGGTTCAACAATGAGGTCAAGTACATTTTGGAGCAACCACTGATAGCCCAAGTCACTTCCTTGTTCCAAGGGGTGAGCAGGACCACAAGCTAAACCTGCAGGAACATCTTCCAAAGAGACTTCAGAAACCCATCCAGATTCAACCCCCCCCCCCCGCACCACCAGGGGTGGGCTATTAAATCTAAGACTAACACTTGTTCTCAAAATTAGGAACAAAGGACCTACATTAGTAGGTCAAAGGGGTAGCTGAAAGGAAGAATATTCATATAAAATGATAGAGATATCCTGCTTGTGCTTGATGCACTAGCTGAAGCTTTTCCAAATGTACAGATGCTGCAGTTGCAAAAACCTCACCAACAGCATAATCTTCAACAATTATATAAGCTTAAATTGTTAAATTGACCTTTAGGAGAATGGGTGTTCTATCAATTTCCAAGGAGTGCGCCAATGTCTGAGAAAACTGAATATCCTATATTCTGCCGACAGATATCTGGCACAGCAGCAGGAGCAACAGAGTTGGTCTTTATTCCTCCATCCTCACTTCTGCTGGTTGTCTACCAGAAGCACTGTAGACCATGACTAGTGGCATCCCATCAACAAGAATGAAGACAACAACTGGGCAGTTTTAAGATACTGCAGAACCTAAGAACTTCCCAACCCCGAGCTCTTCATTTGCATTCTCGCTTGAGGTTGGAGCTCTGACTTACTGCTGCAAGGCACGAGAGCGCAGGGTGAGAAGACATGTTCCGTTTTCCTTTCCCAAGGTTGTAGAAATGTCTACAGCCACAGAAGGGAAACATGGGACTATCCTATGGTCCCTAGGATGTTCTTTCAGGGTCCACAGGATTGCTTTCTTAACTTAGAATTGTAGTATATTGTTAAAGTGGAGATTTGGGAGGGTAGATAACTTGGGTTAAAAATGTATTGAATGAATTAAATGAAAACACAGCTGAAACTGTATGAACCTACATGGATTATCCTACACTCAAGGTAGCCACATTTGATACCACTGATTTCAAGTGCTTACTTTCAATCAAAGGTTTAGAAGACCAAGCTAACAGAATGTTCCTAGTCCTTTTTATGTGAAGCTGCGCTGTTGTTGCTGACATTTTGCCAGCCTGTAAATTTGCCTAACAATGAGGAAAGTCAGTTATATATCCCATAAAGCCTTTTATTTTATGTAGGAAATTAATGAAGTTAAAATGAAGTGTTCCCTGAAAAGATGGAGCTGTCTCACTAATTTAAAGTCCTTTTTGAAGAACGGATAATCTTAGTGTCAGATATCATGAGGAGAATCACCTTTTAAGGCAGAAGACAGCTAAAACCCAACCTCAGTTTTAAACATGTGCAAATCATAACACAGAGGCAATCTTCAGAAAAACAAATTAACTGAAGCAAGGCAAAGATTTAGGTGATGGAGGCCCAAGAAGATCCCTCTGTTACTCTGCACCTTTCATGCCACCAACTGGAGCTTGCAAGCTAAATCTGCAGATTAAGTGTCTCTGCCCTTGGAGAGCTGTTTTAGATTAAAAGCAGACCAAACTGAATGTGCTTTGCACTGGGGGGATTGAAAGGTGGTCTCAACCTGCCCTTTAAAGCCATGTTCGACTCAAGAACGGATTACTCTTCTCATATATTAATGTAAATTCAGTAACAACGCAAAGCAATGCCAGCTGAACAGATGTTAAGGGTCTGATCATATTGCCTTTTTAGCAGGGATATCCATGGACACGCCAAACTAGACGTGCTCATATTGCTGCCACGCACTAAAACGACTGTTCCAATGTAGGTTATTTGGCAGCGGAGACATTCAGTTGCCACTGGCAAAAGCCACTTAGATAAAAACAGACTGACGTGCAACAGGACAAAGTGTCTGCTTTCTTTGCAAACCAGCTTTCACTGGTATTGGAGAAATCCCAGAGTCCAGCCAGCCTTGAGTAGTACCGAATAAATACAAACACCGAAAGGAGACTGACTCACACCCTCATCCTTCCAGTGACTATGAGAAACTCCATGGCTTGCATATTTGGAACTATTTTATGCAGGCTTTTGTTTCCAAGTCTCCTGAATTGCTGTTTTATGAAGGGAAGCAGTTAGATAGAAAGTGGTGGTGTTTCTGAGGCTGGATTGTTCTGCCACTGAATTTTCCATTACATGCTTAATTTCCTGCATGCACCCAAAACACAAACACCTCCTGCTCAGCTGGCCTGCCCTCTCCCACACCACAAAGCCATCCTCACTGAAGAGGAAGTGCCACATGGGGGAGTACCCAGCAAGCAGGAGGGCATTTCCTTCCACTTTTTAAGCCAACTCTAAGAGTTGTAAGGCTATGTAAGACAATAACTTTTCTGAGTCCTGGAGGCAGTATTGTAAAACTGTCATTGCTGGGGATAAAGATGTTAATTATTTCCAGTCCCATCATTGTCTCTCATAAAAGCTGCTCTTGCAACTGATTTGTGCATGGCTGAGGAGGGCACCTAATTGACAGTTCTAGGACATCCCTGACTGAGGAATCGCACACGTCTCCTTACCTCGAGTATAACAACTAACAGAGTTTTTCTGAGTTATTTCATTAGGTAATAAGGATATGTGCATATTCCCCTTTCCCTATCAGTTCTGACATATTGCTTTCATAGGGCCATTTCAACAACAAACTTCTTGAAGATTTTTTAAAGAAGCATGTTCAAAATGGGGGTTCCTCCTCTTTCTCCAATATATGCTTATTATATATAAACTTCCTTTAAGTAGACTGGGTAATCAAATGCATCACTCCATTAATTTGAATAGAATTAGGGCAGAAGAGAATAAATATCATGTTTTCATCTCCTATGACCAAGGAGAAAGATGCTTCTATTGCTCAACAGAAATAATAATCAACAAATCTTATGGGATAGAGTATACATTTTTAATGTACCACTCTTCCCCTTGGTATACATCTGAATTGCGGGCAATGAAGCAGGCGGGGAGACGGCTAGAGCGTAGGTGGAGGAGATCACGGGATGAATCTGACTGAACACACTTAAGAGCCCATTATCGGGCCTATGCTGTGGTGGTGAGGGCGGCGAAAAATAAATTCTTCTCCGTTTCCATTGCCTCCTCAAAATGCCATCCGGTGGAGCTTTTTCGAGTGGTACAAGGCCTGGTCCGCCCTGGCCCTAAGAAAGAGCTGGTTCCACCCTCGAAGGCCTGCTGTGACGACTTTGCCAAGCATTTCAGGGAGAAAACTGCTCAGATTCATCACGAGCTAGACTCTACTAGTGACTCAGAGGCTTCTGGGGAGATACCAATGTCGCCATCTGGTCCAAAATTAATGGATGAATTTCAGTTATTGCGGCCTGATGATGAGGACAAGGTGCTTGGACGAGTACATCCCACTACCTGCCTATTGGACCCTTGCCCATCTTGGCTAATTAACAACGCCAAGCACGGGATAGGAACGTGGATCCTGGAAGTGGTTAACGCCTCTCTGAGGGACGGCCGGGTACCTGCCCCTTTAAAGGAGGTGGTAGTCCAACCGGTCCTGAAGAAAGTCTCACTGGATCCAGAGATGGCCACTAATTATAAACCAGTGGCCAACATCCCGTTTCTGGGCAAGGTGTTGGAGCGGGTGGTGGCTGGACAGCTCCAAGCACTCTTGGATGAAACTGATTATCTGGACCCATTTCAGTTCGGCTTCAGACCCGGGTACGGTACTGAATCTGCCTTGGTCGCCCTGTATGATGACCTGTGCAGGGAGAGAGACAGGGGGAGTGCGTCCCTGTTGGTTCTCCTGGACCTCTCAGCGGCTTTCGATACCATCGACCATGGTATCCTTCTGGATAGGCTAGCGGAATTGGGGGTCGGAGGCACTGCTTTGCAGTGGTTCCGCTCCTATCTCAATGGCCGATTTCAGAAGGTGGTGCTGGGGAACTATGGCTTTGCACCATGGCAGCTATGCCATGGAGTACCGCAGGGATCCATTTTGTCCCCTTTGCTGTTTAACGTCTACATGAAACCGCTGGGAGAGGTCATTAGGAGGTGCGGGCTGCAGAATCATCAGTACGCTGAGGATACCCAGCTCTACCTCTCGTTTTCCACCAATCCAGGTGAGGCAGTGGCTGTGCTGAACCGGTGCCTGGCTGAGGTAATGGGCTGGATGAGGGCCAATAAACTGAAGCTCAATCCAGACAAGACGGAGGTCCTGTTGGTTGGTGAATCGGGCTTCGGGGAGGGTGAATTGAACCTAGTCCTGAATGGGGTTGCACTCCCTCTTAGGGACAAGGTCCGCAGCTTGGGAGTGCTCCTCGACCCAGAGCTTTCACTGGAAGCTCAGGTGACAGCGGTGGCGAGGAGCGTTTTCTTTCAGCTTCGGCTGATCCATCAGCTGCGCCCCTACCTGGAGTACGACTGCCTGGCGACAGTGACACACGCATTGGTGACTTCCCACTTGACTTCTGTAACGCGCTCTATGTGGGGCTACCCTTGAAGAAGGTTCGGATACTTCAATTGGTTCAAAATAGAGCTGCCAGGCTGCTGACAGGGACTGGGCGTTATGTTCACATGACTCCAGTCCTCCGTCAGCTTCACTGGCTTCCCATTGAAGTCTGGGCCCAATTCAAGGTGTTGGTAATGACCTATAAAGCCCTTAACGGCTTGGGTCCTGGTTACCTGAAGGAGCGCTCACATCCATATATGCCCGCCCACCCCTTGAGATCTGCGGGAGAGGCCCTTCTCCGGGAACCTTCCGTGAAGGAAATTAGGAGGGTGAGTACTCGGAGGAGGGCTTTCTCTGCGGTGGCACCCAATCTATGGAATGCGCTCCCCAGAGAGGTCCGCCTGGCGCCGTCATTATTTATTTTTCGGCACCAGGCGAAGACCTTTTTATTCAAATGTTATTTTAATTGTTAATATTATTTATTCATTTTATTCTTTGGCCAGGGCGACTTAATTTATATTGTTAATTTATATTATTCTATTGAAGTTTATTTATGGTTGTGAGCCACCCCGAGGCTTCGGCGAATGGGGCGGCATAGAAGTCTCCTAAATAAATAAATAAATA